>NC_064878.1:25199095-25331595 GCF_943734665.1 Anopheles aquasalis
TTGGATTGATTTGTAGCCCTGAAAAGGACTGTTTCATGTGTGTTTGGGGGGTGTTGTTGGAAGTAATCGATTTACTTCTTCGCTGGGGCGGCCTTCTTGGCAGCTGGTTTCTTGGCCGGAGCAGCAGCCTTCTTTGGTTTCGGTGCCTTTGGCTTGGCGGCAGCAGCAGCCTTGGTTGGCTTGGTTGCCTTCTGCTTCGGGGCGGCTGCTGGCTTCTTGGCGGCCTTCTTGGCTCCTTCCGCGGCCTTTGGCTTCTTGGTGGCCGCAGCTGCCTTCGGCTTCTTCGTCGTGGCGGCCGCTGCCTTGGTCTTCTTGGCCGCAGCGCCTTCAGCCTTCTTCACCACCTTCTTTGGTTTCTTCTCTCCTGCCGCTGCCTTCTTCTTGATGACGATCTTCTCCTTCTTGTCGGCGGCCGATGCCGACTTCTTCTTCTTGGGGGCAACCACCTTCTTTTTCTTCTCTACCGGGGGCTTCTTGGCGGCGGCCGATAGCTTGAACGATCCCGACGCTCCAGTGCCCTTGGTTTGCACCAGCTTGCCACTGGTCACTCCGCTCTTCAGGGCCTTCTTGATGAACGTCGACAGCTTCGTCACGTCGGCCTTGTAGTTGGCCGCCACGTACTTCTTGATCGCCTGCAGCGACGATCCGTTGCGCTCGTTCAGGGCCTTCACCGCGGCAAAGATCATGTCGTTCACCGGGGGATGTGCTGCTGGCACCTTCGGCTTCTTAGGGCCGGCCGCTGCCTTTGGCTTCTTCGGAGACTTGGCCACCGCCGCTGGGGAAGCAGCGGCCGCTGCAGCTGGAGCTTCGGTTGCTACGGTATCTGCCATGGCTTCTTGATGATGCTCGTCTTCGACAACGGTTGATTCACTTGGAGGATGGCTTTCGCGCCTTGACTGTTGTTTATGCTTTGCTAACGCACACTGTTACGCACACCGCTGTGTTGGTGAATGTTGATGCGGTGTCGTCACACGTTCCGCCCATCCCTTGACTCGCAACTCTCGATTTAGAGCAGCATAAAAGCTGCTGCCACATTTTATGTTGCCGCTCTTAAGAAATCGGAAAATTTGTGTTTCACATTTTCCCCAATATTTCCCCCAAATCAAGTTGAATCGTTATCAAATACAACTGATACACGTAGCTTAGACATGTGGCTATCTGAAAATATCCACTTGCGAAGCCGTGGACTACTGGAAAGTCGTTTAAATAGAAATCTTGTCACAAAATTGTGACTTTCTCATCGCGCCGGTTGACTTAAAAAGCGATTAATTCGCAAACTATCCATGATATCTCTCAAATAGGGTATTATTAAGCATCTTTAGGGTTTGAATTTATTAGAAAATACGGCTTCGAGCCGATCAAACGCGAAATGTACGCGCAAATCGTCTTTTTCCGAGCAAGCTTTTGGCACCATTCTCAGCGTCGGTTTGTTGTAACTCATTGCGGGCTACGCGATGTACCAGTTTGGTTTTCGCTCAAAATATGCTCTTTTCAATCATAAAACCTGATCAAACAGCTTGCAGACAGCAGTAACAAGACTATTGTGCATAGTTTTCAACAAATCCAATCGAAATATGCCCATACAACCGCACATAATCGCTTCATAGATTTCCCAAGCCAGCTGTGAGTTCCACTGACGCCGCCTCATTTGGCAGGATGAGGTTGAACATTTCCGTGGGGATTAAAACATACAAAAGTGCCAATTTAATAACATTCAAGGTATAAAACATGTTTAAACTCGTGTGTGACTGACCATTTCATATCTACATAATGGTAATCGGCTGTATTCCGCCTTCTGATGATCTATCGCCAGCAACCGTGGACACCAAGCCTCGGCACTCATTGCACACGTCATCGGTTTGTGTTTTGTGGTAGTTACCCTGAATGGTTTATGAAAATATTCTTATTCTAGGTGATGAATTGAACAATTAGAGTAAAAACTACACCAGCATGCACCAAGATATTGCAGTGTGCAAACGATAGCCAACGGCTTCATCTTATCGTAAATCTATTTACAAGAATCTTCCACTTCCGCTGTGAAGCTCCGTAATGTTGAACAACGATCATACGAATTCAATACGACAAAGCTTACTCCGTGAGGATCAAAATGGAAATTGGTGCTCTACGATAATAGGAAAATACGATGTTTCTAGACAATCTGTAATAATAATCGGTCAACTGTCTTCGTAAAATCGTCGTTATCGTCTTCGGTGAGCCCATTACGGCGAATTACGTTTGCATTATCCTGTAGATAATTTAGCTAGGTCATTAAAAGAGGTCATTTGTGCAGCAGGAATGTTGTTTGTGCAGCTCGCGGTGCAGCTGAGGTACAGGCGATCTTTCATAAAAATCCAATAAACGGTTGATTTGAAAGCATCAGCGTTAGTTAACGTTCCAGGATGTAGAGGTCGCTCCGTTGTCCAAAAGTTAGGCGGGAAATGCGAGGGAAACGGGTTTTCCGACGCTACGATGATTCTATCTGGCGCCTGCAAAAGCCGATAACAGCTCATAGTTCTTAGGGATCATGTCGTAGCACGCGCCTCGATAGAACGCGAGGTTCATAGCAGCCTTTGGCTTATGTTGCATCCGAGCATGGAGATGTGTTTCGAAGCAAGCCGGTTTTTACCTCAACTAGCAACATTAATTGCTCTGCTTGCATTCGCATTAGGTAGAATCATAGCAGCCTTTGCATCGTGAATAGTATCTCCAGGTAATTTAAGCAACAACTAAACTACAAACCCAACCCCTTTTCTAACAAACTACGTGTCCTGTGTACCTCCCGCGCGTACCTGGACATTATTTGTGCGGAGAAATATCGGGAAAAATATGAAACTGATCGCTGGTAAGCGAGAAAAGTGCGAAAGTACTCCTTCTTGGATTGATTTGTAGCCCTGAAAAGGACTGTTTCATGTGTGTTTGGGGGGTGTTGTTGGAAGTAATCGATTTACTTCTTCGCTGGGGCGGCCTTCTTGGCAGCTGGTTTCTTGGCCGGAGCAGCAGCCTTCTTTGGTTTCGGTGCCTTTGGCTTGGCGGCAGCAGCAGCCTTGGTTGGCTTGGTTGCCTTCTGCTTCGGGGCGGCTGCTGGCTTCTTGGCGGCCTTCTTGGCTCCTTCCGCGGCCTTTGGCTTCTTGGTGGCCGCAGCTGCCTTCGGCTTCTTCGTCGTGGCGGCCGCTGCCTTGGTCTTCTTGGCCGCAGCGCCTTCAGCCTTCTTCACCACCTTCTTTGGTTTCTTCTCTCCTGCCGCTGCCTTCTTCTTGATGACGATCTTCTCCTTCTTGTCGGCGGCCGATGCCGACTTCTTCTTCTTGGGGGCAACCACCTTCTTTTTCTTCTCTACCGGGGGCTTCTTGGCGGCGGCCGATAGCTTGAACGATCCCGACGCTCCAGTGCCCTTGGTTTGCACCAGCTTGCCACTGGTCACTCCGCTCTTCAGGGCCTTCTTGATGAACGTCGACAGCTTCGTCACGTCGGCCTTGTAGTTGGCCGCCACGTACTTCTTGATCGCCTGCAGCGACGATCCGTTGCGCTCGTTCAGGGCCTTCACCGCGGCAAAGATCATGTCGTTCACCGGGGGATGTGCTGCTGGCACCTTCGGCTTCTTAGGGCCGGCCGCTGCCTTTGGCTTCTTCGGAGACTTGGCCACCGCCGCTGGGGAAGCAGCGGCCGCTGCAGCTGGAGCTTCGGTTGCTACGGTATCTGCCATGGCTTCTTGATGATGCTGGTCTTCGACAACGGTTGATTCACTTGGAGGATGGCTTTCGCGCCTTGACTGTTGTTTATGCTTTGCTAACGCACACTGTTACGCACACCGATGTGTTGGTGAATGTTGATGCGGTGTCGTCACACGTTCCGCCCATCCCTTGACTCACAACTCTCGATTTAGAGCAGCATAAAAGCTGCTGCCACATTTTATGCTGCCGCTCTTAAGAAATCGGAAAATTTGTGTTTCACATTTTCCCCAATGTTTCCCCCAAATCAACTTGAATCGATATCAAATACAACTGATACACGTAGCTTAGACATGTGGCTATCTGAAAATATCCACTTGCGAAGCCGTGGACCACTGGAAAGTCGTTTAAATAGAAATCTTGTCACAAAATTGTGACTTTCTCATCGCGCCGGTTGACTTAAAAAGCGATTATTTCGCAAACTAAGCATGATATCTCTCAAATCGGGTATTATTAAGCACCTTTAGGGTTTGAATTTATTAGAAAATACGGCTTTGCGCCGATCAAACGCGAAACGTACGCGCAAATCGTCTTTTTCCGAGCAAGCTTTTGGCACCATTCTCAGCGTCGGTTTGTTGTAACTCATTGCGGGCTACGCGATGTACCAGTTTGGTTTTCGCTCAAAATATGCTCTTTTCAATCATAAAACCTGATCAAACAGCTTGCAGACAGTAGTAACAAGAATATTGTGCATAGTTTTCAACAAATCCAATCGAAATATGCCCTTACAACCGCACATAATCGCTTCATAGATTTCCCAAGCCAGCTGTGAGTTCCACTGACGCCGCCTCATTTGGCAGGATGAGGTTGAACATTTCCGTGGGGATTAAAACATACAAAAGTGCCAATTTAATAACATTCAAGGTATAAAACATGTTTAAACTCCTGTGTGACTGACCATTTCATATCTACATAATGGTAATCGCCTGTATTCCGCCTTCTGATGATCTATCGCCAGCAACCGTGGACACCAAGCCTCGGCACTCATTGCACACGTCATCGGTTTGTGTTTTGTGGTAGTTACCCTGAATGGTTTATGAAAATATTCTTATTCTAGGTGATGAATTGAACAATTAGAGTAAAAACTACACCAACATGCACCAAGATATTGCAGTGTGCAAACGATAGCCAACGGCTTCATCTTATCGTAAATCTATTTACAAGAATCTTCCACTTCCGCTGTGAAGCTCCGTAATGTTGAACAACGATCATACGAATTCAATACGACAAAGCTTACTCCGTGAGGATCAAAATGGAAATTGGTGCTCTACGATAATAGGAAAATACGATGTTTCTAGACAATCTGTAATAATAATCGGTCAACTGTCTTCGTAAAATCGTCGTTATCGTCTTCGGTGAGCCCATTACGGCGAATTACGTTTGCATTATCCTGTAGATAATTTAGCTAGGTCATTAAAAGAGGTCATTTGTGCAGCAGGAATGTTGTTTGTGCAGCTCGCGGTGCAGCTGAGGTACAGGCGATCTTTCATAAAAATCCAATAAACGGTTGATTTGAAAGCATCAGCGTTAGTTAACGTTCCAGGATGTAGAGGTCGCTCCGTTGTCCAAAAGTTAGGCGGGAAATGCGAGGGAAACGGGTTTTCCGACGCTTCGATGATTCTATCTGGCGCCTGCAAAAGCCGATAACAGCTCATAGTTCTTAGGGATCATGTCGTAGCACGCGCCTCGATAGAACGCGAGGTTCATAGCAGCCTTTGGCTTATGTTGCATCCGAGCATGGAGATGTGTTTCGAAGCAAGCCGGTTTTTACCTCAACTAGCAACATTAATTGCTCTGCTTGCATTCGCATTAGGTAGAATCATAGCAGCCTTTGCATCGTGAATAGTATCTCCAGGTAATTTAAGCAACAACTAAACTACAAACCCAACCCCTTTTCTAACAAACTACGTGTCCTGTGTACCTCCCGCGCGTACCTGGACATTATTTGTGCGGAGAAATATCGGGAAAAATATGAAACTGATCGCTGGTAAGCGAGAAAAGTGCGAAAGTACTCCTTCTTGGATTGATTTGTAGCCCTGAAAAGGACTGTTTCATGTGTGTTTGGGAGGTGTTGTTGGAAGTAATCGATTTACTTCTTCGCTGGGGCGGCCTTCTTGGCAGCTGGTTTCTTGGCCGGAGCAGCAGCCTTCTTTGGTTTCGGTGCCTTTGGCTTGGCGGCAGCAGCAGCCTTGGTTGGCTTGGTTGCCTTCTGCTTCGGGGCGGCTGCTGGCTTCTTGGCGGCCTTCTTGGCTCCTTCCGCGGCCTTTGGCTTCTTGGTAGCCGCAGCTGCCTTCGGCTTCTTCGTCGTGGCGGCCGCTGCCTTGGTCTTCTTGGCCGCAGCGCCTTCAGCCTTCTTCACCACCTTCTTTGGTTTCTTCTCTCCTGCCGCTGCCTTCTTCTTGATGACGATCTTCTCCTTCTTGTCGGCGGCCGATGCCGACTTCTTCTTCTTGGGGGCAACCACCTTCTTTTTCTTCTCTACCGGGGGCTTCTTGGCGGCGGCCGATAGCTTGAACGATCCCGACGCTCCAGTGCCCTTGGTTTGCACCAGCTTGCCACTGGTCACTCCGCTCTTCAGGGCCTTCTTGATGAACGTCGACAGCTTCGTCACGTCGGCCTTGTAGTTGGCCGCCACGTACTTCTTGATCGCCTGCAGCGACGATCCGTTGCGCTCGTTCAGGGCCTTCACCGCGGCAAAGATCATGTCGTTCACCGGGGGATGTGCTGCTGGCACCTTCGGCTTCTTAGGGCCGGCCGCTGCCTTTGGCTTCTTCGGAGACTTGGCCACCGCCGCTGGGGAAGCAGCGGCCGCTGCAGCTGGAGCTTCGGTTGCTACGGTATCTGCCATGGCTTCTTGATGATGCTGGTCTTCGACAACGGTTGATTCACTTGGAGGATGGCTTTCGCGCCTTGACTGTTGTTTATGCTATGCTAACGCACACTGTTACGCACACCGATGTGTTGGTGAATGTTGATGCGGTGTCGTCACACGTTCCGCCCATCCCTTGACTCGCAACTCTCGATTTAGAGCAGCATAAAAGCTGCTGCCACATTTTATGTTGCCGCTCTTAAGAAATCGGAAAAATTGTGTTTCACATTTTCCCCAATGTTTCCCCCAAATCAAGTTGAATCGATATCAAATACAACTGATACACGTAGCTTAGACATGTGGCTATCTGAAAATATCCACTTGCGAAGCCGTGGACCACTGGAAAGTCGTTTAAATAGAAATCTTGTCACAAAATTGTGACTTTCTCATCGCGCCGGTTGACTTAAAAAGCGATTATTTCGCAAACCAAGCATGATATCTCTCAAATCGGGTATTATTAAGCATCTTTAGGGTTTGAATTTATAAGAAAATACGGCTTTGAGCCGATCAAACGCGAAATGTACGCGCAAATCGTCTTTTTCCGAGCAAGCTTTTGGCACCATCCTCCGCGTCGGTTTGTTGTAACTCATTGCGGGCTACGCGATGTACCAGTTTGGTTTTCGCTCAAAATATGCTCTTTTCAATCATAAAACCTGATCAAACAGCTTGCAGACAGCAGTAACAAGACTATTGTGCATAGTTTTCAACAAATCCAATCGAAATATGCCCATACAACCGCACATAATCGCTTCATAGATTTCCCAAGCCAGCTGTGAGTTCCACTGACGCCGCCTCATTTGGCAGGATGAGCTTGAACGTTTTCGTGGGGATTAAAACATACAAAAGTGCTACTTTAATAACATTCAAGGTATAAAACATGTTTAAACTCCTGTGTGACTGACCATTTCATATCTACATAATGGTAATCGCCTGTATTCCGCCTTCTGATGATCTATCGCCAGCAACCGTGGACACCAAGCCTCGGCACTCATTGCACACGTCATCGGTTTGTGTTCTGTGGTAGTTACCCTGAATGGTTTATGAAAATATTCTCATTCTAGATGATGAATTGAACAATTAGAGTAAAAACTACACCAACATGCACCAAGGTATTGCAGTGTGCAAACGATAGCCAACGGCTTCATCTTATCGTAAATCTATTTACAAGAATCTTCCACTTCCGCTGTGAAGCTCCGCAATGTTGAACAACGATCATACGAATTCAATACGACAAAGCCTAGTCCGTGAGGATCAAAATGGAAATTGGTGCTCTACGATAATAGGAAAATACGATGTTTCTAGACAATCTGTAATAATAATCGGTCAACTGTCTTCGTAAAATCGTCGTTATCGTCTTCGGTGAGCCCATTACGGCGAATGATGTTTGCATTATCCTGTAGATAATTTAGCTAGGTCATTAAAAGAGGTCATTTGTGCAGCAGGAATGTTGTTTGTGGAGCTCGCGGTGCAGCTGAGGTACAGGCGATCTTTCATAAAAATTCAATAAACGGTTGATTTGAAAGCATCAGCGTTAGTTAACGTTCCAGGATGTAGAGGTCGCTCCGTTGTCCAAAAGTTAGGCGGGAAATGCGAGGGAAACGGGTTTTCCGACGCTACGATGATTCTATCTGGTGCCTGCAAAAGCCGATAACAGCTCATAGTTCATTGGGATCATGTCGTAGCACGCGCCTCGATAGAACGCGAGGTTCATAGCAGCCTTTGGCTTATGTTGCATCCGAGCATGGAGATGTGTTTCGAAGCAAGCCGGTTTTTACCTCAACTAGCAACATTAATTGCTCTGCTTGCATTCGCATTAGGTAGAATCATAGCAGCCTTTGCATCGTGAATAGTATCTCCAGGTAATTTAAGCAACAACTAAACTACAAACCCAACCCCTTTTCTAACAAACTACGTGTCCTGTGTACCTCCCGCGCGTACCTGGACATTATTTGTGCGGAGAAATATCGGGAAAAATATGAAACTGATCGCTGGTAAGCGAGAAAAGTGCGAAAGTACTCCTTCTTGGATTGATTTGTAGCCCTGAAAAGGACTGTTTCATGTGTGTTTGGGAGGTGTTGTTGGAAGTAATCGATTTACTTCTTCGCTGGGGCGGCCTTCTTGGCAGCTGGTTTCTTGGCCGGAGCAGCAGCCTTCTTTGGTTTCGGTGCCTTTGGCTTGGCGGCAGCAGCAGCCTTGGTTGGCTTGGTTGCCTTCTGCTTCGGGGCGGCTGCTGGCTTCTTGGCGGCCTTCTTGGCTCCTTCCGCGGCCTTTGGCTTCTTGGTAGCCGCAGCTGCCTTCGGCTTCTTCGTCGTGGCGGCCGCTGCCTTGGTCTTCTTGGCCGCAGCGCCTTCAGCCTTCTTCACCACCTTCTTTGGTTTCTTCTCTCCTGCCGCTGCCTTCTTCTTGATGACGATCTTCTCCTTCTTGTCGGCGGCCGATGCCGACTTCTTCTTCTTGGGGGCAACCACCTTCTTTTTCTTCTCTACCGGGGGCTTCTTGGCGGCGGCCGATAGCTTGAACGATCCCGACGCTCCAGTGCCCTTGGTTTGCACCAGCTTGCCACTGGTCACTCCGCTCTTCAGGGCCTTCTTGATGAACGTCGACAGCTTCGTCACGTCGGCCTTGTAGTTGGCCGCCACGTACTTCTTGATCGCCTGCAGCGACGATCCGTTGCGCTCGTTCAGGGCCTTCACCGCGGCAAAGATCATGTCGTTCACCGGGGGATGTGCTGCTGGCACCTTCGGCTTCTTAGGGCCGGCCGCTGCCTTTGGCTTCTTCGGAGACTTGGCCACCGCCGCTGGGGAAGCAGCGGCCGCTGCAGCTGGAGCTTCGGTTGCTACGGTATCTGCCATGGCTTCTTGATGATGCTCGTCTTCGACAACGGTTGATTCACTTGGAGGATGGCTTTCGCGCCTTGACTGTTGTTTATGCTTTGCTAACGCACACTGTTACGCACACCGATGTGTTGGTGAATGTTGATGCGGTGTCGTCACACGTTCCGCCCATCCCTTGACTCACAACTCTCGATTTAGAGCAGCATAAAAGCTGCTGCCACATTTTATGTTGCCGCTCTTAAGAAATCGGAAAAATTGTGTTTCACATTTTCCCCAATGTTTCCCCCAAATCAAGTTGAATCGATATCAAATACAACTGATACACGTAGCTTAGACATGTGGCTATCTGAAAATATCCACTTGCGAAGCCGTGGACCACTGGAAAGTCGTTTAAATAGAAATCTTGTCACAAAATTGTGACTTTCTCATCGCGCCGGTTGACTTAAAAAGCGATTATTTCGCAAACCAAGCATGATATCTCTCAAATCGGGTATTATTAAGCATCTTTAGGGTTTGAATTTATAAGAAAATACGGCTTTGAGCCGATCAAACGCGAAATGTACGCGCAAATCGTCTTTTTCCGAGCAAGCTTTTGGCACCATTCTCAGCGTCGGTTTGTTGTAACTCATTGCGGGCTACGCGATGTACCAGTTTGGTTTTCGCTCAAAATATGCTCTTTTCAATCATAAAATCTGATCAAACAGCTTGCAGACAGTAGTAACAAGACTATTGTGCATAGTTTTCAACAAATCCAATCGAAATATGCCCATACAACCGCACATAATCGCTTCATAGATTTCCCAAGCCAGCTGTGAGTTCCACTGACGCCGACTTATTTGGCAGGATGAGGTTGAACATTTTCGTGGGGATTAAAACATACAAAAGTGCTACTTTAATAACATTCAAGGTATAAAACATGTTTAAACTCCTGTGTGACTGACCATTTCATATCTACATAATGGTAATCGGCTGTATTCCGCCTTCTGAGGATCTATCGCCAGCAACCGTGGACACCAAGCCTCGGCACTCATTGCACACGTCATCGGTTTGTGTTTTGTGGTAGTTACCCTGAATGGTTTATGAAAATATTCTCATTCTAGATGATGAATTGAACAATTAGAGTAAAAACTACACCAACATGCACCAAGGTATTGCAGTGTGCAAACGATAGCCAACGGCTTCATCTTATCGTAAATCTATTTACAAGAATCTTCCACTTCCGCTGTGAAGCTCCGTAATGTTGAACAACGATCATACGAATTCAATACGACAAAGCTTACTCCGTGAGGATCAAAATGGAAATTGGTGCTCTACGATAATAGGAAAATACGATGTTTCTAGACAATCTGTAATGATAATCGGTCAACTGTCTTCGTAAAATCGTCGTTATCGTCTTCGGTGAGCCCATTACGGCGAATTACGTTTGCATTATCCTGTAGATAATTTAGCTAGGTCATTAAAAGAGGTCATTTGTGCAGCAGGAATGTTGTTTGTGCAGCTCGCGGTGCAGCTGAGGTACAGGCGATCTTTCATAAAAATCCAATAAACGGTTGATTTGAAAGCATCAGCGTTAGTTAACGTTCCAGGATGTAGAGGTCGCTCCGTTGTCCAAAAGTTAGGCGGGAAATGCGAGGGAAACGGGTTTTCCGACGCTTCGATGATTCTATCTGGCGCCTGCAAAAGCCGATAACAGCTCATAGTTCTTAGGGATCATGTCGTAGCACGCGCCTCGATAGAACGCGAGGTTCATAGCAGCCTTTGGCTTATGTTGCATCCGAGCATGGAGATGTGTTTCGAAGCAAGCCGGTTTTTACCTCAACTAGCAACATTAATTGCTCTGCTTGCATTCGCATTAGGTAGAATCATAGCAGCCTTTGCATCGTGAATAGTATCTCCAGGTAATTTAAGCAACAACTAAACTACAAACCCAACCCCTTTTCTAACAAACTACGTGTCCTGTGTACCACCCGCGCGTACCTGGACATTATTTGTGCGGAGAAATATCGGGAAAAATATGAAACTGATCGCTGGTAAGCGAGAAAAGTGCGAAAGTACTCCTTCTTGGATTGATTTGTAGCCCTGAAAAGGACTGTTTCATGTGTGTTTGGGGGGTGTTGTTGGAAGTAATCGATTTACTTCTTCGCTGGGGCGGCCTTCTTGGCAGCTGGTTTCTTGGCCGGAGCAGCAGCCTTCTTTGGTTTCGGTGCCTTTGGCTTGGCGGCAGCAGCAGCCTTGGTTGGCTTGGTTGCCTTCTGCTTCGGGGCGGCTGCTGGCTTCTTGGCGGCCTTCTTGGCTCCTTCCGCGGCCTTTGGCTTCTTGGTGGCCGCAGCTGCCTTCGGCTTCTTCGTCGTGGCGGCCGCTGCCTTGGTCTTCTTGGCCGCAGCGCCTTCAGCCTTCTTCACCACCTTCTTTGGTTTCTTCTCTCCTGCCGCTGCCTTCTTCTTGATGACGATCTTCTCCTTCTTGTCGGCGGCCGATGCCGACTTCTTCTTCTTGGGGGCAACCACCTTCTTTTTCTTCTCTACCGGGGGTTTCTTGGCGGCGGCCGATAGCTTGAACGATCCCGACGCTCCAGTGCCCTTGGTTTGCACCAGCTTGCCACTGGTCACTCCGCTCTTCAGGGCCTTCTTGATGAACGTCGACAGCTTCGTCACGTCGGCCTTGTAGTTGGCCGCCACGTACTTCTTGATCGCCTGCAGCGACGATCCGTTGCGCTCGTTCAGGGCCTTCACCGCGGCAAAGATCATGTCGTTCACCGGGGGATGTGCTGCTGGCACCTTCGGCTTCTTAGGGCCGGCCGCTGCCTTTGGCTTCTTCGGAGACTTGGCCACCGCCGCTGGGGAAGCAGCGGCCGCTGCAGCTGGAGCTTCGGTTGCTACGGTATCTGCCATGGCTTCTTGATGATGCTGGTCTTCGACAACGGTTGATTCACTTGGAGGATGGCTTTCGCGCCTTGACTGTTGTTTATGCTTTGCTAACGCACACTGTTACGCACACCGATGTGTTGGTGAATGTTGATGCGGTGTCGTCACACGTTCCGCCCATCCCTTGACTCACAACTCTCGATTTAGAGCAGCATAAAAGCTGCTGCCACATTTTATGTTGCCGCTCTTAAGAAATCGGAAAAATTGTGTTTCACATTTTCCCCAATGTTTCCCCCAAATCAAGTTGAATCGATATCAAATACAACTGATACACGTAGCTTAGACATGTGGCTATCTGAAAATATCCACTTGCGAAGCCGTGGACCACTGGAAAGTCGTTTAAATAGAAATCTTGTCACAAAATTGTGACTTTCTCATCGCGCCGGTTGACTTAAAAAGCGATTATTTCGCAAACCAAGCATGATATCTCTCAAATCGGGTATTATTAAGCATCTTTAGGGTTTGAATTTATAAGAAAATACGGCTTTGAGCCGATCAAACGCGAAATGTACGCGCAAATCGTCTTTTTCCGAGCAAGCTTTTGGCACCATTCTCAGCGTCGGTTTGTTGTAACTCATTGCGGGCTACGCGATGTACCAGTTTGGTTTTCGCTCAAAATATGCTCTTTTCAATCATAAAACCTGATCAAACAGCTTGCAGACAGTAGTAACAAGACTATTGTGCATAGTTTTCAACAAATCCAATCGAAATATGCCCATACAACCGCACATAATCGCTTCATAGATTTCCCAAGCCAGCTGTGAGTTCCACTGACGCCGACTTATTTGGCAGGATGAGGTTGAACATTTTCGTGGGGATTAAAACATACAAAAGTGCTACTTTAATAACATTCAAGGTATAAAACATGTTTAAACTCCTGTGTGACTGACCATTTCATATCTACATAATGGTAATCGGCTGTATTCCGCCTTCTGAGGATCTATCGCCAGCAACCGTGGACACCAAGCCTCGGCACTCATTGCACACGTCATCGGTTTGTGTTTTGTGGTAGTTACCCTGAATGGTTTATGAAAATATTCTCATTCTAGATGATGAATTGAACAATTAGAGTAAAAACTACACCAACATGCACCAAGGTATTGCAGTGTGCAAACGATAGCCAACGGCTTCATCTTATCGTAAATCTATTTACAAGAATCTTCCAGTAGCGCACTGCAGTTCCGCTGTGAAGCTCTGCAATGTTGAAACGAATCGATCATACGAATTCAATACGACAAAGCCTAGTTCGTGAGGATCAAAATGGAAATTGGTGCTCTACGATAATAGGAAAATACGGCGTTTCTAGACAATCTGTATTAATAATCGGTCAACTGTCTTCGTAAAATCGTCGTTATCGTCTTCGGTGAGCCCATTACGGCGAATGATGTTTGCATTATCCTGTAGATAATTTAGCTAGGTCATTAAAAGAGGTCATTTGTGCAGCAGGAATGTTGTTTGTGCAGCTCGCGGTGCAGCTGAGGTACAGGCGATCTTTCATAAAAATCCAATAAACGGTTGATTTGAAAGCATCAGCGTTAGTTAACGTTCCAGGATGTAGAGGTCGCTCCGTTGTCCAAAAGTTAGGCGGGAAATGCGAGGGAAACGGGTTTTCCGACGCTACGATGATTCTATCTGGTGCCTGCAAAAGCCGATAACAGCTCATAGTTCATTGGGATCATGTCGTAGCACGCGCCTCGATAGAACGCGAGGTTCATAGCAGCCTTTGGCTTATGTTGCATCTGAGCATGGAGATGTGTTTCGAAGCAAGCCGGTTTTTACCTCAACTAGCAACATTAATTGCTCTGCTTGCATTCGCATTAGGTAGAATCATAGCAGCCTTTGCATCGTGAATAGTATCTCCAGGTAATTTAAGCAACAACTAAACTACAAACCCAACCCCTTTTCTAACAAACTACGTGTCCTGTGTACCACCCGCGCGTACCTGGACATTATTTGTGCGGAGAAATATCGGGAAAAATATGAAACTGATCGCTGGTAAGCGAGAAAAGTGCGAAAGTACTCCTTCTTGGATTGATTTGTAGCCCTGAAAAGGACTGTTTCATGTGTGTTTGGGGGGTGTTGTTGGAAGTAATCGATTTACTTCTTCGCTGGGGCGGCCTTCTTGGCAGCTGGTTTCTTGGCCGGAGCAGCAGCCTTCTTTGGTTTCGGTGCCTTTGGCTTGGCGGCAGCAGCAGCCTTGGTTGGCTTGGTTGCCTTCTGCTTCGGGGCGGCTGCTGGCTTCTTGGCGGCCTTCTTGGCTCCTTCCGCGGCCTTTGGCTTCTTGGTGGCCGCAGCTGCCTTCGGCTTCTTCGTCGTGGCGGCCGCTGCCTTGGTCTTCTTGGCCGCAGCGCCTTCAGCCTTCTTCACCACCTTCTTTGGTTTCTTCTCTCCTGCCGCTGCCTTCTTCTTGATGACGATCTTCTCCTTCTTGTCGGCGGCCGATGCCGACTTCTTCTTCTTGGGGGCAACCACCTTCTTTTTCTTCTCTACCGGGGGTTTCTTGGCGGCGGCCGATAGCTTGAACGATCCCGACGCTCCAGTGCCCTTGGTTTGCACCAGCTTGCCACTGGTCACTCCGCTCTTCAGGGCCTTCTTGATGAACGTCGACAGCTTCGTCACGTCGGCCTTGTAGTTGGCCGCCACGTACTTCTTGATCGCCTGCAGCGACGATCCGTTGCGCTCGTTCAGGGCCTTCACCGCGGCAAAGATCATGTCGTTCACCGGGGGATGTGCTGCTGGCACCTTCGGCTTCTTAGGGCCGGCCGCTGCCTTTGGCTTCTTCGGAGACTTGGCCACCGCCGCTGGGGAAGCAGCGGCCGCTGCAGCTGGAGCTTCGGTTGCTACGGTATCTGCCATGGCTTCTTGATGATGCTGGTCTTCGACAACGGTTGATTCACTTGGAGGATGGCTTTCGCGCCTTGACTGTTGTTTATGCTTTGCTAACGCACACTGTTACGCACACCGCTGTGTTGGTGAATGTTGATGCGGTGTCGTCACACGTTCCGCCCATCCCTTGACTCACAACTCTCGATTTAGAGCAGCATAAAAGCTGCTGCCACATTTTATGTTGCCGCTCTTAAGAAATCGGAAAATTTGTGTTTCACATTTTCCCCAATGTTTCCCCCAAATCAACTTGAATCGATATCAAATACAACTGATACACGTAGCTTAGACATGTGGCTATCTGAAAATATCCACTTGCGAAGCCGTGGACCACTGGAAAGTCGTTTAAATAGAAATCTTGTCGCAAAATTGTGACTTTCTCATCGCGCCGGTTGACTTAAAAAGCGATTATTTCGCAAACTAAGCATGATATCTCTCAAATCGGGTATTATTAAGCACCTTTAGGGTTTGAATTTATTAGAAAATACGGCTTTGCGCCGATCAAACGCGAAACGTACGCGCAAATCGTCTTTTTCCGAGCAAGCTTTTGGCACCATTCTCAGCGTCGGTTTGTTGTAACTCATTGCGGGCTACGCGATGTACCAGTTTGGTTTTCGCTCAAAATATGCTCTTTTCAATCATAAAACCTGATCAAACAGCTTGCAGACAGTAGTAACAAGACTATTGTGCATAGTTTTCAACAAATCCAATCGAAATATGCCCATACAACCGCACATAATCGCTTCATAGATTTCCCAAGCCAGCTGTGAGTTCCACTGACGCCGACTTATTTGGCAGGATGAGGTTGAACATTTTCGTGGGGATTAAAACATACAAAAGTGCTACTTTAATAACATTCAAGGTATAAAACATGTTTAAACTCCTGTGTGACTGACCATTTCATATCTACATAATGGTAATCGGCTGTATTCCGCCTTCTGAGGATCTATCGCCAGCAACCGTGGACACCAAGCCTCGGCACTCATTGCACACGTCATCGGTTTGTGTTTTGTGGTAGTTACCCTGAATGGTTTATGAAAATATTCTCATTCTAGATGATGAATTGAACAATTAGAGTAAAAACTACACCAACATGCACCAAGGTATTGCAGTGTGCAAACGATAGCCAACGGCTTCATCTTATCGTAAATCTATTTACAAGAATCTTCCACTTCCGCTGTGAAGCTCCGTAATGTTGAACAACGATCATACGAATTCAATACGACAAAGCTTACTCCGTGAGGATCAAAATGGAAATTGGTGCTCTACGATAATAGGAAAATACGATGTTTCTAGACAATCTGTAATAATAATCGGTCAACTGTCTTCGTAAAATCGTCGTTATCGTCTTCGGTGAGCCCATTACGGCGAATTACGTTTGCATTATCCTGTAGATAATTTAGCTAGGTCATTAAAAGAGGTCATTTGTGCAGCAGGAATGTTGTTTGTGCAGCTCGCGGTGCAGCTGAGGTACAGGCGATCTTTCATAAAAATCCAATAAACGTTTGATTTGAAAGCATCAGCGTTAGTTAACGTTCCAGGATGTAGAGGTCGCTCCGTTGTCCAAAAGTTAGGCGGGAAATGCGAGGGAAACGGGTTTTCCGACGCTTCGATGATTCTATCTGGCGCCTGCAAAAGCCGATAACAGCTCATAGTTCTTAGGGATCATGTCGTAGCACGCGCCTCGATAGAACGCGAGGTTCATAGCAGCCTTTGGCTTATGTTGCATCCGAGCATGGAGATGTGTTTCGAAGCAAGCCGGTTTTTACCTCAACTAGCAACATTAATTGCTCTGCTTGCATTCGCATTAGGTAGAATCATAGCAGCCTTTGCATCGTGAATAGTATCTCCAGGTAATTTAAGCAACAACTAAACTACAAACCCAACCCCTTTTCTAACAAACTACGTGTCCTGTGTACCACCCGCGCGTACCTGGACATTATTTGTGCGGAGAAATATCGGGAAAAATATGAAACTGATCGCTGGTAAGCGAGAAAAGTGCGAAAGTACTCCTTCTTGGATTGATTTGTAGCCCTGAAAAGGACTGTTTCATGTGTGTTTGGGGGGTGTTGTTGGAAGTAATCGATTTACTTCTTCGCTGGGGCGGCCTTCTTGGCAGCTGGTTTCTTGGCCGGAGCAGCAGCCTTCTTTGGTTTCGGTGCCTTTGGCTTGGCGGCAGCAGCAGCCTTGGTTGGCTTGGTTGCCTTCTGCTTCGGGGCGGCTGCTGGCTTCTTGGCGGCCTTCTTGGCTCCTTCCGCGGCCTTTGGCTTCTTGGTGGCCGCAGCTGCCTTCGGCTTCTTCGTCGTGGCGGCCGCTGCCTTGGTCTTCTTGGCCGCAGCGCCTTCAGCCTTCTTCACCACCTTCTTTGGTTTCTTCTCTCCTGCCGCTGCCTTCTTCTTGATGACGATCTTCTCCTTCTTGTCGGCGGCCGATGCCGACTTATTCTTCTTGGGGGCAACCACCTTCTTTTTCTTCTCTACCGGGGGTTTCTTGGCGGCGGCCGATAGCTTGAACGATCCCGACGCTCCAGTGCCCTTGGTTTGCACCAGCTTGCCACTGGTCACTCCGCTCTTCAGGGCCTTCTTGATGAACGTCGACAGCTTCGTCACGTCGGCCTTGTAGTTGGCCGCCACGTACTTCTTGATCGCCTGCAGCGACGATCCGTTGCGCTCGTTCAGGGCCTTCACCGCGGCAAAGATCATGTCGTTCACCGGGGGATGTGCTGCTGGCACCTTCGGCTTCTTAGGGCCGGCCGCTGCCTTTGGCTTCTTCGGAGACTTGGCCACCGCCGCTGGGGAAGCAGCGGCCGCTGCAGCTGGAGCTTCGGTTGCTACGGTATCTGCCATGGCTTCTTGATGATGCTGGTCTTCGACAACGGTTGATTCACTTGGAGGATGGCTTTCGCGCCTTGACTGTTGTTTATGCTTTGCTAACGCACACTGTTACGCACACCGCTGTGTTGGTGAATGTTGATGCGGTGTCGTCACACGTTCCGCCCATCCCTTGACTCACAACTCTCGATTTAGAGCAGCATAAAAGCTGCTGCCACATTTTATGTTGCCGCTCTTAAGAAATCGGAAAATTTGTGTTTCACATTTTCCCCAATATTTCCCCCAAATCAAGTTGAGTCGATATCAAATACAACTGATACACGTAGCTTAGACATGTGGCTATCTGAAAATATCCACTTGCGAAGCCGTGGACCACTGGAAAGTCGTTTAAATAGAAATCTTGTCGCAAAATTGTGACTTTCTCATCGCGCCGGTTGACTTAAAAAGCGATTATTTCGCAAACTAAGCATGATATCTCTCAAATCGGGTATTATTAAGCACCTTTAGGGTTTGAATTTATTAGAAAATACGGCTTTGCGCCGATCAAACGCGAAACGTACGCCCAAATCGTCTTTTTCCGAGCAAGCTTTTGGCACTATTCTCAGCGTCGGTTTGTTGTAACTCATTGCGGGCTACGCGATGTACCAGTTTGGTTTTCGCTCAAAATATGCTCTTTTCAATCATAAAACCTGATCAAACAGCTTGCAGACAGTAGTAACAAGAATATTGTGCATAGTTTTCAACAAATCCAATCGAAATATGCCCATACAACCGCACATAATCGCTTCATAGATTTCCCAAGCCAGCTGTGAGTTCCACTGACGCCGCCTCATTTGGCAGGATGAGGTTGAACATTTCCGTGGGGATTAAAACATACAAAAGTGCCAATTTAATAACATTCAAGGTATAAAACATGTTTAAACTCCTGTGTGACTGACCATTTCATATCTACATAATGGTAATCGGCTGTATTCCGCCTTCTGAGGATCTATCGCCAGCAACCGTGGACACCAAGCCTCGGCACTCATTGCACACGTCATCGGTTTGTGTTTTGTGGTAGTTACCCTGAATGGTTTATGAAAATATTCTTATTCTAGGTGATGAATTGAACAATTAGAGTAAAAACTACACCAACATGCACCAAGATATTGCAGTGTGCAAACGATAGCCAACGGCTTCATCTTATCGTAAATCTATTTACAAGAATCTTCCACTTCCGCTGTGAAGCTCCGTAATGTTGAACAACGATCATACGAATTCAATACGACAAAGCTTACTCCGTGAGGATCAACATGGAAATTGGTGCTCTACGATAATAGGAAAATACGATGTTTCTAGACAATCTGTAATAATAATCGGTCAACTGTCTTCGTAAAATCGTCGTTATCGTCTTCGGTGAGCCCATTACGGCGAATTACGTTTGCATTATCCTGTAGATAATTTAGCTAGGTCATTAAAAGAGGTCATTTGTGCAGCAGGAATGTTGTTTGTGCAGCTCGCGGTGCAGCTGAGGTACAGGCGATCTTTCATAAAAATCCAATAAACGGTTGATTTGAAAGCATCAGCGTTAGTTAACGTTCCAGGATGTAGAGGTCGCTCCGTTGTCCAAAAGTTAGGCGGGAAATGCGAGGGAAACGGGTTTTCCGACGCTACGATGATTCTATCTGGCGCCTGCAAAAGCCGATAACAGCTCATAGTTCTTAGGGATCATGTCGTAGCACGCGCCTCGATAGAACGCGAGGTTCATAGCAGCCTTTGGCTTATGTTGCATCCGAGCATGGAGATGTGTTTCGAAGCAAGCCGGTTTTTACCTCAACTAGCAACATTAATTGCTCTGCTTGCATTCGCATTAGGTAGAATCATAGCAGCCTTTGCATCGTGAATAGTATCTCCAGGTAATTTAAGCAACAACTAAACTACAAACCCAACCCCTTTTCTAACAAACTACGTGTCCTGTGTACCTCCCGCGCGTACCTGGACATTATTTGTGCGGAGAAATATCGGGAAAAATATGAAACTGATCGCTGGTAAGCGAGAAAAGTGCGAAAGTACTCCTTCTTGGATTGATTTGTAGCCCTGAAAAGGACTGTTTCATGTGTGTTTGGGGGGTGTTGTTGGAAGTAATCGATTTACTTCTTCGCTGGGGCGGCCTTCTTGGCAGCTGGTTTCTTGGCCGGAGCAGCAGCCTTCTTTGGTTTCGGTGCCTTTGGCTTGGCGGCAGCAGCAGCCTTGGTTGGCTTGGTTGCCTTCTGCTTCGGGGCGGCTGCTGGCTTCTTGGCGGCCTTCTTGGCTCCTTCCGCGGCCTTTGGCTTCTTGGTGGCCGCAGCTGCCTTCGGCTTCTTCGTCGTGGCGGCCGCTGCCTTGGTCTTCTTGGCCGCAGCGCCTTCAGCCTTCTTCACCACCTTCTTTGGTTTCTTCTCTCCTGCCGCTGCCTTCTTCTTGATGACGATCTTCTCCTTCTTGTCGGCGGCCGATGCCGACTTCTTCTTCTTGGGGGCAACCACCTTCTTTTTCTTCTCTACCGGGGGCTTCTTGGCGGCGGCCGATAGCTTGAACGATCCCGACGCTCCAGTGCCCTTGGTTTGCACCAGCTTGCCACTGGTCACTCCGCTCTTCAGGGCCTTCTTGATGAACGTCGACAGCTTCGTCACGTCGGCCTTGTAGTTGGCCGCCACGTACTTCTTGATCGCCTGCAGCGACGATCCGTTGCGCTCGTTCAGAGCCTTCACCGCGGCAAAGATCATGTCGTTCACCGGGGGATGTGCTGCTGGCACCTTCGGCTTCTTAGGGCCGGCCGCTGCCTTTGGCTTCTTCGGAGACTTGGCCACCGCCGCTGGGGAAGCAGCGGCCGCTGCAGCTGGAGCTTCGGTTGCTACGGTATCTGCCATGGCTTCTTGATGATGCTCGTCTTCGACAACGGTTGATTCACTTGCAGGATGACTTTCGCGCCTTGACTGTTGTTTATGCTTTGCTAACGCACACTGTTACGCACACCGCTGTGTTGGTGAATGTTGATGCGGTGTCGTCACACGTTCCGCCCATCCCTTGACTCGCAACTCTCGATTTAGAGCAGCATAAAAGCTGCTGCCACATTTTATGTTGCCGCTCTTAAGAAATCGGAAAATTTGTGTTTCACATTTTCCCCAATGTTTCCCCCAAATCAACTTGAATCGATATCAAATACAACTGATACACGTAGCTTAGACATGTGGCTATCTGAAAATATCCACTTGCGAAGCCGTGGACCACTGGAAAGTCGTTTAAATAGAAATCTTGTCGCAAAATTGTGACTTTCTCATCGCGCCGGTTGACTTAAAAAGCGAAATAATGCAAACTAAGCATGATATCTCTCAAATCGGGTATTATTAAGCACCTTTAGGGTTTGAATTTATTAGAAAATACGGCTTTGAGTCGATCAAACGCGAAATGTACGCGCAAATCGTCTTTTTCCGAGCAAGCTTTTGGCACTATTCTCAGCGTCGGTTTGTTGTAACTCATTGCGGGCTACGCGATGTACCAGTTTGGTTTTCGCTCAAAATATGCTCTTTTCAATCATAAAACCTGATCAAACAGCTTGCAGACAGTAGTAACAAGACTATTGTGCATAGTTTTCAACAAATCCAATCGAAATATGCCCATACAACCGCACATAATCGCTTCATAGATTTCCCAAGCCAGCTGTGAGTTCCACTGACGCCGCCTCATTTGGCAGGATGAGCTTGAACGTTTTCGTGGGGATTAAAACATACAAAAGTGCTACTTTAATAACATTCAAGGTATAAAACATGTTTAAACTCCTGTGTGACTGACCATTTCATATCTACATAATGGTAATCGGCTGTATTCCGCCTTCTGAGGATCTATCGCCAGCAACCGTGGACACCAAGCCTCGGCACTCATTGCACACGTCATCGGTTTGTGTTTTGTGGTAGTTACCCTGAATGGTTTATGAAAATATTCTCATTCTAGATGATGAATTGAACAATTAGAGTAAAAACTACACCAACATGCACCAAGATATTGCAGTGTGCAAACGATAGCCAACGGCTTCATCTTATCGTAAATCTATTTACAAGAATCTTCCACTTCCGCTGTGAAGCTCCGTAATGTTGAACAACGATCATACGAATTCAATACGACAAAGCTTACTCCGTGAGGATCAACATGGAAATTGGTGCTCTACGATAATAGGAAAATACGATGTTTCTAGACAATCTGTAATAATAATCGGTCAACTGTCTTCGTAAAATCGTCGTTATCGTCTTCGGTGAGCCCATTACGGCGAATTACGTTTGCATTATCCTGTAGATAATTTAGCTAGGTCATTAAAAGAGGTCATTTGTGCAGCAGGAATGTTGTTTGTGCAGCTCGCGGTGCAGCTGAGGTACAGGCGATCTTTCATAAAAATCCAATAAACGGTTGATTTGAAAGCATCAGCGTTAGTTAACGTTCCAGGATGTAGAGGTCGCTCCGTTGTCCAAAAGTTAGGCGGGAAATGCGAGGGAAACGGGTTTTCCGACGCTACGATGATTCTATCTGGCGCCTGCAAAAGCCGATAACAGCTCATAGTTCTTAGGGATCATGTCGTAGCACGCGCCTCGATAGAACGCGAGGTTCATAGCAGCCTTTGGCTTATGTTGCATCCGAGCATGGAGATGTGTTTCGAAGCAAGCCGGTTTTTACCTCAACTAGCAACATTAATTGCTCTGCTTGCATTCGCATTAGGTAGAATCATAGCAGCCTTTGCATCGTGAATAGTATCTCCAGGTAATTTAAGCAACAACTAAACTACAAACCCAACCCCTTTTCTAACAAACTACGTGTCCTGTGTACCTCCCGCGCGTACCTGGACATTATTTGTGCGGAGAAATATCGGGAAAAATATGAAACTGATCGCTGGTAAGCGAGAAAAGTGCGAAAGTACTCCTTCTTGGATTGATTTGTAGCCCTGAAAAGGACTGTTTCATGTGTGTTTGGGGGGTGTTGTTGGAAGTAATCGATTTACTTCTTCGCTGGGGCGGCCTTCTTGGCAGCTGGTTTCTTGGCCGGAGCAGCAGCCTTCTTTGGTTTCGGTGCCTTTGGCTTGGCGGCAGCAGCAGCCTTGGTTGGCTTGGTTGCCTTCTGCTTCGGGGCGGCTGCTGGCTTCTTGGCGGCCTTCTTGGCTCCTTCCGCGGCCTTTGGCTTCTTGGTGGCCGCAGCTGCCTTCGGCTTCTTCGTCGTGGCGGCCGCTGCCTTGGTCTTCTTGGCCGCAGCGCCTTCAGCCTTCTTCACCACCTTCTTTGGTTTCTTCTCTCCTGCCGCTGCCTTCTTCTTGATGACGATCTTCTCCTTCTTGTCGGCGGCCGATGCCGACTTCTTCTTCTTGGGGGCAACCACCTTCTTTTTCTTCTCTACCGGGGGCTTCTTGGCGGCGGCCGATAGCTTGAACGATCCCGACGCTCCAGTGCCCTTGGTTTGCACCAGCTTGCCACTGGTCACTCCGCTCTTCAGGGCCTTCTTGATGAACGTCGACAGCTTCGTCACGTCGGCCTTGTAGTTGGCCGCCACGTACTTCTTGATCGCCTGCAGCGACGATCCGTTGCGCTCGTTCAGAGCCTTCACCGCGGCAAAGATCATGTCGTTCACCGGGGGATGTGCTGCTGGCACCTTCGGCTTCTTAGGGCCGGCCGCTGCCTTTGGCTTCTTCGGAGACTTGGCCACCGCCGCTGGGGAAGCAGCGGCCGCTGCAGCTGGAGCTTCGGTTGCTACGGTATCTGCCATGGCTTCTTGATGATGCTCGTCTTCGACAACGGTTGATTCACTTGCAGGATGACTTTCGCGCCTTGACTGTTGTTTATGCTTTGCTAACGCACACTGTTACGCACACCGCTGTGTTGGTGAATGTTGATGCGGTGTCGTCACACGTTCCGCCCATCCCTTGACTCGCAACTCTCGATTTAGAGCAGCATAAAAGCTGCTGCCACATTTTATGTTGCCGCTCTTAAGAAATCGGAAAATTTGTGTTTCACATTTTCCCCAATGTTTCCCCCAAATCAACTTGAATCGATATCAAATACAACTGATACACGTAGCTTAGACATGTGGCTATCTGAAAATATCCACTTGCGAAGCCGTGGACCACTGGAAAGTCGTTTAAATAGAAATCTTGTCGCAAAATTGTGACTTTCTCATCGCGCCGGTTGACTTAAAAAGCGAAATAATGCAAACTAAGCATGATATCTCTCAAATCGGGTATTATTAAGCACCTTTAGGGTTTGAATTTATTAGAAAATACGGCTTTGAGTCGATCAAACGCGAAATGTACGCGCAAATCGTCTTTTTCCGAGCAAGCTTTTGGCACTATTCTCAGCGTCGGTTTGTTGTAACTCATTGCGGGCTACGCGATGTACCAGTTTGGTTTTCGCTCAAAATATGCTCTTTTCAATCATAAAACCTGATCAAACAGCTTGCAGACAGTAGTAACAAGACTATTGTGCATAGTTTTCAACAAATCCAATCGAAATATGCCCATACAACCGCACATAATCGCTTCATAGATTTCCCAAGCCAGCTGTGAGTTCCACTGACGCCGCCTCATTTGGCAGGATGAGCTTGAACGTTTTCGTGGGGATTAAAACATACAAAAGTGCTACTTTAATAACATTCAAGGTATAAAACATGTTTAAACTCCTGTGTGACTGACCATTTCATATCTACATAATGGTAATCGGCTGTATTCCGCCTTCTGAGGATCTATCGCCAGCAACCGTGGACACCAAGCCTCGGCACTCATTGCACACGTCATCGGTTTGTGTTCTGTGGTAGTTACCCTGAATGGTTTATGAAAATATTCTTATTCTAGATGATGAATTGAACAATTAGAGTAAAAACTACACCAACATGCACCAAGATATTGCAGTGTGCAAACGATAGCCAACGGCTTCATCTTATCGTAAATCTATTTACAAGAATCTTCCAGTAGCGCACTGCACTTCCGCTGTGAAGCTCCGCAATGTTGAACAACGATCATACGAATTCAATACGACAAAGCCTAGTCCGTGAGGATCAACATGGAAATTGGTGCTCTACGATAATAGGAAAATACGATGTTTCTAGACAATCTGTAATAATAATCGGTCAACTGTCTTCGTAAAATCGTCGTTATCGTCTTCGGTGAGCCCATTACGGCGAATGATGTTTGCATTATCCTGTAGATAATTTAGCTAGGTCATTAAAAGAGGTCATTTGTGCAGCAGGAATGTTGTTTGTGGAGCTCGCGGTGCAGCTGAGGTACAGGCGATCTTTCATAAAAATCCAATAAACGGTTGATTTGAAAGCATCAGCGTTAGTTAACGTTCCAGGATGTAGAGGTCGCTCCGTTGTCCAAAAGTTAGGCGGGAAATGCGAGGGAAACGGGTTTTCCGACGCTACGATGATTCTATCTGGTGCCTGCAAAAGCCGATAACAGCTCATAGTTCATTGGGATCATGTCGTAGCACGCGCCTCGATAGAACGCGAGGTTCATAGCAGCCTTTGGCTTATGTTGCATCCGAGCATGGAGATGTGTTTCGAAGCAAGCCGGTTTTTACCTCAACTAGCAACATTAATTGCTCTGCTTGCATTCGCATTAGGTAGAATCATAGCAGCCTTTGCATCGTGAATAGTATCTCCAGGTAATTTAAGCAACAACTAAACTACAAACCTGACCCCTTTTCTAACAAACTACGTGTCCTGTGTACCTCCCGCGCGTACCTGGACATATTTGTGCGGAGAAATATCGGGAAAAATATGAAACTGATCGCTGGTAAGCGAGAAAAGTGCGAAAGTACTCCTTCTTGGATTGATTTGTAGCCCTGAAAAGGACTGTTTCATGTGTGTTTGGGGGGTGTTGTTGGAAGTAATCGATTTACTTCTTCGCTGGGGCGGCCTTCTTGGCAGCTGGTTTCTTGGCCGGAGCAGCAGCCTTCTTTGGTTTCGGTGCCTTTGGCTTGGCGGCAGCAGCAGCCTTGGTTGGCTTGGTTGCCTTCTGCTTCGGGGCGGCTGCTGGCTTCTTGGCGGCCTTCTTGGCTCCTTCCGCGGCCTTTGGCTTCTTGGTGGCCGCAGCTGCCTTCGGCTTCTTCGTCGTGGCGGCCGCTGCCTTGGTCTTCTTGGCCGCAGCGCCTTCAGCCTTCTTCACCACCTTCTTTGGTTTCTTCTCTCCTGCCGCTGCCTTCTTCTTGATGACGATCTTCTCCTTCTTGTCGGCGGCCGATGCCGACTTCTTCTTCTTGGGGGCAACCACCTTCTTTTTCTTCTCTACCGGGGGTTTCTTGGCGGCGGCCGATAGCTTGAACGATCCCGACGCTCCAGTGCCCTTGGTTTGCACCAGCTTGCCACTGGTCACTCCGCTCTTCAGGGCCTTCTTGATGAACGTCGACAGCTTCGTCACGTCGGCCTTGTAGTTGGCCGCCACGTACTTCTTGATCGCCTGCAGCGACGATCCGTTGCGCTCGTTCAGGGCCTTCACCGCGGCAAAGATCATGTCGTTCACCGGGGGATGTGCTGCTGGCACCTTCGGCTTCTTAGGGCCGGCCGCTGCCTTTGGCTTCTTCGGAGACTTGGCCACCGCCGCTGGGGAAGCAGCGGCCGCTGCAGCTGGAGCTTCGGTTGCTACGGTATCTGCCATGGCTTCTTGATGATGCTGGTCTTCGACAACGGTTGATTCACTTGGAGGATGGCTTTCGCGCCTTGACTGTTGTTTATGCTTTGCTAACGCACACTGTTACGCACACCGCTGTGTTGGTGAATGTTGATGCGGTGTCGTCACACGTTCCGCCCATCCCTTGACTCACAACTCTCGATTTAGAGCAGCATAAAAGCTGCTGCCACATTTTATGTTGCCGCTCTTAAGAAATCGGAAAATTTGTGTTTCACATTTTCCCCAATGTTTCCCCCAAATCAACTTGAATCGATATCAAATACAACTGATACACGTAGCTTAGACATGTGGCTATCTGAAAATATCCACTTGCGAAGCCGTGGACCACTGGAAAGTCGTTTAAATAGAAATCTTGTCGCAAAATTGTGACTTTCTCATCGCGCCGGTTGACTTAAAAAGCGAAATAATGCAAACTAAGCATGATATCTCTCAAATCGGGTATTATTAAGCACCTTTAGGGTTTGAATTTATTAGAAAATACGGCTTTGAGTCGATCAAACGCGAAATGTACGCGCAAATCGTCTTTTTCCGAGCAAGCTTTTGGCACTATTCTCAGCGTCGGTTTGTTGTAACTCATTGCGGGCTACGCGATGTACCAGTTTGGTTTTCGCTCAAAATATGCTCTTTTCAATCATAAAACCTGATCAAACAGCTTGCAGACAGTAGTAACAAGACTATTGTGCATAGTTTTCAACAAATCCAATCGAAATATGCCCATACAACCGCACATAATCGCTTCATAGATTTCCCAAGCCAGCTGTGAGTTCCACTGACGCCGCCTCATTTGGCAGGATGAGCTTGAACGTTTTCGTGGGGATTAAAACATACAAAAGTGCTACTTTAATAACATTCAAGGTATAAAACATGTTTAAACTCCTGTGTGACTGACCATTTCATATCTACATAATGGTAATCGGCTGTATTCCGCCTTCTGAGGATCTATCGCCAGCAACCGTGGACACCAAGCCTCGGCACTCATTGCACACGTCATCGGTTTGTGTTCTGTGGTAGTTACCCTGAATGGTTTATGAAAATATTCTTATTCTAGATGATGAATTGAACAATTAGAGTAAAAACTACACCAACATGCACCAAGATATTGCAGTGTGCAAACGATAGCCAACGGCTTCATCTTATCGTAAATCTATTTACAAGAATCTTCCAGTAGCGCACTGCACTTCCGCTGTGAAGCTCCGCAATGTTGAACAACGATCATACGAATTCAATACGACAAAGCCTAGTCCGTGAGGATCAACATGGAAATTGGTGCTCTACGATAATAGGAAAATACGATGTTTCTAGACAATCTGTAATAATAATCGGTCAACTGTCTTCGTAAAATCGTCGTTATCGTCTTCGGTGAGCCCATTACGGCGAATGATGTTTGCATTATCCTGTAGATAATTTAGCTAGGTCATTAAAAGAGGTCATTTGTGCAGCAGGAATGTTGTTTGTGGAGCTCGCGGTGCAGCTGAGGTACAGGCGATCTTTCATAAAAATCCAATAAACGGTTGATTTGAAAGCATCAGCGTTAGTTAACGTTCCAGGATGTAGAGGTCGCTCCGTTGTCCAAAAGTTAGGCGGGAAATGCGAGGGAAACGGGTTTTCCGACGCTACGATGATTCTATCTGGTGCCTGCAAAAGCCGATAACAGCTCATAGTTCATTGGGATCATGTCGTAGCACGCGCCTCGATAGAACGCGAGGTTCATAGCAGCCTTTGGCTTATGTTGCATCCGAGCATGGAGATGTGTTTCGAAGCAAGCCGGTTTTTACCTCAACTAGCAACATTAATTGCTCTGCTTGCATTCGCATTAGGTAGAATCATAGCAGCCTTTGCATCGTGAATAGTATCTCCAGGTAATTTAAGCAACAACTAAACTACAAACCTGACCCCTTTTCTAACAAACTACGTGTCCTGTGTACCTCCCGCGCGTACCTGGACATATTTGTGCGGAGAAATATCGGGAAAAATATGAAACTGATCGCTGGTAAGCGAGAAAAGTGCGAAAGTACTCCTTCTTGGATTGATTTGTAGCCCTGAAAAGGACTGTTTCATGTGTGTTTGGGGGGTGTTGTTGGAAGTAATCGATTTACTTCTTCGCTGGGGCGGCCTTCTTGGCAGCTGGTTTCTTGGCCGGAGCAGCAGCCTTCTTTGGTTTCGGTGCCTTTGGCTTGGCGGCAGCAGCAGCCTTGGTTGGCTTGGTTGCCTTCTGCTTCGGGGCGGCTGCTGGCTTCTTGGCGGCCTTCTTGGCTCCTTCCGCGGCCTTTGGCTTCTTGGTGGCCGCAGCTGCCTTCGGCTTCTTCGTCGTGGCGGCCGCTGCCTTGGTCTTCTTGGCCGCAGCGCCTTCAGCCTTCTTCACCACCTTCTTTGGTTTCTTCTCTCCTGCCGCTGCCTTCTTCTTGATGACGATCTTCTCCTTCTTGTCGGCGGCCGATGCCGACTTCTTCTTCTTGGGGGCAACCACCTTCTTTTTCTTCTCTACCGGGGGTTTCTTGGCGGCGGCCGATAGCTTGAACGATCCCGACGCTCCAGTGCCCTTGGTTTGCACCAGCTTGCCACTGGTCACTCCGCTCTTCAGGGCCTTCTTGATGAACGTCGACAGCTTCGTCACGTCGGCCTTGTAGTTGGCCGCCACGTACTTCTTGATCGCCTGCAGCGACGATCCGTTGCGCTCGTTCAGGGCCTTCACCGCGGCAAAGATCATGTCGTTCACCGGGGGATGTGCTGCTGGCACCTTCGGCTTCTTAGGGCCGGCCGCTGCCTTTGGCTTCTTCGGAGACTTGGCCACCGCCGCTGGGGAAGCAGCGGCCGCTGCAGCTGGAGCTTCGGTTGCTACGGTATCTGCCATGGCTTCTTGATGATGCTGGTCTTCGACAACGGTTGATTCACTTGGAGGATGGCTTTCGCGCCTTGACTGTTGTTTATGCTTTGCTAACGCACACTGTTACGCACACCGCTGTGTTGGTGAATGTTGATGCGGTGTCGTCACACGTTCCGCCCATCCCTTGACTCACAACTCTCGATTTAGAGCAGCATAAAAGCTGCTGCCACATTTTATGTTGCCGCTCTTAAGAAATCGGAAAATTTGTGTTTCACATTTTCCCCAATGTTTCCCCCAAATCAACTTGAATCGATATCAAATACAACTGATACACGTAGCTTAGACATGTGGCTATCTGAAAATATCCACTTGCGAAGCCGTGGACCACTGGAAAGTCGTTTAAATAGAAATCTTGTCGCAAAATTGTGACTTTCTCATCGCGCCGGTTGACTTAAAAAGCGATTATTTCGCAAACTAAGCATGATATCTCTCAAATCGGGTATTATTAAGCACCTTTAGGGTTTGAATTTATTAGAAAATACGGCTTTGCGCCGATCAAACGCGAAACGTACGCGCAAATCGTCTTTTTCCGAGCAAGCTTTTGGCACCATTCTCAGCGTCGGTTTGTTGTAACTCATTGCGGGCTACGCGATGTACCAGTTTGGTTTTCGCTCAAAATATGCTCTTTTCAATCATAAAACCTGATCAAACAGCTTGCAGACAGTAGTAACAAGACTATTGTGCATAGTTTTCAACAAATCCAATCGAAATATGCCCATACAACCGCACATAATCGCTTCATAGATTTCCCAAGCCAGCTGTGAGTTCCACTGACGCCGCCTCATTTGGCAGGATGAGCTTGAACGTTTTCGTGGGGATTAAAACATACAAAAGTGCTACTTTAATAACATTCAAGGTATAAAACATGTTTAAACTCCTGTGTGACTGACCATTTCATATCTACATAATGGTAATCGGCTGTATTCCGCCTTCTGAGGATCTATCGCCAGCAACCGTGGACACCAAGCCTCGGCACTCATTGCACACGTCATCGGTTTGTGTTTTGTGGTAGTTACCCTGAATGGATTATGAAAATATTCTCATTCTAGGTGATGAATTGAACAATTAGAGTAAAAACTACACCAACATGCACCAAGGTATTGCAGTGTGCAAACGATAGCGAACGGCTTTATTTTATCGTAAATCTATTTACAAGAATCTTCCACTTCCACTGTGAAGCTCCGCAATATTGAACAACGATCATACGAATTCAGTACGACAAAGCCTAGTCCGTGAGGATCAACATGGAAATTGGTGCTCTACGATAATAGGAAAATACGATGTTTCTAGACAATCTGTAATAATAATCGGTCAACTGTCTTCGTAAAATCGTCGTTATCGTCTTCGGTGAGCCCATTACGGCGAATTACGTTTGCATTATCCTGTAGATAATTTAGCTAGGTCATTAAAAGAGGTCATTTGTGCAGCAGGAATGTTGTTTGTGCAGCTCGCGGTGCAGCTGAGGTACAGGCGATCTTTCATAAAAATCCAATAAACGGTTGATTTGAAAGCATCAGCGTTAGTTAACGTTCCAGGATGTAGAGGTCGCTCCGTTGTCCAAAAGTTAGGCGGGAAATGCGAGGGAAACGGGTTTTCCGACGCTACGATGATTCTATCTGGTGCCTGCAAAAGCCGATAACAGCTCATAGTTCATTGGGATCATGTCGTAGCACGCGCCTCGATAGAACGCGAGGTTCATAGCAGCCTTTGGCTTATGTTGCATCCGAGCATGGAGATGTGTTTCGAAGCAAGCCGGTTTTTACCTCAACTAGCAACATTAATTGCTCTGCTTGCATTCGCATTAGGTAGAATCATAGCAGCCTTTGCATCGTGAATAGTATCTCCAGGTAATTTAAGCAACAACTAAACTACAAACCCAACCCCTTTTCTAACAAACTACGTGTCCTGTGTACCTCCCGCGCGTACCTGGACATTATTTGTGCGGAGAAATATCGGGAAAAATATGAAACTGATCGCTGGTAAGCGAGAAAAGTGCGAAAGTACTCCTTCTTGGATTGATTTGTAGCCCTGAAAAGGACTGTTTCATGTGTGTTTGGGGGGTGTTGTTGGAAGTAATCGATTTACTTCTTCGCTGGGGCGGCCTTCTTGGCAGCTGGTTTCTTGGCCGGAGCAGCAGCCTTCTTTGGTTTCGGTGCCTTTGGCTTGGCGGCAGCAGCAGCCTTGGTTGGCTTGGTTGCCTTCTGCTTCGGGGCGGCTGCTGGCTTCTTGGCGGCCTTCTTGGCTCCTTCCGCGGCCTTTGGCTTCTTGGTGGCCGCAGCTGCCTTCGGCTTCTTCGTCGTGGCGGCCGCTGCCTTGGTCTTCTTGGCCGCAGCGCCTTCAGCCTTCTTCACCACCTTCTTTGGTTTCTTCTCTCCTGCCGCTGCCTTCTTCTTGATGACGATCTTCTCCTTCTTGTCGGCGGCCGATGCCGACTTCTTCTTCTTGGGGGCAACCACCTTCTTTTTCTTCTCTACCGGGGGCTTCTTGGCGGCGGCCGATAGCTTGAACGATCCCGACGCTCCAGTGCCCTTGGTTTGCACCAGCTTGCCACTGGTCACTCCGCTCTTCAGGGCCTTCTTGATGAACGTCGACAGCTTCGTCACGTCGGCCTTGTAGTTGGCCGCCACGTACTTCTTGATCGCCTGCAGCGACGATCCGTTGCGCTCGTTCAGGGCCTTCACCGCGGCAAAGATCATGTCGTTCACCGGGGGATGTGCTGCTGGCACCTTCGGCTTCTTAGGGCCGGCCGCTGCCTTTGGCTTCTTCGGAGACTTGGCCACCGCCGCTGGGGAAGCAGCGGCCGCTGCAGCTGGAGCTTCGGTTGCTACGGTATCTGCCATGGCTTCTTGATGATGCTGGTCTTCGACAACGGTTGATTCACTTGGAGGATGGCTTTCGCGCCTTGACTGTTGTTTATGCTTTGCTAACGCACACTGTTACGCACACCGCTGTGTTGGTGAATGTTGATGCGGTGTCGTCACACGTTCCGCCCATCCCTTGACTCACAACTCTCGATTTAGAGCAGCATAAAAGCTGCTGCCACATTTTATGTTGCCGCTCTTAAGAAATCGGAAAATTTGTGTTTCACATTTTCCCCAATGTTTCCCCCAAATCAACTTGAATCGATATCAAATACAACTGATACACGTAGCTTAGACATGTGGCTATCTGAAAATATCCACTTGCGAAGCCGTGGACCACTGGAAAGTCGTTTAAATAGAAATCTTGTCGCAAAATTGTGACTTTCTCATCGCGCCGGTTGACTTAAAAAGCGATTATTTCGCAAACTAAGCATGATATCTCTCAAATCGGGTATTATTAAGCACCTTTAGGGTTTGAATTTATTAGAAAATACGGCTTTGCGCCGATCAAACGCGAAACGTACGCGCAAATCGTCTTTTTCCGAGCAAGCTTTTGGCACCATTCTCAGCGTCGGTTTGTTGTAACTCATTGCGGGCTACGCGATGTACCAGTTTGGTTTTCGCTCAAAATATGCTCTTTTCAATCATAAAACCTGATCAAACAGCTTGCAGACAGTAGTAACAAGACTATTGTGCATAGTTTTCAACAAATCCAATCGAAATATGCCCATACAACCGCACATAATCGCTTCATAGATTTCCCAAGCCAGCTGTGAGTTCCACTGACGCCGCCTCATTTGGCAGGATGAGCTTGAACGTTTTCGTGGGGATTAAAACATACAAAAGTGCTACTTTAATAACATTCAAGGTTACATTTAAACTCCTGTGTGACTGACCATTTCATATCTACATAATGGTAATCGGCTGTATTCCGCCTTCTGAGGATCTATCGCCAGCAACCGTGGACACCAAGCCTCGGCACTCATTGCACACGTCATCGGTTTGTGTTTTGTGGTAGTTACCCTGAATGGATTATGAAAATATTCTCATTCTAGGTGATGAATTGAACAATTAGAGTAAAAACTACACCAACATGCACCAAGGTATTGCAGTGTGCAAACGATAGCGAACGGCTTTATTTTATCGTAAATCTATTTACAAGAATCTTCCACTTCCACTGTGAAGCTCCGCAATATTGAACAACGATCATACGAATTCAGTACGACAAAGCCTAGTCCGTGAGGATCAACATGGAAATTGGTGCTCTACGATAATAGGAAAATACGATGTTTCTAGACAATCTGTAATAATAATCGGTCAACTGTCTTCGTAAAATCGTCGTTATCGTCTTCGGTGAGCCCATTACGGCGAATGATGTTTGCATTATCCTGTAGATAATTTAGCTAGGTCATTAAAAGAGGTCATTTGTGCAGCAGGAATGTTGTTTGTGCAGCTCGCGGTGCAGCTGAGGTACAGGCGATCTTTCATAAAAATCCAATAAACGGTTGATTTGAAAGCATCAGCGTTAGTTAACGTTCCAGGATGTAGAGGTCGCTCCGTTGTCCAAAAGTTAGGCGGGAAATGCGAGGGAAACGGGTTTTCCGACGCTACGATGATTCTATCTGGCGCCTGCAAAAGCCGATAACAGCTCATAGTTCTTAGGGATCATGTCGTAGCACGCGCCTCGATAGAACGCGAGGTTCATAGCAGCCTTTGGCTTATGTTGCATCCGAGCATGGAGATGTGTTTCGAAGCAAGCCGGTTTTTACCTCAACTAGCAACATTAATTGCTCTGCTTGCATTCGCATTAGGTAGAATCATAGCAGCCTTTGCATCGTGAATAGTATCTCCAGGTAATTTAAGCAACAACTAAACTACAAACCCAACCCCTTTTCTAACAAACTACGTGTCCTGTGTACCTCCCGCGCGTACCTGGACATTATTTGTGCGGAGAAATATCGGGAAAAATATGAAACTGATCGCTGGTAAGCGAGAAAAGTGCGAAAGTACTCCTTCTTGGATTGATTTGTAGCCCTGAAAAGGACTGTTTCATGTGTGTTTGGGGGGTGTTGTTGGAAGTAATCGATTTACTTCTTCGCTGGGGCGGCCTTCTTGGCAGCTGGTTTCTTGGCCGGAGCAGCAGCCTTCTTTGGTTTCGGTGCCTTTGGCTTGGCGGCAGCAGCAGCCTTGGTTGGCTTGGTTGCCTTCTGCTTCGGGGCGGCTGCTGGCTTCTTGGCGGCCTTCTTGGCTCCTTCCGCGGCCTTTGGCTTCTTGGTGGCCGCAGCTGCCTTCGGCTTCTTCGTCGTGGCGGCCGCTGCCTTGGTCTTCTTGGCCGCAGCGCCTTCAGCCTTCTTCACCACCTTCTTTGGTTTCTTCTCTCCTGCCGCTGCCTTCTTCTTGATGACGATCTTCTCCTTCTTGTCGGCGGCCGATGCCGACTTCTTCTTCTTGGGGGCAACCACCTTCTTTTTCTTCTCTACCGGGGGCTTCTTGGCGGCGGCCGATAGCTTGAACGATCCCGACGCTCCAGTGCCCTTGGTTTGCACCAGCTTGCCACTGGTCACTCCGCTCTTCAGGGCCTTCTTGATGAACGTCGACAGCTTCGTCACGTCGGCCTTGTAGTTGGCCGCCACGTACTTCTTGATCGCCTGCAGCGACGATCCGTTGCGCTCGTTCAGAGCCTTCACCGCGGCAAAGATCATGTCGTTCACCGGGGGATGTGCTGCTGGCACCTTCGGCTTCTTAGGGCCGGCCGCTGCCTTTGGCTTCTTCGGAGACTTGGCCACCGCCGCTGGGGAAGCAGCGGCCGCTGCAGCTGGAGCTTCGGTTGCTACGGTATCTGCCATGGCTTCTTGATGATGCTCGTCTTCGACAACGGTTGATTCACTTGCAGGATGACTTTCGCGCCTTGACTGTTGTTTATGCTTTGCTAACGCACACTGTTACGCACACCGCTGTGTTGGTGAATGTTGATGCGGTGTCGTCACACGTTCCGCCCATCCCTTGACTCGCAACTCTCGATTTAGAGCAGCATAAAAGCTGCTGCCACATTTTATGTTGCCGCTCTTAAGAAATCGGAAAATTTGTGTTTCACATTTTCCCCAATGTTTCCCCCAAATCAACTTGAATCGATATCAAATACAACTGATACACGTAGCTTAGACATGTGGCTATCTGAAAATATCCACTTGCGAAGCCGTGGACCACTGGAAAGTCGTTTAAATAGAAATCTTGTCGCAAAATTGTGACTTTCTCATCGCGCCGGTTGACTTAAAAAGCGATTATTTCGCAAACTAAGCATGATATCTCTCAAATCGGGTATTATTAAGCACCTTTAGGGTTTGAATTTATTAGAAAATACGGCTTTGAGTCGATCAAACGCGAAATGTACGCGCAAATCGTCTTTTTCCGAGCAAGCTTTTGGCACTATTCTCAGCGTCGGTTTGTTGTAACTCATTGCGGGCTACGCGATGTACCAGTTTGGTTTTCGCTCAAAATATGCTCTTTTCAATCATAAAACCTGATCAAACAGCTTGCAGACAGTAGTAACAAGACTATTGTGCATAGTTTTCAACAAATCCAATCGAAATATGCCCATACAACCGCACATAATCGCTTCATAGATTTCCCAAGCCAGCTGTGAGTTCCACTGACGCCGCCTCATTTGGCAGGATGAGCTTGAACGTTTTCGTGGGGATTAAAACATACAAAAGTGCTACTTTAATAACATTCAAGGTATAAAACATGTTTAAACTCCTGTGTGACTGACCATTTCATATCTACATAATGGTAATCGGCTGTATTCCGCCTTCTGAGGATCTATCGCCAGCAACCGTGGACACCAAGCCTCGGCACTCATTGCACACGTCATCGGTTTGTGTTCTGTGGTAGTTACCCTGAATGGTTTATGAAAATATTCTTATTCTAGATGATGAATTGAACAATTAGAGTAAAAACTACACCAACATGCACCAAGATATTGCAGTGTGCAAACGATAGCCAACGGCTTCATCTTATCGTAAATCTATTTACAAGAATCTTCCAGTAGCGCACTGCACTTCCGCTGTGAAGCTCCGCAATGTTGAACAACGATCATACGAATTCAATACGACAAAGCCTAGTCCGTGAGGATCAACATGGAAATTGGTGCTCTACGATAATAGGAAAATACGATGTTTCTAGACAATCTGTAATAATAATCGGTCAACTGTCTTCGTAAAATCGTCGTTATCGTCTTCGGTGAGCCCATTACGGCGAATGATGTTTGCATTATCCTGTAGATAATTTAGCTAGGTCATTAAAAGAGGTCATTTGTGCAGCAGGAATGTTGTTTGTGGAGCTCGCGGTGCAGCTGAGGTACAGGCGATCTTTCATAAAAATCCAATAAACGGTTGATTTGAAAGCATCAGCGTTAGTTAACGTTCCAGGATGTAGAGGTCGCTCCGTTGTCCAAAAGTTAGGCGGGAAATGCGAGGGAAACGGGTTTTCCGACGCTACGATGATTCTATCTGGTGCCTGCAAAAGCCGATAACAGCTCATAGTTCATTGGGATCATGTCGTAGCACGCGCCTCGATAGAACGCGAGGTTCATAGCAGCCTTTGGCTTATGTTGCATCCGAGCATGGAGATGTGTTTCGAAGCAAGCCGGTTTTTACCTCAACTAGCAACATTAATTGCTCTGCTTGCATTCGCATTAGGTAGAATCATAGCAGCCTTTGCATCGTGAATAGTATCTCCAGGTAATTTAAGCAACAACTAAACTACAAACCTGACCCCTTTTCTAACAAACTACGTGTCCTGTGTACCTCCCGCGCGTACCTGGACATATTTGTGCGGAGAAATATCGGGAAAAATATGAAACTGATCGCTGGTAAGCGAGAAAAGTGCGAAAGTACTCCTTCTTGGATTGATTTGTAGCCCTGAAAAGGACTGTTTCATGTGTGTTTGGGGGGTGTTGTTGGAAGTAATCGATTTACTTCTTCGCTGGGGCGGCCTTCTTGGCAGCTGGTTTCTTGGCCGGAGCAGCAGCCTTCTTTGGTTTCGGTGCCTTTGGCTTGGCGGCAGCAGCAGCCTTGGTTGGCTTGGTTGCCTTCTGCTTCGGGGCGGCTGCTGGCTTCTTGGCGGCCTTCTTGGCTCCTTCCGCGGCCTTTGGCTTCTTGGTGGCCGCAGCTGCCTTCGGCTTCTTCGTCGTGGCGGCCGCTGCCTTGGTCTTCTTGGCCGCAGCGCCTTCAGCCTTCTTCACCACCTTCTTTGGTTTCTTCTCTCCTGCCGCTGCCTTCTTCTTGATGACGATCTTCTCCTTCTTGTCGGCGGCCGATGCCGACTTCTTCTTCTTGGGGGCAACCACCTTCTTTTTCTTCTCTACCGGGGGTTTCTTGGCGGCGGCCGATAGCTTGAACGATCCCGACGCTCCAGTGCCCTTGGTTTGCACCAGCTTGCCACTGGTCACTCCGCTCTTCAGGGCCTTCTTGATGAACGTCGACAGCTTCGTCACGTCGGCCTTGTAGTTGGCCGCCACGTACTTCTTGATCGCCTGCAGCGACGATCCGTTGCGCTCGTTCAGGGCCTTCACCGCGGCAAAGATCATGTCGTTCACCGGGGGATGTGCTGCTGGCACCTTCGGCTTCTTAGGGCCGGCCGCTGCCTTTGGCTTCTTCGGAGACTTGGCCACCGCCGCTGGGGAAGCAGCGGCCGCTGCAGCTGGAGCTTCGGTTGCTACGGTATCTGCCATGGCTTCTTGATGATGCTCGTCTTCGACAACGGTTGATTCACTTGGAGGATGGCTTTCGCGCCTTGACTGTTGTTTATGCTTTGCTAACGCACACTGTTACGCACACCGCTGTGTTGGTGAATGTTGATGCGGTGTCGTCACACGTTCCGCCCATCCCTTGACTCACAACTCTCGATTTAGAGCAGCATAAAAGCTGCTGCCACATTTTATGTTGCCGCTCTTAAGAAATCGGAAAATTTGTGTTTCACATTTTCCCCAATGTTTCCCCCAAATCAACTTGAATCGATATCAAATACAACTGATACACGTAGCTTAGACATGTGGCTATCTGAAAATATCCACTTGCGAAGCCGTGGACCACTGGAAAGTCGTTTAAATAGAAATCTTGTCGCAAAATTGTGACTTTCTCATCGCGCCGGTTGACTTAAAAAGCGATTATTTCGCAAACTAAGCATGATATCTCTCAAATCGGGTATTATTAAGCACCTTTAGGGTTTGAATTTATTAGAAAATACGGCTTTGCGCCGATCAAACGCGAAACGTACGCGCAAATCGTCTTTTTCCGAGCAAGCTTTTGGCACCATTCTCAGCGTCGGTTTGTTGTAACTCATTGCGGGCTACGCGATGTACCAGTTTGGTTTTCGCTCAAAATATGCTCTTTTCAATCATAAAACCTGATCAAACAGCTTGCAGACAGTAGTAACAAGACTATTGTGCATAGTTTTCAACAAATCCAATCGAAATATGCCCATACAACCGCACATAATCGCTTCATAGATTTCCCAAGCCAGCTGTGAGTTCCACTGACGCCGCCTCATTTGGCAGGATGAGCTTGAACGTTTTCGTGGGGATTAAAACATACAAAAGTGCTACTTTAATAACATTCAAGGTATAAAACATGTTTAAACTCCTGTGTGACTGACCATTTCATATCTACATAATGGTAATCGGCTGTATTCCGCCTTCTGAGGATCTATCGCCAGCAACCGTGGACACCAAGCCTCGGCACTCATTGCACACGTCATCGGTTTGTGTTTTGTGGTAGTTACCCTGAATGGATTATGAAAATATTCTCATTCTAGGTGATGAATTGAACAATTAGAGTAAAAACTACACCAACATGCACCAAGGTCTTGCAGTGTGCAAACGATAGCGAACGGCTTTATTTTATCGTAAATCTATTTACAAGAATCTTCCACTTCCACTGTGAAGCTCCGCAATATTGAACAACGATCATACGAATTCAGTACGACAAAGCCTAGTCCGTGAGGATCAACATGGAAATTGGTGCTCTACGATAATAGGAAAATACGATGTTTCTAGACAATCTGTAATAATAATCGGTCAACTGTCTTCGTAAAATCGTCGTTATCGTCTTCGGTGAGCCCATTACGGCGAATTACGTTTGCATTATCCTGTAGATAATTTAGCTAGGTCATTAAAAGAGGTCATTTGTGCAGCAGGAATGTTGTTTGTGCAGCTCGCGGTGCAGCTGAGGTACAGGCGATCTTTCATAAAAATCCAATAAACGGTTGATTTGAAAGCATCAGCGTTAGTTAACGTTCCAGGATGTAGAGGTCGCTCCGTTGTCCAAAAGTTAGGCGGGAAATGCGAGGGAAACGGGTTTTCCGACGCTACGATGATTCTATCTGGTGCCTGCAAAAGCCGATAACAGCTCATAGTTCATTGGGATCATGTCGTAGCACGCGCCTCGATAGAACGCGAGGTTCATAGCAGCCTTTGGCTTATGTTGCATCCGAGCATGGAGATGTGTTTCGAAGCAAGCCGGTTTTTACCTCAACTAGCAACATTAATTGCTCTGCTTGCATTCGCATTAGGTAGAATCATAGCAGCCTTTGCATCGTGAATAGTATCTCCAGGTAATTTAAGCAACAACTAAACTACAAACCCAACCCCTTTTCTAACAAACTACGTGTCCTGTGTACCTCCCGCGCGTACCTGGACATTATTTGTGCGGAGAAATATCGGGAAAAATATGAAACTGATCGCTGGTAAGCGAGAAAAGTGCGAAAGTACTCCTTCTTGGATTGATTTGTAGCCCTGAAAAGGACTGTTTCATGTGTGTTTGGGGGGTGTTGTTGGAAGTAATCGATTTACTTCTTCGCTGGGGCGGCCTTCTTGGCAGCTGGTTTCTTGGCCGGAGCAGCAGCCTTCTTTGGTTTCGGTGCCTTTGGCTTGGCGGCAGCAGCAGCCTTGGTTGGCTTGGTTGCCTTCTGCTTCGGGGCGGCTGCTGGCTTCTTGGCGGCCTTCTTGGCTCCTTCCGCGGCCTTTGGCTTCTTGGTGGCCGCAGCTGCCTTCGGCTTCTTCGTCGTGGCGGCCGCTGCCTTGGTCTTCTTGGCCGCAGCGCCTTCAGCCTTCTTCACCACCTTCTTTGGTTTCTTCTCTCCTGCCGCTGCCTTCTTCTTGATGACGATCTTCTCCTTCTTGTCGGCGGCCGATGCCGACTTCTTCTTCTTGGGGGCAACCACCTTCTTTTTCTTCTCTACCGGGGGCTTCTTGGCGGCGGCCGATAGCTTGAACGATCCCGACGCTCCAGTGCCCTTGGTTTGCACCAGCTTGCCACTGGTCACTCCGCTCTTCAGGGCCTTCTTGATGAACGTCGACAGCTTCGTCACGTCGGCCTTGTAGTTGGCCGCCACGTACTTCTTGATCGCCTGCAGCGACGATCCGTTGCGCTCGTTCAGGGCCTTCACCGCGGCAAAGATCATGTCGTTCACCGGGGGATGTGCTGCTGGCACCTTCGGCTTCTTAGGGCCGGCCGCTGCCTTTGGCTTCTTCGGAGACTTGGCCACCGCCGCTGCAGCTGGAGCTTCGGTTGCTACGGTATCTGCCATGGCTTCTTGATGATGCTCGTCTTCGACAACGGTTGATTCACTTGCAGGATGGCTTTCGCGCCTTGACTGTTGTTTATGCTTTGCTAACGCACACTGTTACGCACACCGCTGTGTTGGTGAATGTTGATGCGGTGTCGTCACACGTTCCGCCCATCCCTTGACTCGCAACTCTCGATTTAGAGCAGCATAAAAGCTGCTGCCACATTTTATGTTGCCGCTCTTAAGAAATCGGAAAATTTGTGTTTCACATTTTCCCCAATGTTTCCCCCAAATCAACTTGAATCGATATCAAATACAACTGATACACGTAGCTTAGACATGTGGCTATCTGAAAATATCCACTTGCGAAGCCATGGACCACTGGAAAGTCGTTTAAATAGAAATCTTGTCGCAAAATTGTGACTTTCTCATCGCGCCGGTTGACTTAAAAAGCGATTATTTCGCAAACTAAGCATGATATCTCTCAAATCGGGTATTATTAAGCACCTTTAGGGTTTGAATTTATTAGAAAATACGGCTTTGCGCCGATCAAACGCGAAACGTACGCCCAAATCGTCTTTTTCCGAGCAAGCTTTTGGCACCATTCTCAGCGTCGGTTTGTTGTAACTCATTGCGGGCTACGCGATGTACCAGTTTGGTTTTCGCTCAAAATATGCTCTTTTCAATCATAAAACCTGATCAAACAGCTTGCAGACAGTAGTAACAAGAATATTGTGCATAGTTTTCAACAAATCCAATCGAAATATGCCCATACAACCGCACATAATCGCTTCATAGATTTCCCAAGCCAGCTGTGAGTTCCACTGACGCCGCCTCATTTGGCAGGATGAGGTTGAACATTTTCGTGGGGATTAAAACATACAAAAGTGCTACTTTAATAACATTCAAGGTATAAAACATGTTTAAACTCCTGTGTGACTGACCATTTCATATCTACATAATGGTAATCGGCTGTATTCCGCCTTCTGAGGATCTATCGCCAGCAACCGTGGACACCAAGCCTCGGCACTCATTGCACACGTCATCGGTTTGTGTTTTGTGGTAGTTACCCTGAATGGTTTATGAAAATATTCTCATTCTAGATGATGAATTGAACAATTAGAGTAAAAACTACACCAACATGCACCAAGGTATTGCAGTGTGCAAACGATAGCCAACGGCTTCATCTTATCGTAAATCTATTTACAAGAATCTTCCACTTCCGCTGTGAAGCTCCGCAATGTTGAACAACGATCATACGAATTCAATACGACAAAGCCTAGTCCGTGAGGATCAAAATGGAAATTGGTGCTCTACGATAATAGGAAAATACGATGTTTCTAGACAATCTGTATTAATAATCGGTCAACTGTCTTCGTAAAATCGTCGTTATCGTCTTCGGTGAGCCCATTACGGCGATTGATGTTTGCATTATCCTGTAGATAATGTAGCTAGGTCATTAAAAGAGGTCATTTGTGCAGCAGGAATGTTGTTTGTGCAGCTCGCGGTGCAGCTGAGGTACAGGCGATCTTTCATAAAAATCCAATAAACGGTTCTTTTAAAAACTTGCATCCTGCTCTCGCGCATAACAGTGAGCGAGAGGGTATGATGTGCTCTAGATTTCCAAATTTCGGGTGGTGTCAGTGGCTCCCTCTATTGACGGTGTCCTTCTTTGTTAATTCAACTTTTAAAAGGACAGCTGGCTCTTGGAGAAGGAATGAAATGTTGGCGAGTTGTGGGACTTACAATTTTGAATTTCTATGTTTGTTATAGTTACTTTTAACTCGTTCCAACGAAGGATCCTGGCGTTCAGAATGGTTTAATTTGTGGTTATAGCAAATTAATCACTTAATCCGCTAATTTGTAGTGTTCAATCTACATATTGCAACCAACAAACGCCGATTTAGCTTGTTATGGCGATTTGGATATCGATCGATGGAGATCGATTCTCCCGGCTAGTGCGAGTTGTCCGCAAATCCCCGCCAGGTATCACGTGGGTGTCTGATCTCTGTCGGTGATTGAATCTACCTCGTTTACAGGGCACTCTCCTGGTCCGGCGAGCGGGCTATCCATAGCCAAACTGCACTGGTTGCAATTACGAATAATTAAAATGGAGAGCGAATCTGCCGGATTGCGGTTAATCGCATGTATCGCGTTCCCAGCAACCGTGCGTCCCAGCTTTGCCATTGACAACCTGCTTTGACTCTTTCTCTTTCGCTCACTGAACTCATTTTCTCACTCCCGCATCGTGCGGTTGTTCCTGCTGCTGAATCGATCCATCGTAGCCCCTGGCAGAACCATATTCGAAAACTCATAGTTAGTAATTATGTTTTGGGGATAAGCTCTTGAAATATTTATGCTTTTGTGCTCCAGTTCCACCGATCCGTCGTGTCGGCACGAGGCACCGCCAGTAGCGTGGACCACCGGCAGCGGATGTTGTGTGCAGGTGTTTATGGAGCGTCCACTCTCTCTCTATTTGTTTTTTTTTGTTCTGGTTAAATCAGATACTGACACTGACTGAAGGGTGGGAAGAGAGTTGGAGGTCACTTTACTCCTTCTCCTCCTCCTCCTCCTCCTCCTCCTCCTCCTCCTCCTCCTCCTCACTCGATGCCGATGTTCGCTGCACGTGCCAATTGAACCGTACAACCGTCGCGGTTGCGCGAACATCCATCCGCCGACGCCGAGTAGGTTACGATCGATGGTTTAGTTAATTTACGGCTCCGCACGCACGGTTTGCAATATGCAGTTCGCGCTGCAAGCTTCTACCACGCGCGTGGTTGTCATTTTAATCCTCGTCACTCACGGCAAAGGTCGCCAGACGCCTCCCCACGGCCCTTGATTGCCTGCGGTACCTTGGCACCGCGCCTCAAATCTGTGCTCATTTGTAGTGTACGCCGTGCGGTTGAACCTGGTTTGCATAATTTAAACATTAACTGGTCCGGGAACGCGATGTACCGAACCGAATGTGAGGGATGTGGAAGAGGGCGATGTGGATGGAAAATTTAATTATTATCGAGCAGGCAAATCAGCGGTGCCAGGTGGTGGCGCTACCACTCTCTCTCTCTGTATCTCCCTTTGCTCTGTGCATTACTAAAATGTGCATCCATTAAAATGGCCGCGGTAATCGAGCGGCATCATATGTTTATTTGCCATAATGAGTTAGGTTGGCCCTTCACCTGCGCTTCCATAGCAACATGATAGTAATGAGGCATTTTTTTGGTTAAAAAAGGTTGTTTATTCTTTTCTAATTAGTGTTTTATGATTTTCTGGTGTATAGACCACAAGCAGTGCTCTTTATTAGTCGTTCTTTTCACTAAAATGTGGTTGCTTTGGAATAAACTTTACCTTCCTACCTTCACATAACCTCTTGAGCTGTCCAACTTACTCCAGATGATGATAAAATCATTGACCTCACGTCAGGGAGCAAGTTGTGCCCTGTGGGATGATTCGTGAATTATATAGTAATTAGCTACCCAAAAGTTGAAAGTTTGTTTAAGAATATTGACTTCGTAAGGTTAACTGCCAGTCAGATCCGACAGGATATAAGCGTTGGATAGTAAAACATACTCTAAGGCTGGCCTTCTGTAATTTCTGGCCAAAAAAAGGCATATTTTTGTCGATTTTTTGTGAAGAAACGATTCAACATATTTCTCTCAAGTGAATGGGATATTACACACCAACTTTTGAAGAATATTTAGTTCTATTTTGGGGAAGATTTATTAAAAACTTCATCCATGGCATCAAATTCATGAAGGTGAGTCTACGAAAAGGTACTTTTTGCGGTGCCCATCGTAGTTGCGTGGTGAGTCACCAGAAAAATACAAATCTATGTTCGTTTGAAAGATTATAAGTTTATCTAAGTAGCCCCGTCAAGTTTTTGTCGAATTTCCTCGATTTTTGGATTTTTTGGCAGATTGTTGAAGTTGAAAAAGTGATGCTTTTTACGATTTTGCAAAACAAAACGAGTTTTACATAAATGTTTAAAAAAAAGCATCAACAATTTTCATAAAATCTCGACGGGGCTACTTGGCAAAAAGTGTACAGATTATGTGTTAAACATTTCAAATCGATCGGTCCAGTAGTTTTTACGCTACGAAGGGCACCGACTTTAAAAACGATGGTTTAGGGAAACGTTCTTCGAAGTAGCGAGCTGCATGGAGCCTTGTATGAAACGCGGATTTTAAAAAATCTGTGTCTTTGTCAGTTTTTCATCGATTGGTCCAAAACTTCTACACAATACTCTTGAAAGGATCAGCTGTCAGGGAAAAAATATTAAAAATATGTGTTAAAAAAATAAATTCCAAAGCCCCCCTTTAATATCGAAAGAGCATTTGTTAATCCCTCATTTGTTTTAAACAAGAGAGCGATGGTTTCAGTTCGACTCTAATGATTCGAATGCTCATTGAACGCCAAATTTGCATCGCGGTATTCCTATTTGCTGTTTGCGATCCAAAATTAAGCATCCACTCATACCAATCCATTAACGTACCGCCTGAAATTCACACAAAAAGCATAGTAGTTACAGCTACTCCATGTAAAATCGACCACGAAAAACCCACCGCACCGAAGCTGGTACATTTTCCGCTGGAATCGCATCTCTCAGAACTTCCAAATGGCCGGATTTTTCATAGTTTTTGATGCCTCTGCATTCTAGGCTTTGATCAAATGGAAGCATCAAATGATTGCAGCTCGCTGATGCCCTTTTCCGTGATAATGATCTGCCGAGAATGCCAAACCACCAAACCGTGGATGGATGTTTCTGGGGTTTACATTTTTCAAAAACCCCTTTTCTTGTCCTGCAAAGCTTACACTTAAACCACATGCACAACCTCCCAGGGCCAATGGTGGAAATGGTAGAAGGAAGGAATGCCACGTCCTTCGCTATCGACGTCCACGGGTCCACCACGCGTTACAAACTGCCGAAACCCCCCCCCCCCCCCCCCCGCCACACGCTTGAAGAACTCGAAACGTGATCCCGCGAGCAAATCAGACACTCCACAGACCGTTCAGGGTGCATCGGTGTCCGGGACATCGGGGCGCATGGACGCGAAAACTTATGCAAATTAACAGTTACAATTTGCGCACGTACGGCAGATTGTTTACTTGGCGAGCGCGGGTGCGACTTTTCTTTTTTTTGTTCCTTGTTTGTTCCATTCCGTGTCCCACATTCCTGGGAAGCTCTCGTCTGTGAACGCGATGTGCGTTCGATTCGCGACTAAAGTGGAGTGGTGCGCCTTGCAGCCTGAATGTCTTGTTGGCCTCGGTGCACTGGTTCCGAGCGCGAGAGCAATTGCCATTGCCAATGGGTCACCCCAGAAGCCCCCACTCTCTGGGTAACTGCTGTTGCCGCTGCTGCTGGTGCTGCTGCTGGCCCGAGGTTTCCAACTTTTTGGCCTACGTGCCCATAGAGAATGGGGTGGAAATTAGATAACAAATGTCGCGCATGTTGGGCTGCTTTCGTTGCTTCGTTTCGGGAGGAGATTCCTGGTTTTTTTTTTCCACCCGCCGGTCGCACTCCAAAAGCGATGTTTGCTGGGGGCGTTCGCGTTGCTCGATGCAAATTTGTGTACGATGGCTGGAAGGGCTCGGCACGGACCGACCGACCGACCGAACCGGACCATTACCAGAATTTTTCTTCCGAAAGGAAAGAGCACAGGCATCAAAAGGACGTGCCCCTGGTGCACTGCAGGCCTGCAGGTTGGAACGGGCCGTGTGTTTGTGCAATCAACGTGCTTCTGCTTTTGCTCCAGCGTTCGATCAGCACTCGGAATTCGGTGTTGCAGCCGAACTGTGAGTGCGAGTGTGTTTTTAGGGCGAATGAATGTTCCCTGGGCTGGCTGCCTGGACGGGGGTATGTAAAAAAAGGGGGGTAAAAACTACGCGTAATACTAGTGAGTGGTGAACGGCTGCAAGGAATGTTGAAAATTGATCCAAATTTTGGAATCAATAATTCCCATTCCCTCTGGTAAACTTCCGATCCCGCCGGGTGGGTGCGAGAGCTGAGTGCGTGGTGGAGGAATTCCCAAAAACCCAGGATGCGCTATCAGAAAGTCTAGGAATTTTGATTGCAGTTTGCAGAATATGGTACCCTATTTGAAAGTTGAATAACTTTGTCATTTTTCAGCCGATTTGGACAAGTAGGCCAGTTTCTCAAACGTCAGTCTATGCCATTTTAGTAATAGATCACTTCGCGTAAAAAAGAGCGGATTGATATTGTCACACTTTACATTGAAAATAATTGGTCAATAGTGAAAATTGCGGTCGTGCAATGGATGGTGAATGAATGGTGATTTCCTCGGTTGCCGCCTCTGGCGGCGCTGGACTTTTTCTGTGGTTCTTTTTGATAAATAAGGTTAATGCCAACAAACCGAAGGCTCTGAAACAACTTGTAGAAGATATTAGAGCTGAAATGGTCAAAATAATTCCCTAAATTTTGTCAAAACAATGCAAAATGCCCGAAAAAAGGTTACTTTTTGTATGAATTATGAGTTAATTATGAATAAATGGCATAGATAAAAGTAGTTTATTTTTCAAAACCGGCTGAAAAATGACAGAGTTATTCAACTATAAAATAGGGGACCACCTGATGGCGGAATGTATGTGGAACAATATTTTATTGTTTTTATTGGTTTCATTCGTGGAGCTTAATGGGAATCTTCGACCAAACGAGGTCAGAAAAGGATTGCATTTGGTGCAACAATTGGCTTCTAGCGAGATTCTTGTCTTCAAAAAGAGAAAAAAAAAACACAAGAAGTATGAGTTAGCGAGGCATTTTCACAAAACAGGAATGGAACACAGGCATCCGAGATAAACTGTAGCGGAAAACCGTACTCCAGTTATGAGCATCTCAATTTGGTTAACCAAGTGCTTAGCGTTCCTTTCTCGGAGATCATTCCGAGCTTTTTGCGTACACTCGTACCCCGTATTCGCGTTAACGTGATTGCGTATTCATGTACCGCAGCCCAAGGTCGCCGCCGCACGATTAAGCTCTGACCTACTTTAAGGGAACCAGAGCCCTGCTCTAGCGAGCCTCAGCGCCCGTGAGTAGTACAGTATTTATACTTTTAATCCGTATTAAATATTAATTCCCATCGCCATTCCACCATCCCCTACTTGGCTTGTCGTTTGTTTTGCACGAATGAAATAATAACAATCGATGGTGGCAGCATCACGTCATCCCGCTCGTCACTACCCGTCGAGGTTGCTTGGATACCAGCGCTGCGAATGCCAGCAACCGCACCGGGAGTTCATCACAGATCATCGCATCAGCATCGCTTCATATCGCCGTTGCGTTGCTTGGGCTGCACCGCAAAAGTGCAGAATGCAATCGACCGTGCGATGCGTGCGGTTCCCTGCGTCCAATTCGGTGCGCGGCTGTGCCCGGATCGGATTGGGCGTAAAAATTAAATCACGAAAAACGGCGACTCGATCGATCGGTGTTCGGGGGTTTTTTTTTTGTTTGCCATCACCCAACGACCGGAGTCGGTCCGGTGTTTTTGTTGTCCTTTTTTGTCATTTCCTGGATTGCTGGCCTGTTATTGTTGTGATTTCATTTTGCAGAACTCGCCAGCGAGGGAGGGCGTTAGTAGATAACTGGAGGTTGAAGGTCCCGAAGGTTCATGATATCGATACCTGGTATCTAGCACAGCCCGACAGGCAGCGAGTTAAAGTTAAAGTTTATTTAAAGTTTTTAGCTCTATTCAACTCATGCGCTCTAGGCAGCTTTAGCTGGAACATGTCACCGCTTTTGAGCCATCCATCTGTCACGGCATCTTCGAAAGGCTTCTCTTTCCGGCTAGACCAACGCTCTTCTAAGGCCGACTGCTGGATGGACTCGCCGTTCAGTATCAGCCGACTTCGGAAAGCATATTTTATTTTTATGCTTGTTAGCTTCCTTCACCATTCTGCGGTCCTGGGATGGCCAGGCCATGGTCAGGAACCGGACCAGGATGCGATGTGGGCACCGAAATAAATCATACCCAAAATACGCCAGCCAGCATCATAAAATATAATGAACTCCACAGTGTCCACGGTGTGCCCCCCCCCCCCCCCCCGCTCGATGTGATTGGCTGTTGAGGATGGCCTAGGGGGCCTGTCCGGACTTGGACAGCTAATTTGGTTGAAAACCGGGTTTTCTGGAACTCGCGATGCCGAATGGGAACTTGAAGCATGGACATGCAAGCGCTGGTGGCTCTCTAGTGGCTCGTTTTTCAACGGTGCTACAGATTTTATGACTCCAAAAGGAAAATATTCTTCAACTCTCCATCCAACCATCATCTTTCTCATCATCATCATCATCATCGTCTTAAGCTGTCTCGTTATTTGCTTATCATGATACATTGCCTGACCTACATCGAAGGAAGAAGGTGGTTTTGCAATTCGTTCATCCGGAATGCTAGTTTGCATCTTACCTTCACTGGTACGTCGTTGAATAGATATCGATGCCAGTCGATGGTACTTAAAATTAAAGAGAAAAAGAAAGAATATCCTTGTCCGGACATGTGCACTACTCTCTACAGTTGATCGGCAGTCGTAGAAGTGGGCGATTTGTGAGAGAATTCTATCCTAGCATCACTAGCAGGTCCGTGATGGTGTGTACGCTTATCACCTTATTCGTAGAAAACCACCAGCACGTACGGTGGCTGGGCTGGATTTGGTAGAAATGGCTCATGGGCATCTCAAGGAGAAGGATATCTTTGAGAAATTCTCGCGGGATGCTTCAAGGCGAGACGAAGAGTCTCGGACTCAGCCCGTTCTTGAGAGTCGGTTTCTAGCTTGCGGACGAGATAAACGAGTCTGGGAATTGGAAGTCTATTTCTCACCGGCACACTAGTGCCATATCACCAGACTCACCGCAGCTACTGCTACTACTCCTGCTCATCATCTTTGCTGATCCATCCACCCCACCAAGAATCCCATCAAGCGATGCGCATTATCTTGCTCGCATGATTTCCCACACAAGCTTCTCGGTTGTGCCGACGGCGGAAGATTGTTCGCCAAAGGCAAAACCGGCAATTCCCTAGCGGTGCGTACGGAAACGCGGCGTGGCAATCGTAAGAAGCGATAGTGAAAGAAGTTTTAGCCAGCTCATTGGTGCCTCTTACTGGTTCGTTATGATGATGAATGAATCCGAACACACACAAATCGTCCCAAAAGGCCCTCCCCCCGACCCCCCCGGCGGGACCCTCAGGCCCATTACAAGCGATTGGAAGCAGACGAAGCGAATGGAATCGTAGCTACATTAAAGGAACTGATCCGGTGATGAGGAAGGGATCTCATTCTCTCGTTTTTTTTTTGCTAGATGCAAGATGAAAGCGCATACGTCGGTTATTCGGGACTGGCTTGGGGTAGATAAGGCGAGCGAAGCGCATCTTCTGTGGTGCATATTCTATTTGTTTGTCAACGGGTACGTAGGAAACAGAGTATGGTATTTTTTCATTCTTAATTTTTTTCTTCGATAAGCAATATTGAAATATGTGAAGTCAAACTAGAGTTTCATTGGCAGTAGAATTGGTGTTGATTAATTGTATTCCAAACATAACTGCCATTAATAGAAAGCTCTCAACAGTTATTCAATTATACAGTGAGGGTATGCTGTAGCAGTTGGCAAACTTTTTGCAGTGACACATGTATTCTAGCATATAGAGGGTGGCAACGTCGAAGTGATACCAGAATTTAGAATAGATTTTATTTCGCGCTATTATGGGTTTAAATAATATGTTACAATAGTAAACTTACTATTTAATTAGTTAAATTCATATCTTTCGCCTTTGTGTTTGATTACTGCCCGAAGTCGCCCTTTGGAAACCATGACACGCGGCACGCACGAATTTGTTCGGCATTTCAACCCACATCTTCAACAAATGATTTTTAAAAGAGTCCAAAATCATATTATTTATGTTTCCTGTTTTTCTTAGCATGTATCCCAATATGCTGAAGTCTAGTGGCTTCAAATCTGGAGACGCTGCGAGCCATTCCAATGAGCTTATAAAACATGGCAAATTTTGCGCACATCGTGTCTGCACAATCAATTCCTTATGTGCTGGTGCTATACCTTATGGGAAACAAAAATCATGTTCTCCGTATAGTATCTCCGCACAAGCAATCGAATTAACTTTGAAAACGATCTCCAAATATTTTTTTTTGTTATTTTTACGCCTTTATCGACGAATAACAGGGGTAGTTTCCCTTTTTGATGATATTGCTGCCCAGACCGTCACAGGTGTTGCGTGTGGTGCCTCTCGACTGCTTTTTTACTGGCTATCACAAAGACTTATGCCATAGACACGATCATTTTTCTTATTCAAAGCTGCCTCCAAAATAGACCATTGTTTGACTGAAAAAAATGTGTTGTGAGCAGCGTGCGTCTTCAGGAACATCCGCGATCTGGCAACCCTATCGGCCACATTTTTGCGAGACAACCCGTGCTTCCTCTGCTTCTTCAAAGGATTATATCCAGGGTCCTTTTTCATTATTTTTGCATGCAGGTGTACCTCATTTTCATATCACGCGCCATTTTTCTTACCAACCCTTTCGGATTTAATCGTATATGCTCCTTGATCGCCTTCATTATCGCTGGAGTGCGTACAGTCCGTTTGTCCCTCGGTTTTACGTTTTAGGGACAACAGTACCATTATCTATGAATCGTTTGATGGTCCTGTGCACGAATATTCTCGGCAAATTCAAAGGCGATAGCTTGATTCTTATCTGATGTTTGGTTAGGCTTTGAAGATGTAACATCTTAAATAGTTTTCTACACGAATCAATTTCACGAATCAATTTCAAAAACCCAAATTCAGCAGTAATCAGATCACTCTTACAAATAGTAAACACAGATCTGATTTTTAGCTGTTATAGTTACTACACTAGAATGAGTGTATCACTTCGACGTTGCCACCCTGTAAAGCTTAACATTGTTCCTTAACAACATTCATTAAAAGCAGCTAGTTTTAAATTACTTCCTAACTTTTACACTTTCCGAAACGACATGTGTACTGTGTAGAAGCGAACAATTCATTAGGTACTCAGGTACTCAGGCCATGTCCAAGACGGAATATTAACTCTTTCCACTCTTTTCCAATGTCCAAACACACTGACATGCACTGACTATCTTCCTTCCAAATCGCTCCCAGCAATTCGGTACCAGAACTATCATGGTTCTCGCTGCACAAAGTTTGTCTCCGGAATCGTTCTAATCGAAAGTTGTTCCAGTTGGGGGAGCACTCGATGCCGAGTCTTTTTTTTGCATACGGCACATCACATCACAACTAACGTCATCGAGTTGCTGAACCGGAAACGCTGTTCTGTACCCCGTTCCAACGTAGCAACCTCGTAGCGCTCGTCGCAGTAATCCGTTATGATGACAGCGATGGTCGCGACTGGTGACAGCAAGCTGCTGCTGCAGCTGCTGCTGCTTGGATCATTTAATTTGTTTGTCTTGGCGGCGGGCGGCCAAGGGTTTTGTTATGGAAAGAATGAGGATTTCAGCCGGATCACGCTGATGGTCACCCGGACGACAAATGGTTCGGGATAAAATAAATAAAATTAATAGCAGAATCCCAGGAGCAGCCCTTTTTTGATCCCCTCCAAGCAAGGCGTGGGTTCCAAGGCGCTAGGCAAAAGGGTGCTAATGGTACTTGAGCTTGGAGCCGTCCGGTTTCTAGCTGGGTCGCCAGGATTGACGGTGCGTCTAAGGTGTCGGAAGGTGTCCCTAAGCCTAAGCCCTGCACGCGCGTTCCACTGGCAATGCATCCATCATCTGCCAGGTCAGAGGTTGTTGCTATGGTCAGTGAGATCCCCGCATTTTTTTTTCTCCATCCCAAGCCTAATCCGAGCTCCAGCCTACACGGAGAACCGGTGCGTCGGTGGGAACGATCCGATCGCGTAACGGATCCGAGGTGCTTCCGGATGATCCAAGGGTTTACCTCCTCGGGGAACAGTTAAAGACCAGTCCCGGGCAATCGTTATCCGTCCGCTTGGGCGGTAGTAGTTGGGCTTGGGCTGTGGGACCGCGCCACTAGGTCGCGCCGGTTGGCGTGTTACTCGCTGGCGTTACATCGCGATTGTCATTGGAATTGCAAATGGTTTCGGGATTTCTACGGGATTGCCGCTGACAACTAGCTCTCCGTTGGCCAGCAGAGGTGCAGGGACGGTGCAGCACCGAGCTGGCGCGCGCTGACGACACTCTCGGACGTTTCTGCAACATTTATTTACCCCGGGAAGAGTAGAGAATGGGGAATCGCGGGTGCCGGTCGCGCGGGTGCGCTTGGAAAATGCGCATTTTTTATTGCGCACCGTGGCCGCGCCGGAAGCTTGATGCAGGCAGGCCCGTTCCTGGTGGAATTGAATTTATTACCCGACACTCCCGATTCCATTGTGTTTTGCCAGCGGTGGACAGCGGTGTCGGTAGTCGGTGGGGGATGCCGGGGCCGGACTTTGGCTGCATAAATCAGCCACTCCGAAACCGGCATCGACGGTCAATGACGGCGATGTTCGATGTCGCGCTGGTAGCTTAGAACAGTGGCTTCCTCCTTCTCGCTCTCTCTCTCTCTCGCTATCTTTGGAAAAGAATCAAGGATCACAGAGTCGTTGGGTTGGTCAGTTCTTTTTTGCTTCGGTGTTCTGGTGCCCGCTGCGGAGTGTTCTGGTTCTGCAAGACGCAAGGTGCAGCGCGTGCAGGCCGTGTATGACCGTAGGTTATTGATTAAATTAACCCTGCTGTTACCCTCAAAAAAACTCACTAATTTTATCCTCGCGGACCATTTGGTCCATGGTGTATTTTCTATGGAAATGGCTTTGTAAACGATTGAATATGAATTGTTTGGCTTTTGTAAGCAAAAGATATTGACTTATTTTGCATTATATGTGTTTATATAAGTATAATAGAATATAAAGAACAACATTTCGCAATATTGGTTCGCAATCCAAATCACATAAACGAATTTGGGCGCCAAAATACGACCACGTTCCGTCTCGAAATTTGCCGGACATTCACTAGATGAAAGGAGGGAGAAGTTTCCGTCAAAACGAATTGATATCGCAGTAATTACAATCTAAAATTGTAGCCATAACAATCTAATATGCCGATTCCGGGACCACAAAGCGAGCCAAACTATTGCATTAGGTAAGCGTGGTCGTCGACCATCCGGGGGGAATGACTACGATAAGTGATAGATAGGAGGAAGGAGGTATCATCATTCGTGTTTGAGTGATGAATGTGATGAAGAGAATCAATTGAGGTTGGTGGATCCGTTGTTCGTTGCAAAAAATCAAATGATTTGGAGCGACAAACCATTCCTCGAGATCATCGGATCACAAGCACATAATATCATCACAACACGGCCTCACCCCGATTAGAGATTTGTGGAATTGATGGGTGGAATTGCTTCCAATGTTCTACAATTGTCACGAAAACGTGACAATTAACGAGCAACTGGTGGCGTTCAGAGGACGGTGTTCTTTTTGACAGTATATGCTATCCAAACCGGCTAAACACAGTTTGAAGTTTTGGCTAGCAGTGGATTCCTCGGCAAGCTACTTGTAGAATATTCAACCGGATCTCGGAATATCTCGGAAAGTCGGCCACCGCAAATCCCGAAAAACCAAAGCGAACGAGTGGTTCTAGATTTGGTCGATGCCTTGAAAGGCCATAATATTATAACATACATTTTTTTCACTACGTTCAATTTGGGCCAAACTCTTTTACGGCGTAAGATAACTCTTGTTGGCACTGTTCGAAAGAACAAAACCTTCATTCCGCCAAAATTACTGGACTTAAAGAAGAAACCCTTATACCAATCAACGTCTACTTTTGATAAGACCACCACATTGGTATCATATGTTGGCCACAAAAACAAAGGAACAATATTACTAAGCACTATGCATTCGCAACCAAACATTGCCGAAGGGCCAAAGAAGAAGCCTGAAATTGTCACCTATTACAATTCGACAAAGGGTTTGTTTTGATTTTTTTTCTCATTCCATCGATATAGCATTGCGCTAATCATTGTGTTTCGGTATTCAGGTGGTGTGGATACCGCCGTCCAAATGATCAGCTGCTACAGTTCAAGAAGAAAGACAAACGATGGCCATCCGTAGTGTTCGCTAATATCATAGATATTTAAGCTTTGGACGCATATGTTATATTTTCCGTGATCGATCCAATGTGGAGTCCGTGATGTGAATCTGTGAAACGCTCACAATTTTTTCGACAATTAGCGATTGATTTGGCCCATGAACACATGCAGCAACGAACAGCGATTCTAAGGCTGGCTTCATCTGCGGAATTATTCACAAAAATGTACTCATCACCTAGAACTTCCCTCAGCAGATCGTTTACTAATGAATCTCAATCGGGCTCATCACTTTTGTCAACGCCACCATCGTCGGCAGTGCCTTCAACAAGCCTAAAAAGGTGGCCAGTGCTGTAAAAGCAAATCCGAGAAAAAATGTGTCGAATGTGGAGTATTTGTTTGTAAAAATGATAGAAAAGTGTTATGTAGTACATGTATGAGTCGAAATGTCCAAACAATAGCTAACGAATAGCTATATTATAGCTGCTATTAGAGGAAAATGTACTATGGACCAAATGGTCCTCGAGGATAAAATTAGTGAGTTTTTTTTTTACTCGACCCCTATCATACTTTTTATGAACTTAAATGTATATTTATGCTTATCAGCCGAAAATAGCACCATATCGAAAATTTCAAGACGATCGGAATTTTAGTTTTACAGATATAACAAAAAAACCAACGAGAAATGGACCAAATGGTCCGAGGGTAACAGCAGGGTTAAAGGAATCGGCAAGAGAATCACTTAGCGAGTGCTTGTCTTGAATGGTAGTTCAGTTGAGGAAGACACTTCGAAATCATTAACTCTAGTCTGTCAAGTAAACTGCAATGTAGTGTCATTAATCTGAATTGGATAATTGACGGAAGTTATAATGCATAGAAAGAGAAAAAATGTAAAGAAAAGGGAGAGAAAGGGAGAGAGAGAGAGAGAGAGAGAAGAAAGAGAGAATTAATAATCCACCTTCTGTCGTTAAGGTGTGGCTTAGGTTTACTCGGGTCAAAAAATAGCTTATTTTTGATTATTTTTTATGAAGAAGCCATTCAAGTTTATCTTTTCAAGTGAATGTCATATTACACTACAACTTTTCAAGAATATTTGGTTGCAGTTTGGGGAAGATTTGTTAGAAGTTGAAAAAGTGACAGTCACACTGGTGATGCTGCCGGATTGATCAATGATCAAACCGGGTTCGTCGCTTAGCGGACAAGTCTTTTGATTCGGACCAAAAACGATGCCCATCGTAGCTGCGTGATAGGTAGTAAGAAAAATACAACTCAAGTTTGTTCTGTAGATTAAAAACGTATCCTGGTATCCCCGTTGAGGCTTTGTTGAATTTCCCATGTTTTTTTTTTAATTTTTGACAGATTTTTAAAGATGAAATAATGATGCTTGTGACGGTTCTACCTAAAAAAACATGTTTTAAGTAATTACTTCAATAAAGTATCAACAATTTTTATAAAAAACTCGACGGGGCTATCTGGCAGGTAGTGTACAGATTATGTGTTCAAAATTTGTAATCGTTCAGTCCAGTAGTTTATACGCTACGAAGGGCATCGACTTTGAAAACGACTTTGGTTTTGGGAAACACGCTCCAAAGTCACGTCAGCGGCAAATATCTTTGACAGTGTTACTTCGATTGGTCCAAAAAATTTATAAAAAATTCCTGAAAGGATAAGCATCTATATAAAAAATTAAAAAATAAATGTCACGAAAGATATTATATTCCAATGCATCTCTTAAATCATCAAGCATCGAGCTAATGTCTTCGGTGTTTTCCAGTTCATCGAATCCATCACGAACCCGACACGACACATCAATCAACCACATCAATCACTCGCTATAGCTCATCATCTGCTAACCCCACATCCATCCACCTGTTGTTGAAATATCAATTTTCCCAAAAAACAATCTACGTACATTACACTGCAGGCGACAAGGCGGACTACTGCTTGGTTGCTCCTCCCGCCCTCGCCTGACATGGATTGTTAACCGGTGGATCCACCGAGTCCATGCACGATCCGGCATCACGTGAGCACCGCTTGAGGTCTTCTTTTACGGACAACCATCTCCATCTTCGATCTGGTGGACGACAATTGTGACAATACTACAGCAACCTGGGACGCGCGCTGCGCGGTTTATGTGCAGAACGTGAGCGAAATAAATTGTCCTCGCTAACGGTACCCCCATCAGAGGATTGTGAGGATTAGAAGGGGCTGCCCGTTACGTTGAGGGGATACTTTTACAATGCGGAAGGTTTTTTGGTCCCCATTTTCTTTAAAATATTTCGACATTTATGCACCACAAAGAATGCTCTCGCTCTCTCTCTAATGCCAATGCAAATGAACGGTGGAACGGGAGGGGTGGTGATGGAATGCACCCTCCCCAAACCACTGATCACGTAAAAAGCAATCCAGAATCCCGGAGTCCCGTGTATGCTAGCTCACAAAACAGGTCACGAAACCGATTTGCACTCTTCCCCTTAGGTAGTGCTACGTGTGCTCCACATCTGCACCAAAAAAGGAAACAAGGGAGACTCTCTACTGCGAGGAATGGAAAGGATGTAAAATTGTAAGAAGAATGCTTCTTCCCCCATCCCGGGGTGGTGGATGGTTGCGTGGAAACAAAAGGGTATTTACAGCTGCACCGCACCGTGGTTGCGTTACCGGTCGCCAGTTAGAGACCCTAACCCCGGGATCCCTAACTTCACTCATCAATTATTGATGCGTCGAACGCAGTGAGCCGGCCATCCCGACCACGACCACGACGACGATGTGCGAAATTATCTAGCAACGCATAAAAATTACGAGAAAACCGATAAAAACCCCTCAAGCTGCCCTGGCTAGTATAAAGGTGGGTTCAAGGAGTGCGAATGGAAGCCACGGCAGCCATCGCATAATGAAGACTCCCCGGCTACGGGGGCCGGGGAGATGCGTAAAACTGGGCGGCCATTTTGCAAAGACCGCGCGTACCGCGACGGCCCCGCCGTCACGAAAGTCCGGTTTTTATAGCCAACCAGATAAATTTTATTGACAACAGCCCCCCCCGCTGTACCACGGAGGCGGAGGTGGAGTTATTTTCCACGATTTCCACGAGTTCCATCGCTTTGACTTCATTTCGAACACGAGCGGTTTGTTGTTTCTCTCCATTACCGGAGGCACGGAGCGATTTGACCGCAGAATGTCCGACCGTCTGCATTCAGAATACGAGTTAGTAGGGGATCGAGAGGACTCTCACTACTTCTTAATGCAGCAGCAGCGAACGGTATCCACCGAATGATCCATAAGATCGGAGGATATCCTCGGGTAAAGCTCCGGGGATACGGATTCAATTTCTTCAAGCGCACCCAAGAGTAGTGTGCATTCGGTGCACTAGAGGCACTTCTTCAGCTCTTGGTAGCGTGTAGTGTACGATATTGTGTTTTGTCCAGTGTACAAGTCTTTAGTAGGTATCGGTTTCGAACAAGTTTTTGAGGTTAGGTTGCCAGAAGTGAGTGAAATAATTTACCTGCAAACTTTGACCAGTAGCAACGGACACATAGTGTGCCGCCTTCTATCGTACAATAGCCCATTGTGCGATGAAAGGACTTGCTACTCTTTCTGGAGCTACTGCTGCTGGTGCTGCTGCTGGTGGCCATGCTATTTACGATAGTGCAGAGCATTGCGAATGTAGTGGCATCATTATTTTGGTGTTCACTGTTTGCTTACAATCCCCTTAACAAGACGCGGTGGCCCGCTCCCGGGATCCGGGAGTGTGAGAGAGGGAGTTGAGACAAAACATAGCAGCCTTCGCTACGCAGCAGCCACTACTGAGCGCCCGTTGCTGGAAATCTCCTTAAGACGCTGCACAATCGCTCTCGTACCCCGGGTTCTTCGGTCTCCGCCCGGTTCTATCGTCGGTATCGGCATGTCCCTTAATCCGATCTTTCCCCCGGCCCGGAATGCCTGATCCCGCTGCATAATGGTACTCTTCGTTCCGGGGTCCCGCTATCTCTCTGCCTCTCCAGGCATCTTGCGCGGTGCAATGTCGACGGTGAATGGTTCGTGGGCCACGGCCCGGGTTTCTTGCGATCCTGAAGACACATTTACATGTGCACTTTGTCTTTGTCCTGGCGCAGTCCGGATAGCACGAGGAAAGGGGAGAGAGAGAGTGAGAGAGAGAGGACTCACCGAAAACTTACTGGCAACAAATGACACCCACCGCTTGCCAACCGGCACCAGAGCCAGAGTGCCAAACACAAGTGCACACAATGCAGGGCCCCCGTTTTTCAATTCCATATCGAATGCCATTTATTATGCTAGAGTGAGATCGGTTGCGAAGCGAACACGAACAGCACTGGCCTGGTGGTGGATTGTGTTTTGTGTTCGGGGCGACCGTTTTGTACTGTGTTACTGCTGCTGCAAAATATCGTCCGTTTTTCGGTGAAAGCGTCACCCGATATTACAGCACTTTTGCGTCCGGGATCCGTATCGCCCGGACATGCTTCACCAGCAGCAGCAGCAGTAGCAGCAGCAGCACAACTAACAGTACGATATGCAAATTGATTGTTTTTATTTTATTGCCAACCCAACCTTATCTGCTTTCGATTTGCTGCCCGGTGTGTACACTTCCAAAGGGGTTGGATCCAATGGTTTTGTTCTTCTTCTACTGTCGCCCTGCGATGCGGTTGCCCTTCCCGTTGGAAGATTGATTTCCATAAAGTCGGTTGCATATGTTTCGCTGCAATAACGGATTGCGATAGCGATGCGATCGTCCTCTCTGGCACGACGGAAGGCGTTTGCTTTAGATTTTGGTTTTATGCGAAACCAAAGGTACTTGGCAGGCGAACATCGAAAAGGAATCACTTTGTCACTCGAAACATGCGGGATCTCGCGCGGTAAAGATTGATTGAGTGAAGCGTTCGGGGTGGGGGAAGGTGGTGAAGGAGTCCCAGTCCCGGTGTGCGATCCTTGGGCCGCGATAGTGTGAATTGGGTTGATGATAGGGCGGGGGGTCCCATTTGTTTGCTTGCTAATCATAAAGCGGCAATCCATCAATCTTCTTCACTCCGCTAACCCATTTCTTTGCGATGCGGTTTCTGGGGGCTTTTTGTGGCGGCTTGCTTTGAGTTTTTTTTTCTCCATTTCTGTGTTTTCTTTATTTTTATCAACTCGTCCTCCAGGTTGCAGATTGGTAATTTAAATTTCAAATCATATCATTTGTTCGTTTCTTACCTACTTTTCATTGGTAAATTAATAACGTATTAGCATATTTAATTATTTACTAATTTACTTGTTTGTTTTCTTATTTTTACAAAAGGTTGCAATTAATTGTTTGCTATTAAAATATTTTCTGTTCTTTTGTGTATTAAATCCACTATACCAAATCAACTTTTTCGGCAAAATAAGCATTTTCCGGGGATCAAATCACCACTTAGCGTCTAAAACTAAATCATATGAGTAGTTTACACTGACAAAACATAATTACAGTATGCAAACAAAGTTTACAGGAAAAGTTTACCTCATGTATTTCATTCTATGGTATTGTACAGTTTTTATTCCACAATAATCAAATAACATTTTTTTCTCAATTCAAACGAATCTTTTGAGACCTATTTTATGATTTTATCGCCATAAATAATTGGAGTTATGCACATAAGAAGCGCGAAGAAACGTGTTTTTCTTACCTTGATCGACTATTTCTCTAATATCTTTGTTTCTAAGAGGTATTTTTCAAAAATGTAAAAGCATAATAAAGACACATTTTGGGCTGAAAGTTTCCATGAAAAATCCATATATAAAAATAATAAGTTTCTGCCAAAATATAACTTTCTTGCAAAGGGTGGATAGTTTTTTCAGGACTAGGACTTTTCTATGACTAATTTTCAGGCAATGGAGGGATTATTCATTATTATTCATTACATTAAATTTACAAATTTTCTCTCATTCCCCGTAAGTTATCTTTTCCCTATAACTTTTTTTATGAAGCGATTCAAAACCAGAAAATACTTTGATCGATTCCATCGAATCGTGAACGGTGCCTGCAGCATGTGCGCCTCGTAAAAAAAGGTGAACAATCGATCCTCCCCCTAAAACCGCATCATACCATCACCGGTGGTGTCGGTGTGGTTCAATGTAGAGCTACCATCTCGCAGGAAACAATAGGAAAGGCGCCGAGATGGGAAGGGAAGCTAAACCACCGAAACTGAATTCCATCTATCGCTTCCTTCCTCCAGCATCCGGGAGTGCTTTGAAAGAGATGAAAAAGTAATCGGTTAGTGACGGCGAGCGACCTCTATAAGCCACCGTGCCAGCCAGGTTGATGGACTTTACCAAAAAAAAAAAAAAAGAAAATGCGAGGAACTGGCTCCTGCGCCTGTTCCTATTGTGTGCTGGCCTTGGGGCCAAACAAAATACGTCTCTGGATGTGTGTATGGGTATGTGCATGTAATAAAAACAATCCCCCCCCCCATTTGGATGGTGCGCGAGATTGATTCCGAATTTTGACACAGTTTATGACTCCTGCACATTTACTACCTTTTACTACAGAGCATCACCTTCACCGGCGTCGTCGTTGTCGTCATCGTCCTGGTTCTGGTCGTAGTTGGCGGTGACAACACTGTACACCGGTACACCCCGGTGGCACCCGGTAAGCTCGAGCATGATGGCATGGAGCATGGCATGGAAAATACCCGGACCAGCTACTTCCATCTCGCATAGCTGCATCATCCTTCCTTCTGCATACTTTACGAAGTGAATGCAAGCAGCATAATGCCAAGCCCACCCACCGCTAGTAGAAGAATAATAATAATAAAAAAAGACACCCCAACAAAATGGCGAAGGAGGGAAAAAGTGCCGCGAGTAGTAAATCTTCGTATTGACAGTGCGGATGTGCGCGCGTTCGTGGACCGAAGAGTACGTTCCACGGGGTTTTTGTTGTTGTTAGTGGGGCCACATCCCCACACTATGCTCGATGGCACACTGCTGCGGATGCTGCTGCGGCCAGCAGGAGCGCGATAAGCGAAGGGAAATTTGTTAAGTTTATGAGAGTGTCGCCCGCAAAGCTTACCGCAATTCGCCGAACACACCGAGCGTCCTCTTTCTCTCTCTCTCTCTCTCTCTCTCTCTCTCTCTCTCTTCCTCTCTTTCTTTCTATTCCGGTCCAGTCAGCGTTTTTAATGCTCCTCAATTTACTGTGCAGCGACTGTGCCCGCACTACTCACTCGGGTGCCACGGTGTTTTTACGGCGTTTTTTCACGGATTTTTCATTCATGGTCGGTCCTGGTGGTGTACCTCTTCGCTGCTGCCGCCGCTGCTGCTGCTACTCCTGTGTCGTTGGGTAACGCGAGTGTCAATGAAACATCTATCCTTTTGCTTTTTATGTCCGCTAGCGACCAGTTTCACCGGTGGACCCAGTGGCCATCAGCGCGATCACTGCCATCACTAACACAAACCAACGCGCGTGGTTTTTCATGGTCCGGTTGGCAGCATTTTTCTCTGTTACAGAGCATGATAATATGATTATTACCACAACCGCAGCCACTACCCTGCTACTCCCGAACCCAAAACGGGCACAATTTTAGGTGGAAAATGGATGCCGAATCAGCAAAAATGGTCAGATAAATAGAGAGCGCAATTCCGAGGGCCAAACGGAAAGTGAGAAATAATGGACAAAAAATGGACCGAATTACAATCGCGATGATGCTGATTGCGCGATCCAACCTCCCGCGAGGCCGCGAGTACCAAAAGTCGAAGCCAATAAAACGCTTCATAATTTGCCCATTTTACACCGGAACAATCTAGTTTTCATGTGCTGACGCACTCAGAGATATTAGTGTGGGTGCTCCGTGGAACCGGCTTCCGGGAACAGATTTTTCCGTTTTCCACGCAGCATGTCCTCGTGTAATCCAGGCAGAGCATATGGTGCCACCCTGGGGGGGCTCTACCGAGCACGGAAATTCTGGAACCCAGAATAGTTAATCCCTCTGCCCTCGAGGTTCACGTGGAGAGCGCTGTTGCGAGAATGTGAGCGCTGTGGAATGCGAACAGCGAGTTCCAGTTTCCTTTACATTTAAATCTGGAATGTTTGGAGTAAATGTTTCTAAAATTTCCGATCAATGATGCTCGGCCGCACTGTAATGAGGTGCACGCAGTGGCAATAAATTATGTATCTGTTTTCCGAGTTCCAACCAACCGCTTGCATCCTCCTGGATGAGGACTCCCGTGCGTTTGGTAATAATTAATAAGCGGACCAATAAATTAATGGATCATTCCATATCGTGCTGCTAGTTAGTTTGCGAGTGCTGTGCTGGACGCAACGGGAATGGATTTGCTGGATAATCTCGTCAAACAGTAACTGTGTTTGATTACCGTTATCGTACAATGAAAATGAATCAATTTATTTCCCCAACAAGCGATAAAGTAGTAGCTTTTCGGTGTGCTGTATGGAGCAGGAAGAGTGACTCAATTCAACAAAAAAAAAAGAAGAAAATCCCAGCAGCAAATTGCTCAAATGAAGCATCAAAAAATCATAAATCAGATAACCTCGATGGCCAGAAGTGACCATCATTAGGTGCGGGACGATGGTTTTGTGTGGCGATGGAGTAGCAAACTTCATAATCATCATCATCATCAACATCATGTGTCGTACCTGCTTTTTTAATGAAGGTTATTGAGTGTGTCTCCTTACGCGTGTCTCCACCAATTGGCCTGTAGATCGGAAAGTTTCGTTCGTCCTTTCGTCCCCATAGGCCTGTCTGGTTGGCTAACTGTCTGGTTGGTACACTCGCTCACTCTTTCTCTCTCTCTCTCGCATGCTTTGATGTCCTGCGGTGCCACTCGAAAAGTCACTAATTGTGTCCTGTCACAGTTATTCATTAGGTCATCAGCAAAAGTGGAGAATAGAAAAGGGAGCGAACGAGAGACGGACGACGAGATGATGTCCCCGAGTTGGCGAGCGATGAAAGTTGCTCTGGACTTACTAGCTCCGTGCTGGCACAATGGAACAAGTGTTCGTTAGCTTTCAACCAGACCGGAGATCGCCATTGGTTCGCCTGTGAGGTCGCACACTGCGAGAATAAAAAAAAAACAAACTTTTCCCAATTCCTACACGACCTCCGGGCAGCTGACCGGAACACAGCAGCACGGAGCGCCAGACAGTGCGGTGGGAAAGCGAACGAAAAAAGAAAGGAAAAAAACCGAGAAAAAAGTACTTTACTCGACTTCGATGTGTTTTAACGAGACCACCACCAGTTTCGGGGGGGGGGGGGGGGGGGGGGGGGAGGCGGAACTTATTTTTGGCTTCGCTATTTTACTAGAGTAACTAGGACAAGACTTTCCCCGGGAAGGGCCCGCGCGATGCCAAGCATGTTCCGGATCTGTTATTGGATATTCGGGCGGTCGATTGCATCCGGCTTCGCAGGAGGAAGAAGTCAAAGTATGCGATGCATTTGTAGACAGTTGATGAGTTTGCTGCAAGATGGTAATAAGTTCCATCGTACAGTTCCTTTCTTTTTGTGGAACGTTTTACTGGCGCTATTTTCTCATGAATGGACCCCGTGAATTATGCTAGCTCGCAAAGAGCAACGTCTATTTTGATACAGACACCATTTTGGCACCGAAGGGCACCTACGATCGTGAGGATCTGCCGCGTTTATTGCGTGAACGAACAGCAAAGTCTAGCCCGGAAAATAGCAGGAAATGAAAGGTCACCACCATGAGAGACTCCTTTGGGCGGATTCGGAAACCTAGCCGGATGTGTGCATGCCCTCGTCGGCCCCGGGTTCCCCCCGATATGCAAATACCTCGCTCTCTTTCTCTCTTCCACTACGGTGTCGACGTTGTAACATCCCATGCCCCTTGAAACAGACGTCCCAGGTGCTGGAGAGAAGGCCAAACAGGGGTTTGTGGTGAGTGCAGAGGGAGACGTACTCGCTTCTCCATCGTACTCCATCGTATTGGTACTACTGTTTGGATGGTTTTATGTTTCGATTCATTGAATTCAATTCATTTTCCAGTTCCAGTGTGCCAGTCTACAACGGCCGGCTGGAAGGTCCCAAATGAGCCTTGGCCGAACCGTAGCGACCCCGATGGAACGCCCAGGCTCAAACCGGACGATACCTCGATACCTTTTCACTGGAATATACCCTTTTTCGGTTTCAAGAGTGCTCGAGTGCTTTCGGAGCAAGGTCGGCGCGTCAGGAAGCAGAGTGTACGGGGGGTTCTGGGTCGAAAGATTGTTGGGTCAAGTGTCTACACCGAACCCGGCACCACGGTACGTTGGGTCCATCGTTGGGCAAATATTTGCTTTTCACACACAAATGCACACACAGAGCCATAGAACGGAACGATTGGTGGGGGGCTTATGGTTTGTTTTCAGTGTCCGAAGTGCAGTGGGATTGGGAATTATGTATCGGGGATCATGGACACTGGGCACATGGACTGCAGTGCCCGTCTCTAGGCTTCGGAAAAGAGAAAGTAATTAGGGCAGGTTTGCGCTTCTTGTTTAGCACATTTGAACACTCGAAAGAGTGATAAATGCAGTACTTGTAGGCCAACGGGTATGTAGTAGAGTAAGCGACTATTGGCATTCCCCGGAATTGTATCCTCGGTCTATGAATGACAGCAGGCTTAAGCTTCCCCCCTTTTTAGGCACATCAACAAACCTTCGATGAACTTTATCTCTCTCTCTCTCTCTCTCTTTCTGCGCCAAATTATCAGGATTAATAGCCAGAGTCGGCGATGGACACCGAGTGCGTCCATCAATTGCAATCCAATCCATCGGTCGCTTCCATTTGTACTGGGCCTTTTGTTTTCTGGTGTGGAAAAATGGAAAATCAATCCCGCTCGCAAGGGCAGAAATGACTATTTGAAAGCCGCACCTCTCCCACAGTATCCGCACGGGATGGCATCGTTAATTCCCCGTTTGCGCAGTGTCAGTCTCCGATTTTAATTTCAAACACCTCACCCTCCACTCACTTGTCGACCATTTTGGTTCCCCCGTCGAGGAACCGACACGCGCCCGCTCGCGTTCCGTTATCAGTGCGAATTCAGCGCCAAAAAGCCCGCTGGTAGTCGGATTGAGGTCCGGATTTGATAATTAAATGAACGCGAACAAAGAACTGGAAAAGAAGGGGGTTGGTGGAAAAGTTAAGCTCCTTTCCAGCCCTCTCTCTCTCGCTCTCTCTCTCTCCGCTCTTCTTCCACGAGTTGACGGTCCGCAGGTCTGGCCGATGTGCCGACGGGAATTATGCGGTCTTCCTGCCGGCCACATGCCGGAGCGGAGGTGAATGATGTCCCGCACAGGGGGGTTGCTAAAGAGGAAGGATGGGGGATGTGACGGAGAAAAGGGTACCGAGGGAGGCGGTGTTGTTGGATTCGTTACAGCAGATGAAAAAGAAAATTGCGTCTCATTATCTAAAGTAATCAATCTCTGCTTTCATTCAATTTATGCTTGGATTTTCCCCGCAGGCTGAGCTTCTTGGTTGGTTGGTTGGTTGGTGGGCTGGCAGTCCATGTAATGTGTCCGATAGCGATATACGCTGGTGCTGCTATGCTCTGTGTAGGCTCATTGCGCCACTCCCTTTCCCCTTTGCTCTGCACGTGCGCCAGCTCTCCGTTACAAGGCCCTTTCCCCGCCATTCTCCATCGGAAAACGTATTCGTTTTGCAGCAATTGGTATCGCTGAAGGATGTTTTTATTTATATTATCATTTTCCTCAACGGCCAGGGTGCATCGTATGTGGGGAGGGGGGGGGGGGGGATGATGTGCCAGTTCCGAACATACACATCTTGCCTCTCGATTCCATCCGACGAGCGAAAATTGCACGGAACTGAGGCGTCTAGCTCGAGGCGCCGCACCACAAACATCGAAGGCATCATTGGCCTGCTGGCTTGATTGGTGGAAGAAGGAGGAGGAGGAGGAGTACAAAGAGAGGGTGGTGAGGGCGGACCGGAATCTGCCTGAAGCGCCGTTCCAAGGGGAATAAATAAAGATCGCGTTCTGTCGGGGTCGGTGGCGAAGGTAAGGTGGCCTCATACAGGCGCATTCCGACCGATTCCCGGCCGAGCGCCGAGCCATATTTTCAATTTTCCAAATGATAACGAAAAACACGGCATCAGGGCATCAGTTTTTTCCCGTATTTTTCCTACCTCTCTCTCTCTCTACCTTCTCTAAGGAAAATGAATACACATCGGGGGCGCCCGGAGTGGGTTCTGCTAAATATTCCTTCTTATTTGCGTTTTTTTTTCTTCTCTTCGTTTCGTTCGCCTTCGTCTACAAAACCCGGGAAGTGATAGAACATTCCGCTTTCCGCGTTCCGTTGAGAAGCAGCACGTACCGGTGGAGTCATAAAGTGTGTGGCATTTCCTTACCAGCAGGATAGAAGGTGGCCCAGGGGGGGGGGGGGGGGAGGGACTAGGATTTTATGTTGTGTCGCCATTCTGGTCTGGGCACGCTGCCATGCTTCATCAAAGAAGATGGTTTTACCGGCGTGTCAGACAAGTTCCTAGTGGTTGTAATGGTGGAAGAGCGTGATAGGTGAGCGGTACACGTGATAAGGTGTGTACGAGTGTGTGCGAGTGTTCGATGGCAATTTTATCATTCGAATTCCACATGCAATCGAACGTGTTAAGGGCTGCTTTGAAGTTGTGTTTGTGGTGTTGATGAGGAGTGTTTGAATAGTGTGTTGTTGGTATTTTAAAATGATTTTTTTTGTTTGCTTCTCTTTGACAGAATGCGTTTTGATTTGTTTCAAGATATTTACTTTACTGTTTAAAATAATGGAGTAACAGTTGTTTGCACATTTTTTCGCTTTTTGTGTCGGTTTGTTTTAATCTCAAGGGCGTTTTATAAATCTCAAGGGCGTTTTATAAATGGCTAAAGGAAATACCGGATAGCACAATTGCTGGAGTGATTAATTTAGTGAATTCCTAGCATACCCTTGAATATATTTTCCAGTTTTTATACAGCTTATTTAGTGTAAGTTAAATAATTATTACGTGTTCATATTCTTAAAACAAGTACACGGCTCCTAACAATATAGCAAAAAACGGTTATTGGGTTATTTTCGAATAAACCATACCACATCTTTAAAAAATATGTTGTATGTTATCCAGCATCCTGATTTTCAAAGCATTTAAATAAGACTTTATCAAATAAAGAGCAGATATTTCCAGCAAAGGGTTATTACAGCAATCCTGCATTGTTATCCGTATTCTTAGCTTAATACTTGGAATGCGAATGCGAATTGAAATAATACTTAAGGTAACGGATAGTTTTTCTACATACATCATAATCATAGTCATAGGTTGCTACATCTAAAAGATTTTTTTACATAATTAAGAGAAAGCTGTGAAAGAATCAAAATTCACCCAGTTTTACGGTAGTTCAATTGGTTCAATTGAATTTAATACGGTTAACATACGGTTCAATTGAATTTAACTTTTGCTTCTGTTTATCGGCACGTGTCCGGTGCGTTTCTGTTCGGATCTGCTCAATGTTTCGGCCACTAATTCCAATAAACCCATTTGCCATTCATCGTAACTGAAATTTCGAAAGCAATAAGAACTAACGGTAACCATCATGCGTGTAAACTGGTATCAAGTATTTCAATTTCCAGGGATGCAGAAGAGGATTTTGTAAACGGCACGAGGATGGCGTACGTTCCGGACCGTTGACCTGAAAAGTATTCTTTGAATTTCGTAAACATGAATTTATTTTTCGCTTAAAAGTAATACTGACCCATCGGGTAGCGTTGCCGTAATGAACATTCTGTGAAATCAAACACAAGCTGTCATAAGTTTTCATGTAATTTAAATAAAATCGCCCATTAGCACAAACAGTTCGACCGAATGAAGCACTGCAAAGGCCGGATTCCGCACCACGCATTAATGATTGAGCCTTTCCACCCACCAGCACGCACTAATGCTCTTATCATAAGTGATGACCAATAATTTCCACATTTCCCGTGTAATCCATTACACTGTTATGTAACGTCGAAGTTGGGGTTTTGGGGGGTGGGGGCGAAAAGTGTATTTCGAATACATTCATCTACTTTAAAATGTTCCGATTCCCGAGTAGCGCTCTACATTATTTATTAAACCAAACTGTAATCCTCACAGAAGTGTGTTGCGTGGTTGTGTAGCTTCAAGTGATACTTCATATGAAGTAATTTTTAAAATTTCAACATAACCTTTAACCACACCAACGATGATGGTACTGTAGCAGCAGAAGGGCTTCATCAGCAAAATTCCGTTCAGATGATTACGTCGTGTTGCGGCCGTCCGATACGTGCCGAGGCGTGTATGAATGAACATATTACCTTCTGCATGTTTGATGATTTGTCTGTCAGGGTTTTTTTTTCTCTCTCTCCCTATGCTCGCCGCTTGACATTAGAATCATGTCAGCATTTTACCGCGTCCTCGCTCGAGCTGCTGCGCGTGCAGCGATAACAAAACCGATAAAAAAGAGCGCTCCACCATTTTGTTGTCCGATGTTTCTGGTTCTGGTTTTTTTTCTGCTGCTGCTTCCTCCCCTTTGATCGTTCCTTTTGTTGTCGATGTGTGTCTGTTCGTGGGCAACGAATTGCGGGAGGCAGCTTCAACGAGGAAATTACATTTCAATTCCGTGCGATTCCGAATGTTTTCGACATTCGATCGCTCGATCGCTCACGGGCACACGAGGCAGAAGAAAAGCGAAAGAAAGAAAGAAAGTTCCTCCGGATGCAACCGGGACAGCAGCTGGTACTACCATCCAGCATCATCATCATCATCATCATCGCTGCTGCTGCTACCTGCTACGAAGAGCAATTAGGAGTTAATTGAATAATTTGCATCTCGTGCACCAATCGGTCCAGCCGGTCCCACAATTCAAATGCACACTCTCATCAGCCGCTTGCTAGCATTCGAAAAGCTGACCACCCGGTCGACCATTTTCCATTTTTCACTTGCTTCGCTTCAACTGTCGGTCGATCAGGGCTCGGTGGTTTTTTTGCCATTCTGACCACCCCTTTGCCCGTTGCTAACGAGTGTTTGCTATTACTAGAGCTTAAAAGGACCAATTAATTGTAATTGTTTCAATGTTCGCTCCCCTTTCACCAATGCGCTTGCGTCTTTCAATGTGTGTGTTGGTGAAGGCGCGCTGATGGATGGAAAGTTTTCCCACCGTTTTTCCACCCATTTCCACACAGTTGCTGTCGGTGCGCACGGGACGAATGGACGAGAAAACCGGAAACCTGGCGCTCAGGATTCGCAGCAAAAAGCATCCGAAGAGTGGACGGTCGAGAAACCCTTTTTATGATTCGCGTCCCCCCTTTCTCATTCGCCTTTTGTCTGTCTGGTAGCAATTGGTGCTGCGGTCAATCGTAATTGTTTTTGGTGGGGGTGGTCTGGAAATTGAGCGGTTGGACGGACATTCTATTCTGCTGCTGCTGTGAGCCAAGTGCTTCTCGAACTTTTCTTAAAATGGCTTTTAAAATGTGCTGGCCTGTGGACTGTGGCCAAAACTATTTGCCAGGTATTTGCACACCTTCCAGTAAACGGTTTCCAAGAGTTATAAGCACGTCAACAACCAATAACGACATGTAATCAGGGTGCATGGCGATGGCAGGATGTCAACTGGAATGTCTTACAATGGCGACAGCCCTTCCCCCTAAGTTTTCTATCAAAATGTTGCTCCACATTTTAACATGCAACCGTTGCAGATTTCATGCTGCTGCTGGAGCTGCTGCTGCTGCTTCTGCTCCAAGACGTTCCATTGCATTCTGAGACGGAGGCCACACGACGACGTCTTCTGCTGCTGCTGCTGCTGCTGGTGACGGTTTCGCTGGATTTCCGATGAGTGATGTTGTTACACGCGTAAGTCAATCTACTGACAGAGCACCCCATCCCCCTTTTTTTAGGAACGGATATCTGCTATCCACGGGGTAAGGCTGCAGGATAAAAAGGTTTTCCCGCGCACGCTACGCTCGTGTGGCCTCCTTGGATCTCGGGATGTTCCGGTGCCCTTTCCGATAACCGATTCGCGATGCTTCTACCGGAATGTACGGGACCGGAATTGGTTGGGTGCGGAACTGGTGCTGGTGCTGCTTTCTCTCGATTTTTTCTTTCCCTTTCGGTGCCCAAAGGGGCTTAGCGTTTGACGTCTTTTACGACGACGACGGCGACAACACACGGAAACTCGTGGAAAAAAAAGGAAGGAAGGAAAGGAATTGTGAGGAAAAGAAAAATGAAAAACCGAAACGGAAAAGAGACCGCAGCGTGATGTCGTCGTCGTCGTCGTCGTTGTCGCCAGTCCGACCACCCGACCCCGATACCCGCCGGTGCGGTACGCAAATATATCGGTAAATGTCATTTTCTAACGTCACCGGGCGGATGATTGGGTTGTTTTCGTATTCCTCCTCACGTCTCCTCCCCGTGTTCGTGTGGTGTGCGGCGTGCTGTACAAACATAATCTATTGGCGTGTATTTCCTTCCAGATGACAGCTCGCAGTGAGACCCCTTGAGGGTTTTTTTTAGCCGGGGAGAAAATATTGTGCTAAATGTTTATCGATCGAACCCTTGGGAGAGATACCGGTGAGGGCAAGAGATGGGAAGGGGCCATGAGATCGTTCATCTTCTTGTCGTCGTCGTCGTCGTCGTCGTGGATCGCTCCGTTTCCCGTGCCACCTCCCAACCACCCGTTGTCATGAATACACTCGACGAAATGTCGCCCAAAGTGTCGTTATTAATGATGGTGCGAAGCGTAACCGAAGCCGTCGGTGCTGCTGATGGCCTTAGGAAGATTACCTCGTCAACCGCGGGACATCCGAGACCGAATCCGTTACCGGAATGCCGACTACGGCATGGTTTGGAGCATTTAAATGACGGTAGCGCGGATCACGCCGACGTGTCAAGGGATTCCGCTGATGTGTTCGTGAGACTTTTGCTGTGAAATGAGACGCGCGTGGCTTATGATCAATGAGCGAGTTTTTTGACGGGCAATCTGGGACAGGTGGAGGACCTTCAGGACCAAGAAGGTGTCCGCTTCGGTTGGTGTTAGTGTAACAATCAATCTAGCAAAGGTAGTAAGTGAGTTTGAATGCAGAGTGGTGAAGAGGAATTGATGAAAAAACAAATACTTCAAATTGATTATAAAAAACAAACCTGGAGAGTAAATCAAACAGATAAGGCAACAAAGAATACTGTGAAGACACTATTACCAGGTGTTTGCATATGAAACCGACTTTTTCGTTCCAAAGCTATATCTACGTCAAATTGAGCCATAAAGTCAGTCAAAGTGTTTTATTTTGTTCATTAGGCATCCGTTAAACATAATCGGTATGCATTCTTCTAATTTGACACTATAACAAATATTTTCATTACGATTAAAATAGCAAGTTCCGTTCTCAAAAACTGCGATTCGCGGACATCGTTCGTTTTTTGCCTCCATCTCAAAAAATCGGCGGCCGAATCGCATCAAATTTTTATTGAAGGTTACGGTGGGTATGCAAAGTGCGGTTTAAACATTTTTAAAGTAGTGATATAAATAAGAGAACCACCAACCATCGAAAATGCTGTAAGTCATCAAATTACTGACCTTATTGGGCAAAACGATTACTAATGATCATTACAAGCAACAATTAATTAATTTCAACCGAGACTTCAAGCAAGCTTGAGTGCTTGCGCCACCGCGTGGAATATCGGCCAAGGACACGGTAAAAGCCGCAATTGGTAACAATTATCGCTTGCGGCTAACTCACCAGACTTGACTCTATCAGATGAACATTAATTGGCATCGTTGGTAGCTAACGATTGCCATAACTTTGGAGAATACGATTTTTCACCATTTTCCAAGAAAAAGCGTTTTTTATGCAAATTAAAAAGATCGGTTTCATATGCATGCACCTCGTACATATTAAAAATTATTATAAAAAATCCAAAAGCCGTAAAGATACTGAGAAGGATGTGAAAAAACCGGAAATCATTATCAAAATACGAATAGAAAAGCAAACCGAAGACGCTCTTATTATCGAACAACGCTATTAATCGTATAAATAAAATGAAACTACCAAAAGTACAAGTAAAAAATGAAAATCAGGGTGGCGTCCACGCGAAACGAATGCAAAATTTACATCAAAGGAGACGATAAACAAAAATCGAGGAAAATAGTGGTCAAACTATTTCTCGAAGGGTAGAAGTAAGTTGAAATACCAATTACGATTCAAAGCCAGTTTGTAAAATTAGACACGGCAAACAAATGCCACACGCTTGGAAAATAACATCATTAAGGTAAGTACAAAAATTTGCTACGTAAAACGAAAACGAAAAAGACGTCAGTAGAGAACCAATAAGTTGGGAAATGAGGCAATAGAAACTAATTTTAAAATCAAATGGCCAACCAGAAAAGAGGAGAGAAAGTCTACAACAGTGATGTTACCAACATCATTAGTACGACTTTCGCGAAGTGCAATTCAAAAAGCATCTGCTTCAGGAAATAAACCTGACCACATCAAGTGTCCTTCGGTAGGGCAGCGAAGCGTAACCAGTGGGAACCAGTCCAGTGGGTTTGAAGATGCTCCACATCCGACCAGCTGCCACTGGAGATGAGATGTATTCGCTTGTCGACGTATTTGTATAAATTGTTCAACACCGTCCGCTGCAGCAGACTAATGCACAGTTTGTCCTTTTGCCAAGGCAAACTCAACGTTCTCCATCGAGAAAGTAGAGGGCTAGTGGCGGACGAGAAAAACGTCCATTTTTCCCGAAGTGACAAATGAATCATAAGAAAAATAATTACGAAACGAGCTGGTGCTCACCTCGGAAACCTTGGCCCTTGGTCACCCAACTGGCATCCACTCCAACGGTTGCTCGGGAGCGCGCGGCGCATTCATCTGTAAATATAGACCGTGGACCGTTCGCACACACCGGCTTTTCCAGCATGGTAGCTGTCAATGGCACATGCACGGTGGCACACATTCGGTGCGTTAGTTTTCCAACGGAATGGGCACCGTTTCCCGAATCAGGTGGCGCAATTTCAGTTCCAACCCCCCGGTCGCGGGCTAGAGAAGGTTCAGGTAAGCGTTGCTGCCACTCTTTGGTGCCAATGGCAGCTGCTCCGGTTCCATTGACGTTTAATTTAAAATCCGCACGTTCTCCGCATCGCAGTAGTCGCGTTGTCGTCGTTGAAGTGCAACGCGTTTTTCGCGTGGCATGCTACTGGCGAGCACTAGCAGCGGCAATTCATTTGTCGTTGGCAGACCAGTGAAAAGGGGCGGGAAGGGGGAGGTGGTAATTTTTCTTCTCCAGCCAACGGTCACAAATTTTCACTCAAAATACCCTCCCCCCCCGCCAACCTGCTACGAACCCCTTGCCGATGGCAGTAGCGAAACTCGCGCCACTTGTAGCACTATGTAGTGGCCGCCTCCGCCGGTAACCATGGCACCACTTGACACTCCAACTGATGCTGCTGCTGCTGCTGCTGCTGCTACTCCACTGACTCACTGACTCACCGAAACCCATTGGAGTGACATTGGAAAAATTGGGTGAATGCGGAAGCAACAAAAAAAAAAGAACGAGCGAAAAAAAAAACGCGGAAAAAACCTTCCCCTCACCACCCATTTTTGCTGCAGTACACTCCACAGTGCAGAGCAGCAGCAGCAGCAGAATGGCAAACACATGGCAAAATGGATAAATTTCATTTCGCTGCTCCATTTCTACTTAACTCATTTTGCAACATTCACCGAAAAGCGCTGGGCGGTAGAAGGGGATGGGAGACGGTTTGGGGTGTGGGGGGGATGCTGTTTACGCCATACGCCAAGCCACCAACTCGCCGCACCCATTTGCCACCCGCCGAAGCGTGGAAAAATAACGGAAAAACCATCCATTAGAGTTCGGTTTCGGCCGTGGGTGTGCGCGCACGTTTGCCGTGTTTTCCGAGCTTTTCCGTGCTTCTTTTTGTTCGCTTTTTTCCGTTCCGTCCACGTTGACGATGCTCACGATGCCGTAGGAGATCGTATGCGCTGGCTGGTGCTTGGTTCGGGGCGGGAAAAAGAAACAAAATAAATAAGGAAAATTGTGGGAAAAGTTCTCTGGGAAAACCGGTGCTACAGAGCCACCCAGCTACCCAGCAGACGTCGCAGCACTGCGTTGACTGACGACCGTTACCGACATCGTGCTCCACCAACCAAGCACACGCGGCGTCGATGTCAATTTGAACGATTTGTTTCGATGTGCCCAATGTTTCGAACCCCCCCCCCCCCCAACCGCGCCCTTGCCTGGGTTCCTCAAATGGTGTTAGCGAATGCCGGAATTGACTTTGAGCGAAGCGAAAACTCATTTTGCAATTTAAACTACGGGAAAACGGGGTAAATGGGAAGAGGACGCAGTCCGCAGTCCTGGTGCTTTTCCGTCCTGGAGGCTGGAGTGGACTGGCGTTTGTGGACAAAGCAAAACTACAATACAGCACCGGTGAGTATCTGGCAATAACATTGTTATGGTGCTTAGTGCGACCGATAGTGTGCACATTACTGGCTGCCCCGTTGAAACTTCGATCCGATTGTTGATAGAATGACATGATTTTATGGAGCTTTTTTTCGTGGAAAATGTAGTAATTGATTTTTGCCGTGTACATTCCGCGTAGCTTTGCAATTTATTGGAATGGAATACATCGTTCCGCTCCAGCCGAGAAAGCTTACCTTGACGGCGCGTGTTTGTTCGGAACATGCTTTTAACGCAGCAGCAACTGAAGAGCTTAACGAGCTCCGCGGTATTCGCACAACTACAGATCAACAAACGAGCGAAACCTGGATCCTGGTTGTTCAGCGAGATTTATTGGTTTTTCCAAACACAAACAAAATAATAAAGGGCACCTTACATTTATCGAAACGTAGAGTTGCGGACCTGCCTGTGCGTTCTGTCTGTCTGTCATGTATCGGCCGCGATCTAACTTAGGGGGTAGGTTAAATTGTTAAAAAACGCAATGGTATACTCTTCGTGACAGCTCTACAAGAATACCGTAAGCACCGCCTTAAGCCCTAGAATAGTAGGCGCTTCACTGAGGCTGAAGCTAATCGTTCGTACACTCATGACATTAGGTACTCGCACAAACCAACACCTTCTTCGTTTGCATCATCCCGAACACACTGATGTCTTATTCTCGAGGGGGACAAAAACGGAAAACGGTAAAGGCAACATAGGAAGGAAACTCTACGGAAGCCAATACATTCATATACCCCGGTAACAGCTGCGGATGGTTCCGTTATCAGACGCTGCGCAGCTCGGTGCATCGCCGTCTGCGCTTGGTAAATAATCAATCTGTCTTACCGCTGTTCAGTTGCATCTCGTCTTGCGTTTTTTTTTGTTTTATTTTTTGTTTGTCCTTCTTTGGCTTGATCAACTGTGTTTTGTGTTTGATGAGCGTTCCGCGTGAGTCTGTGTGTTGTGTGGAATATCCTTTTCCTTCAATTTCTTGTGTTTTCTGTTTCAATTTATTCTTATTTTCTTGTTCTTCTGTGTTTCTCTCCCTATCTCTTAGAGTTTCTTTCTGTAGTGTTAGTGTTCGCCTTAGCCTACATTACATTCGTACTTGCTAGGTTTTTTTTTACTTTTTACTTTCTTAACTTACCTATTTTTCAGAGATCGGGTTTGATGGGCTTTTTTTGTTTTACTACAAAATCATTCCTTTCATCCCATTCCCAAACACCATTCTTATCTCATTCCTATGGTTTGCCTGTACGTTTCTTCGTCTCCGTTCCCGTCGCCTTCTTCTATAATTCCCCCATGGTTTTTCTTTATGGTAAGGAATGAGTCAATTTTACATTTAAGTTCGTACATAGTAGTAAGTAATGTGTGTTTCTGTGAGTGTCTGTTGATGCTTAGCTCCGTTTCAGGGCAGGAGGCAGGTATTTGTGTGTTTTGGATGGTTTAAACGTTCCTCTGATTCATGTTTTCCTCTCCTTACTCTTTCTCTTCCCTTTGGTGGTACTAATGGTAATCGGGGAATCGGACAACGGAAGGGCAACAATCGTGAACTGGTTGTTGCCATTATTTGGGGAGATCCTTCTCCATTTCTCTCTCTCTTTTTCTATTCCCACCCAGCAATCCTCTAGACTAGGCCGCGCAGGATCAACCAGATTAAGCTCAGCAGACCAGCGAGTACGAGCGGCCGATCGAGTGGTCGAACCAGCGGACCACCACTGAGTGCCCGGAAGTTGTTACCGTAGGCCGTCGAACCGAGCGTCTGCTCCACGTCCTCGTTCGGCATGTCCGTGCTGAGCGTGTAGAACTGGAATATGTCACTAACCTGTGGGGATAGGGAAAAAGGAAGGAGAGGAAGAAAACACAGAAAATTCAGGAGAAATCAGCAATGAATTCCACGCGTTTTCGCTGCCTTGGATACATATTGGAATAATGAAATTTAATGGGAACCACCCTCACGGGGGTGCCACTCAACGCAGCAGGGAACAATTAAATGCTGCCCTTTTGTGTGCAACCCTGGCACCCTGGGACCCGGATCGATCCCGGGATTTCGTGCAACTCCTCCCCGCGATTGCTTATTGATGCATGGGACCGAGTGCCATGGAGTGGTGGTGCGCGGTGGTGATCGGATACAATTGCAGCTGGAATGCAACGGCCCGTTGTGTCCACTCACTTCTGCTCTGTTAATTTATATTTGTTTCACTCTATTTTTGTCTCGCGCTTTTCGCGACCTCTCTCCCTTTGTTTTTAATCCACCCGCGGTGCAGGTCGCCGGCCACTGGTGCAGCATCTCCGCGATGCAATTTACCAGGAATCTCGTTAGCGACCCGGTGCGAGGCATCGCCCGGGTTCGATGTGCAATCAATTTTAATCAGCCTATCAGTTGGAAATTGTTGCAACCCGGGCGTGCACCAACGAGCTCCATATGCGATCTCGATAATTTACAATTCCGCTGAATGAGGTAATTAAAAATGTTATGTAAATTATTTCGAGCACTTTTTTCTCTTACACCACGTGTGTAGCATCCCGTTTGGTGCGTGAAGCGGAATTGCGGCAGATAATATGGTTTATGCCGCAGCTCGCACGAAATGGCCTCCAGGGTTTGGGTTCTCGTGATATCCGCACGAACGTGACATTCGCTTAAAATGGCGGTCATTGAAGGGGGGGGGGGGGAAAAAACTGCGACAAACATTGGAAAGCAATTTATGTAAATGCGAATGCATTACATGCCGCTGGTGGACATAAACTGTCCAGTATCTCTAGTACTGGTGCCATTGGCCACGGTTGCGATATAATTAACTGATATCCCAGCACCGCCGATGCTTGACATTTCGATCCACGCATCAAGTTGGCATCAAGCCCGGGAATTAAGCCTTCTAAATGAAGTGAGCACTCTGCTCCGCTGCTGTCATCATTAGCGTGAGTATTCGATTACCAGGCACCACTCCAGTATCCCCCTTTACCACTTACCAACCTGCCAGGGCACGTGCACTCGCACTCGAGTGTGTAATAAGTCAATTTAGAATGGAATTGCCCACACAATGCCCTCCGCGCCTCATTACCTCATTCCAGCCGTAACGATTTTTCGCCTGCACGATCGTCTCGTAGACCGAGTTCGGATCCAGCCCCTTGATGGTGTACGTCATGATGTGGCGATAGGATTCCGATCGCGTCGACGGTGGGTTGAGGATGATGTCGTGCCATCTGCCCGGATGCTGATAAGACTCGTTCATCTGGGGGGGATGAAGTGGTTAGAAACGGCGCGAAACGGTTAGTTAGTGAAGCGGGGAAAAGTACGCTCTTCCTTTCAGAGAAGGAATCGAGAAGAATAAAGCGGGAGGAACGAGACACTTTTCCGGCTCGAACTCGAACAACAAAACACATTGTCTGGACTTTTGATGAAGGACCGAAGCACGAGATGTACTACTTGCCTGGTGGGCTGTTAAGAAAGTTCAGGAATCAAATTACAGCGAACGTGGGAACGTTCTAGTTTGTGAAAATTGAATAGCGCCCCTCCCCGACGGAATGGTCCGAACAGTAAAGTATCAATTATGCCCGGCCCGCGTGCATAAAACATGCTCTAACGGTGCGAAATCAGCGCCGTTCCAGTGCGGTAATAAATTGTAATACTTCCACCACCGCGACGACGACGACGACGACGACCACAACGATGAATGGACGACGTTATGCCATAAAAGTGCAGCTCACAACGAGCACTCCGGTTACTTGCCGGCCAGGGTGGATGGGAATAAATTTGTAACAAAAGATAGCGCACCCGAACGAGAAAGAAGAAAGAGCCAAGCGGGAAAGGGGTCACCAGGGTTTCGGTTCGTGGGTTTTACTCACCATTAGCTTCCTGTAGAGTAATCTGATTTCCTCTATCAACGGGAATGATTCAATGCTCCACGTGAGATTGTACATCTCCCGGTACCGGCTGTACATGGGCGAGTGGAACTGTGCCGGCCCTGGCCGTCCCGACACCTCGATGTACTTCTTGGCGCGCCCGAGTGAGTTCTCCGCCACGCAGCTAGAAGATGGGAATGGATTGCAAATCGGAGCGAGAGTTAGCTTGACAGTCTTCATCTTTTCCGCATCTCGCTTACCTGTAATTGCCGAAATCGGACGATCGAACGTTACGGATCGTCAGGTAGTGCTTCTCGCCCCGCGTATCCATCGTCCGGCGGTCGTTCGGATGGAGCAGAAATGAATCCTGATACCACATGACCTGCGGGAGAGAACACGAGTGCGGAAAGGGGATTAGTACTCCGAGCTTTCACTTCGTTTAATTTGTAAAATGGACCCCGCGAACGCCGCCGGGACTTTCGACGATATTCTTTAGCATTCTTTATTGCACTTTTCATTTGCCAAGTTTGTGCCGTTCATGTTCTGTTTTGGACAAGTGGAATGGAAGGAAAAGCGGGTGCACTGGGCAGTAAACTATGTCGTTGGTCAAGCGAATAAAGTGTACAATATAGTACTTGGATTGATTGCCCGGGCATTGCCAGGGCGGGCAATGAATTGACTTGCTATAGCGATGGTGGACCCGGGAACCCGATACCGATTCAATTGACGATAAACATTCGTACATTGCTGTCTCCGTTGCCTCGGTATTCCGCTTCATTACATTAGAGGTCAATAGAGCGGTGGTATGCCCGTGGAACGGAGAACAAGTCAGTCGTAGGTTTCCGGGAAACCTGTCAAAAGCTGTTTCGCTCCGCAATGAAAACCATTCACCGCATGTGAAGTGGGTTCAGTGGTTCCCTGGTACAGAACGGGGGCCCAACAATCTAATTTCGATTTTCCCAAGAAAAACTGCTCCTTCATGAAGCAGTAGCAGCACTCCAAATGAATCCTACATTACCGAGGTTCAGTCGAGAAGCTTTACAATGTGACGCTACCAGGAACTTTCGAAGTTCACTATCGAAAGCCATGAATGAGGAATTTCCCGGAAAATGCTTCGCAATTTCTGCACCATGGCAGGACCGAGGTGCAGGCCATCAGGCTGTGCAGAAGAATGGAAAGGGTAGGGTAGGATTTATTGGATGCATTTTTCAGTGGGCCTGTGTCTCGACTGCATAATGGTAGAAGGTGGCCTCGGCGATGCCTTTCTTTGATTTCGCGCAATTGCTGAGAGAATGAGTGATGGCGCCTTTTCCAATTTGTCCCGCGTCGTCGTTCACTCCCACTTTGAGGCAAATAAATTGGTTGGTGATTCTTGAAACGTCGAGGACCGTATTATTAATATTCACAAATTGATGACTGAGATCAGAGAAGTCGCCTCTAGCACGAGCACACGGGATTCATAATGCAAAGCTTTAGCCCGACTGTGTATCGATGATTTAATAAAGTATTAAAGGCTGAGCCCCCCCCGTCCGAGGACGTCGAGGAGCTCCACACAGCCGTCTCAAAAGGCGATGGGCCCTCCGAGCAATGGCCATGTGTAGTTTGTGAACGCGCGCTTGACCAGAACAGCAGCTAAACTCGATTAGCAACAGGAACGGCACCCCTTTGCTTCTCTTAAGACATCCCGCTCCCCCCAAAAATCCAAAGCACAACACCGAACTGAAGTGCAGGAAGGTGTGAGTTTTACGGTACAACGGCCCGGTAGCGTGCCGGGCTCTCTGGAGCTTACCTCTGGATTAGCATCACCGTGTACGGTGCAGACGAGCTGGGCCTCGTATCCTTCGCCGGCGTGGACCCACGATTTTTCGACTGTGATTTCCGGTGGTGCTGTATGTGGGTTAGAGAGATTGGAGAGAGAGAAAGCAACAGAGAGAGAGAGAAAGAGAGAAGAGAGCAAAATAAATTTATCAAACGAGAGCAGTTTAATCCATCAAAATCAGCTCGAGCGAACAAATTTTCCCTCGATCCCTCGAGCGTTGTTCCACCCGAGAAGAAGGAACAGGCCAGGAGTTTCTACACCAGGCCAGGCACACCACGCTTCACGTTTCATTCCAGGACACCCACCATCCGAGTGTGTGTTGCTTTGTGTGCTGGTGCCGTGCCACTCTGCTTTGGTCGATTATTTTTGGTCTGGAAGGTTCATTTCGACCCTTGATACGATTAGTTCGACGGTGTATGTGTGCCGTATGTGTGTATACTACCGGCATGCCTTCGACGGGCCAGCGGCACATGATTATTATGATCACTTTGGTGTCTTTTCATGTTGCTGCTGGTGAATATCGGGCAAAAGGTGCTTTGGTAGGAGCTTAGCGTACCGCACTTCGTGGAAGGAAGACGCAGCTCAAACGCAACCGTGGAGCGTTTGTGTTTGTGGTGCCGTCGGATTCCTGGAAAAGTATTCCTCCACCAGGAAGAGGCATCGACCTTTCCGTTAATTTTCGCAGAAACAGCCGCCCGAATCAGAGTGATTAAAATCCCGTGAAATCGGAAGCCATTTAATCGGGGGAGAGAAAACGTGCAACACAACAGAAGTTTTCCGGAAGGCGGATTCAGTTTGTTATCTTTCATCGGATCGGGGGTTTGTCGTGATAAGGATCCGGTGAAAATTACGCAGAACAAGGTGCGGCCACAAAAAAAAAAAACAAATCGTCGTCCTTGTTTACAATTGAGCAGCGTTGAAGAGTTCAAAAACGAGTCGGCGATTCCGTGGCTACCTAGATCGGGGGTCTCGAACTCATTAACATGCGGTTCGCAGTTGAAAGTATTAACCAGTCAGTGGGCCACATCATTTGAAGGTGCATGGCTTGATTAAGATTTGTTTTTCTCACTAAACCCCAACACCGATGTCGTTTTTCGTGGCCAAAGAGGTAAAGACAATCCCAAAACTGGTCGCCCCGTCGGGAAAACGAAATGATGTAACTCCGTTGCCGATGATGGAGGCGCCAGGTAACCGGTAAAATGGCAAACTTTCAGGGGTTTGGGATACAAATTGAAATAACCCACGGATCTTCAACTCCATTAGGTGGTGAATGTTGAAATGTTGAAAAAATGATTCTTTAAAAAAAATTCCGAATACTACTGTCATTGCATATCTACATGGTCTTTCGCAAAGTAAACAGGACTTTTTGTATTGCCTTTTGCATGCTTCTGGTGGAGCTATCTTCATGTAGGTATTTTTGTTTGAAAGGTGCACCCTTTAGGCACTTTCAGTCCAAATTGCATTGCATTTGGTCCGATGGAAGTAAAGTTATGTCGCCTAAAGTGACAGTATATTTGGGTGGTCGGTACAAGCCTTCTGAACGCCCAAAATGTTAGCATAACGTTTTCCAATCATACGGAAATGAAGTTAACCGAATACTATTAAGCCACAGAGTACCAGATCAGGGGATTACGGGGAAGAGTTTTTCTATTAAAATACAGTTTTTGCTCAATACAGTGATGAGCGTCGATCGATGAGACGTCGCATTATGAGCGCAGCAAGCGCAAACTCCCTTCTTCACGATATTCTTGCAGAATCCGACGAACAAGACGAAACACGTCAAACATCTAGATAATAATCGGCCGTAACCGTTTGGTCCAGTTATTTTTTTTTAATTTGAAAAAATCCCGCACTCTTTCGATGCTTCCTGCCGTAATCACGAACTTGGCTTGGCCGACATGAATGTTGTCGTTGAGGTCTTCATGGCCGGTTTTGAAACGCTAATACAGGGTGTACCATAAAAAAATGAGAAAATCTTTTATTGACGTTTAAAGCCATTTTTTTATATTTTCTACTGTTTCAAAGTATTTCATTCGCTCTATATTTCTTTGTTTATCAAAAACAAACAAAATGAGTGGGTTTGTCGGTCTGTTTTCTCAATTAATTTCACCAAGCGGCTACGAATTCGAGAACACCTTCGGTAAAATAGGTGTTCAACTTAGAAGACCAGGCTTTGATGATAAACGATTTCAGCGAACCAACCGTGTATGGTGTTATGGTTCACAGGTCTTAGGTCGAACAAACGCCCATATTGAATAGCCCAACCGATTTAATTCAGGACCGCTTGGAGGGCATAAATCATTCGACCAAAAATTCATGTTTTCCTTCAACCATGTTTCAGACCGTTAAGACGTATCGCAGGGGCCTCCATCTTGCTGAAACTCAACATTTTCTGGTGTTTTGAAGTTTGCTTTAATCCATGCTAAAACGTGTTCCTACAAAAAAGTGATATAAACATCAATATTCATTTTAGTATTGGATTTTATGAAAACTGGTGCTATTTTCAAACTATGTTTTATCCTTTCTAAAGATGTTTTATCCTTTCAACTATTAAATTACGCTTCACCCTAGCTGTAGAGGCTGCTTTTTGGTCATATTTGGCCAACCGATGCATGCAGGATCTTGAGATATTCGTCTCTTATGCAAGCTTTCATATGGATTGCACTGGATTTCGCTAACTTTTGCTCTGACGGATCCTACCACTTTTTCAGTGCGCTCAGATCGTTGCCGATCACTAACGTGTTTCCTAGGCCTTGGCCCTTCATGAATAGAACGTTTAATCCTGTAAACAATGCCAAGATTACATCTGAGGACCTCTGTTATATCTATGAGATTTCTCTTGGGCGCGAAGCAAACTCGACACTGTCGCCTTTGAATACATTTTTCCGGACAGACATCTTTTGCACGGGTACTTATTATACATCATTTGATAGATAAGACTCTTACGAACACAACGATACCCCATAATGCCATATTGGTGTTGAAAAAATACTCAAAACAGAGCAATGAAAGCATTCTCATTTTTTTATGGTACACCCTGTACTACTCATAAACTTTGCCACTGGATAGACCATCATCACCATAAACTTACTGAAAGTTACTGGGTAAACATTTTACCGAGTTTAAAAGCTAAACTTGATACTGGTTTTTTGGCCGTACAGAAGACTTCAACCGACCACCCAAACAAACTGCCTTTATGCGCCATAACTTTCCTTTCAGTGAACCAAATGTCATGCAATTTGGACTGAAAATCCCTAAAGGATGCACCTTTCAAACAAAAATACCTAAATTATGATAGCTTCACCAAAAACATTCCAATGCAAAAAGTCCTGTCTACTTTTCGATAGATCATGTATTATCAATTTTCAATGCTCTTCAATGTTGTAATCTTCAGAAAAAAAATTACGTAGAACATACAATTAATTATCAAACTTAACATGCACCGTGGACGTGACCACGGAGTTTGAAACCCCTGACCTAGCTCGATTGTGATGCTGCACCACGGCTGCTTGTGTCACAATTAAAACCGTGAAGCAATGGACGGAACCAACCGACCAACGAAAAAAGAAAAGAAAAAAGAAAAAAAAAAGAAACGCGAATGAAAAGCAATCCAAAGCAATCCCAAGCAATCCGTCTTCTGAATTGGAGACTCAATTTGAAGCACCACGGCCACTCCGAGTCCAAGTACCGGCCCCCGGTGGTCCGGCTACCGGTGTCCACTGATCGAGAAATCTATTTTTAATCGAATTCCACCGAACCCTCTTCCCCATCGGCATCCTCAGCTCGGCTCGCCTCTGCGCCCGCTTCGACGAGAATGTAGTCCCAAGCCCCCCTAAGGGGCCAGCACTCCATGGCGCAAAGGATGACGCTCGGTACCACGGAACCAACAAAAAACCCCCTTCCCCCGGGGGGAAAACCAGCGAGAACCAGGGAGGAGTAGTTGGCTGGTTGGTGGAGGGTCGTGTTTTGTCGAATCATTTCACAATTAGTGACTGATTGCTTCCGGCGTGTCGGCGTGGCGGCATGCCGGTGTGACGTTGGTGGCGACGCAATCGCAATCCTGCAATCCGTGCGACTCGCTCGCTCGCTCGCTCGCTCGCTCGCATCCCCTGGCTGAATCAATTACTCACAGAGCACAATCAGCTGCAGGTCGACGAAGACCGGCTCCCGGATACCGTTGTCTGCGTAGCACCGGTACGTGCCACTGTCCTGCCGGTTGACGTTCTCGAGCGTGAGGGTGGGACCCTCGGAAAGGTGCGGCGAACCGTGTATCGAGTCCTGCGAATGGAAACCAGACCGAACAGACGTGACGTCACTGTTGAGCACGCGAGCCGTGTCTGTCTGCGTGAACCTTGCCTTACCTTGCGTGTCCAGCTGATGCTGGGGACGGGATTGCCGGAAGCCTTACACTCGAGCGTAGCGGTACCACCTTTCCGCACCGTCACGTGACCAGTTTCGGGATTGGAGCGTACGGACGGTGGCACCAGGATCTCGACCGTGTGCACCAGATCCCGGTTGTCGTGGTCCCCGATCTGGCAGTTGTAATCGCCGGCATCCTGTGGCCGCACGCTTTTGATCTGCAGGCTGTAGCTTTCGAGTAGCTTGAAGCGGGTGTCGCGCGTGATGATCAGGTTGGCGGCCGTCACGACGGCGCTCCCTCGACGCCACAGCAGTATGTTTCGACCTACACCGAGGGAAGACAGTCAACGGATAAGGTCAGTTAGAGTGATAGAGAAAGAGAAAAAACAACGAACAAAGCAAAGGCCATGACGAAAAAAAAGGCGAATCGTGAATCGAAAAAAAAGCGTCTTTTGAACCGTTCCAGCAAAGTTTCGACGACCGGCAATCCCGGGGTGATCCGGTTGTTTGTAGGAGACGAGAATCTGGAATTGAGGAATTGAGGCTGGGCATCGGGCAGAGCGAAGCCGTAGAGGGTGAAGAAGTCCAACCAACGCCACAGGCCACAGGGAAAGGGTGGGGGGGGGGGGGGGGAAAGGTGGCGCCGGTCCGGTACGGTCCGGAAACTTCCCGGAAAACCGTTCCCGGGGGATAACGTGGAAAGCCAATTTGGTTATTCACCCAAAAGAAAAGACCGTCCGTCGGCCGTGCGGCTGTTCGATGGTGACTTTGGACTTTTCTGGTTGCAGTTTTGTTGCTGCTCCGGGGAAGGCTCTCGCTTGGTGATAAGTTAAGACCGAATATGGGAAAAGTTTGCCCCCTCCCCGGTCCTCTTCCTCTCCTCTCTCCGTGTGTGCGCTGTTGATCGAATAAGCTGACGTGGCAATATATAGGTTTGCGACTCAGTGGATTGGATTTCACTTTATGGGACACCACCAACTCGGCGCGGTTTGCCAGCCAGGGCTGGGATTAGTTATAAGCGGACGGCTGGCAGTTTGAATTGTTAGCATAAAGTTCTTTCACTCCACGCCGGCTGGGCCGTCATCATTGACAGCTTCGTCGTCGTCGGAGGCGAACAAAACTCATTAAGATTTTAATGGTGCAGCGAGCGAGCGAGCGAGCATTATGGTGAGCGTCTCGCTGCACTACTGCACATCATCATCATCATCATCATCTTGATGCCACCAAGACTCGACATATCGCATCGCAGGCGGTACCACTTAAGGCAATCGGACCAGGCAGCGATGAAGAAACGCAGCGCAGCACCAAGCAGCAGCATCTGAATCTCTCTTCTACTAGCGAGAGGGTGGCGCATTTGATTCAACTTTACCTCCCACCCCCCCCCCCCTCCATTAGCATACATCATCGTTTCAAATGTATAATTGAATAGTTTAATGTTAATGAGCGAATTAAAATGCACTTTTCTCCACTTTGTCTCCTGTGGTGGCGACTACCTGCCTTGTAAGCCATCTGCTCATTAGGAGGCAGCAGTTTTGGGTACCGGTGTGGAGCCCGCACTGTGCCAATAAACTCAAGAACCGAACTAGAGAGTTGCTCCTCCACGCCAGAAACGTGCGCGAATTGACTTAGCGGGAACAGTGTTGTGCGGCGGAATGGAAAATTTGGGCGGGAAAATGGAATAGAAAGGTGGACCAAAAAAAAAGAGGGCAGCACGAAGCACGAGACGTTTGTCGACCGACCGACCAACCGAGGCCGACAATGTGGAGTCAGAAGAAAGGAGAAGAAAACGGCGAAGCAACAATGGCGCTCTGTATGTGTCTGTGCGGTGAGGAATCATTTTGCCGTTTGGCAAATGAATTTAAAACTTAATTTAAAATCATCTCTCTTTCATGTTTCGTGCTGCACCGGTAGCTGCGAGGCATCGGCCGCCACGAACGAACACCACGGTGCCCTCAAGGACGAGAACGACCACAACAAGGAGTTTTGTGCTCGCTCGCCGGTCGGTTCGCGCTCCGGAACACGGTTGGTGGAACGGAATGGTGCGCTAGGATTGCTAATTTCGTGAAAATTGCTCCGAGCGGTCCGGGGAAGGAATCGAGTGGAAAGTAATGGACATTGAGGGGGGGGGGGGGGAGGGTTTGGGGCACAAAGCACGCAAGCGAGGCACGAGCGAGTACGGTAACGCGGTTCTTGTGTTTTGCCGTTTCGTCTTTCCGCATTTTTTTTCCCGCCACGGTCATGGAAGAATACGGTTTTTGGTGCATCGCGTGGTACACAATGTTTGTTTCGCGGGGCGCAAGGCGCAAGGCCGTTTGGGCTGTTCTTGGGCCATTGGCCCGGCCGGTCACTGCCGCCGGGTGTTTATTATGCTCACGGTGTACTGCGATAATGCAGAAAGGTATCGCTCGCAGGCGCAGGTCCGCAGGTCCGAGCATAGAGGGAAGAGGATTCATTTTGTGCAAGAATTTTTCTATTAAAAAGATTTTATTTTTATTTTCATCAGAGGCTCGGCTGCTGCTGCTGCTGCTCGGGCATGCTGTCTGAATTCGAAGGTTTGTGAAGGTCTGTGAAGGCCTGTTGTGCTGTCGGCATGTCTGTTTTTGTTTTTGACGAAAAGTGCACTAAATGTGAATATGTTTCATGTTAAGTTTGTGTGGATATTGCGAGTTGGAGGTGTCGAAAAGCTTCAGCTTCTTCAAGGATCAAGAGTTATCATCCACAATTTTATAATACAGGGTGCGCCATCAGGATGTATCCTATTTTAAAGTTGAATAACTCTGTCATTTTTCAGCCGATTTAAAATAAACCAGTTTTATTTAGATTGTTCTATGCCACTTATTAAGTCATACCCAAAAAATGATATCGTTTAAATGACCGCCTTCATTCGCGCATACAAAAAGCGGCTTTTTTACGGGCATTTTGTATTGTTTTGACAGCATTAAGGGGGTTATTTGGCAATATCAGCTTCAATATTTGCTTTAAGTTGTTTCATAGCCTTCAATTTGTTTGCAAAAACGTAATTTTTCAAACAGACCCACAGAAAAAAGCCCAGCGCCGTGATATGCGGCGAAGGAGGAAACCACCATTTTTTACTGTCCATTGCACGATCGCAGCTTTCACTATTGACCGATTATGTTCAATGTAACGTGTGACAATTTTAGTCCGCTCTTTTATCGTGAAGTGATCAACTATTAAAATGGCATAGTCTGAAGTTTTAGAAACTGTTCTATTTGTCAAAATCGGCTGAAAATTGACAGAGTTATTCAACTTTAAAATAGGATATCCTGATCCTGATCCTGATGGCGCACTCTGTACAAAAGAAAAGGAATAAGCTACAGCATGATGATCAAAATATAAAAGAGAGAGCGACAACTTTTGAATAATTTGGCTCCATTTTTTACTGAAAATCATTTCAAGAATTCCCTAACATTTGAATGATAGGTTATTGCAGTTGGCCTTGAACGTTTGATCGTCCCGATTACATAGAGAGCGGTGGATGAAAAATGGAAAAAAACACGATCCATCGTTATCCATGAGCGGGATTTTCGGAGCAGTTTTAATTGGATTACACAATGCAATCCCTCAAATTCACATCGTAACATCGTGCACTCTGGGCCCGTATTGTCGTTCTCCCCGTGCCCTAACCTCAAAGTAAACTGGTTGCTAATCCGAAAAGCGCAGCACGCTGTGCAAATGTAAACGAAATGCGCGAGCGACAGCAGTGACAGCGCTGCACCAACAACGCATCGCATCTACCGATCGGACTGCGGTTGTGGTGTGTAATTAATGTACTTCCTTTACATGCAAACGTACCGGCGGCCGCAGCGGCCGCAGAGCCAGCCGGAGCAGCTCCACTTCCGCGCTACTAATCAGTCGGGTACGGCGATCCGCCATCCGATTGGAAAACGGGATCAAAATTGCATCGCGGTTGCTGCCCCATGCTCCAGCGGGATGCTGATGCTGCTCAATTGTTGTCTAAATTAATTTCACAATCGTTTTGTAAATTTCCCCCTTCCGCTGCACCACCGATGCCATGCCAGTGCACGTAACAATACACAGCAAATCAAAGGATGTAGGAGCAGGAGTAGCACGAGGAAGAGTACCAGAAGCAGCGGAAAGAATATAATTATTTGGACTGTAATTATCATCAGCGAAGCCTCCCTGCCCGAACATCGGGCCACATGGTCATCCAGCAGCAGTAGCAGAAGCAGCGCTGGACAACCGCAAAATGTTTTCCATTAAAAGCACCCACCGGTCCGGATCCTCCCGTCTCCCGGACGTCACGTTTCTACTGATTGTCTGGCCATTGGATGCTTTGGATGCTGGTGGTGGTGGTGCTGCTGATCAGCATGCCCATGCCCACCGATCCACGACTATTCCGGAAGTTCAAACAAAATCCAGCACAGGACCGAATCGAACAGGAGCAGCACCAACATCGGCGATCGATCCAGGACGTTCTGCAAATTGTGCCAAGCGACACGCTGGAGGGCAGGAAGGATGTGACGAGGGCGGGACAACATATTTTCCAAATACGCTCATTTGCGCCCGTCGAATCATGCCGGTCAGCGAAAGGTGCAGAGAGAGAGAGAGAGAGAGAGAGAGGATTAAACTGTGAATAGTGCAGCAGATGGAGGGGAACAGGACATTCCTCGTGGATCTGACGTGCTCTAGGCGATCCCTGGTTGGATTCCCTCACCCAGTTGGAATGGGAGTTATTTGGCGATGTGTTCGATTGCACCATTAGTGTGGACCTGCGAGTTGTGTTGTGTGCTTGGAGATTGGTCGATTTTTGGGGCAGCACACAACCATAGCAGTAGTACCTGTGTCTGTGTAAAAGGTTCGTTTGGGAGAACACTAGTCCACTCCACTGACCAAAAAGTGCAACTGCACTCACTCACTAGCACTGGGTACGGGTGCTACTGGATCGAAATAATTTATACACGAGACCCCCCACGTTGAGCTTCACGTCGAGGCCACGTCCGTCGCGTTCCGTAGAAGAAGAACCCACGGCTCTTTGTGATGCGAGTTCCATCAGCAGCATCAGGAAGCATCGAGCGAGAGAGAAAGACCCCCGGTACGGAAGCCCACCAGATTGCGAGACGCAAATTGTGCACAGGCGAATGCTAGCTGGCAGTACACCTCCACCACGTATGCTGCTGCTGTTACCGATGATGGTGGTACAGCGAAATGGGATATGAAAAATTAATTATCATGCTATTTGATTTAGTAAATGCATGTATATTTTTACGCTCCGTTGAGTTCGCTCCGGTGCGCGGTTCGTGGTGCGGGCTCCGCGCTAAATGAACTGCGTCCGGCAGCATGATTCAATTAAAATAACAGCTTAAATGCACATTTCAATTCCAGGTACCGCACCGCCAGCAGCACACTAGCACTGGAGGGAGCACTTTCGTGGAATACAGCAGCAGGAGCGCAGCATCGAGTTGCATTTAAATTAGTTCCGCGTACCGTGGATCCAGGATTTTCCGCCATGTTTGTTCGGGTATATGTTTCCTTTTTTTCCGTATCAGATCGTAGGCGATAGTGCCTTTCGCACGCGCATCGATCGCCCCTCACGAATCCCGTGGCCAACTGCTTTGAGCGCGTTTGGTCGAGTAAACGACTCAGCCTCCCAGTTGATGCATGTTGACCGAAATGGTGCCGCTGGTACGCATCCGTGGATGTAAAAACCGAACCGAGAGCAGGCAACAGGTGAAAACAGGGGCCGGACTGGACGGGTAATTGAATGAGGGGCATCGCGCAACGCACACCGTGGAGAAATTGAATTTTTCAACCGATGGTAACGATGGCGACGACATCCATCTTGCCAAAAGTGTAGTGACAGCCACTCCACTACCACTACAAACGTCACTCATTAGGCTTGTCAACTTGGCGTCGTTTGCTGCGATGGTGGGAATTTAATTTCCCAAATAACATAGACGAGTGTTGTACGTAGTCGGTGTAATCCCTTGTCTTCCTTTCTTTTCTCTCTGTCTGGTATTGGGGGGATCCCGGTCCCACGTCCAATCCTTTCTCCGTCCCCCCCAGAGCGTCCGCCCATATTCACCTAGCACCTAGCTCGGAACGGTCGTCGGATTGATGGCGTATGGCTGTAATCTGGCAGATTAGATGACACTCACGGTGTCGGTGTCGGTTGTATTTCAGCTCCTCTACTGGAGCACCCGTTCTCCCTGCTGACCTGCGACACGTCACCACATTCCGGAACGAACATTTTTGCATAATCTACCCCACGGGCCCACTCTCTTACCCCTTGCTCCTTGCTTGCCGCGTGAGTTTATCGTGAGTTTGTAAGGCCAGGACTCGTTCGAATCGTTCCCTTTCTCTTTTTTTTTTGAAGGGCCAATTTTATCTTCCTCTCCTTCTGGGCTCACTTTCCCTCACCAGTTCCCTCATTCAGTTTTTTGTGTCACGCTAAGGACGATGAAAACCTTACTTTTTGGGGCGGAGAAAAAAAACGGATGCCGGTGGAAAAGGAAAATCCCCAAAAACAAGATGATAAAATGGTAACCGAGCCGGAGCCCGAGACCTCGGTTCCACCGGATGTCGCGCGTTCTGCCGCGTATCCATTCCTTCTGGCACGAGCCAACACAAACGATGCACGCGGCACGGTGGGTCCCTTGGGCCAGCTTTCAGCTACACTGTTCTAGCTGACAGATAGAGAGCCAGAGGAGGAGTGAGAGATAAAGACAGAGAGAGGCAGAGTGTCCTTTGCGCGCGGAGGATGTTCTTTCGTTCGCTGTTAGTCCTGATCTACCCGTTCACACGGAGAAAGGACTGGGATGAAAAGAAGAAAGAAAAGCGGGGAAAAACGAGCAGAAATGCAGGATCCGCTCCCCGCTTCTAGTACTCACCCAGGTTTTCCACCTCGCAGGGAAGCGTGATAGTGTCGCCGATCACGGCGCGTATCGATTGCGAGCGGGACGTGAACTTGGGCTGCACCATCGGCGGGCTGTCGATGAAGTCCGGATCGAGCATCGGATCCGAGAGGCTGTTCCCGAATGCGGTACCTGTGGTTGTAGAGAAAGAGGAGAACGAAGAGAAAGTGGCATGAGTTACGTTTTCGAACAAACGAACGAACGAACCGACGTTCCGCCGAGTAAGTCACCGACAGAGGCACGGAACGTGATCATCAAAAAGGCGTATTTGCACTGGCACTGGCACAGTGAGGACCGGTGTGGCCGGTGCAATGTTCTAATTAAAATTGAATGTGTCACGTAGCTAACAGGCCAAGGCGAGAGTGAGCGAGTGAGCGAGAATCCGGAGTGATAACGAGACAGTGCATCCCCGGTTTGCTGATGAGTGGCCAAGTACCGGGGATCGATTGCAGTTTGGATCTCGTTCGTGCGAACTCCGACGTTCGCAATAAGTCGCCGAAACTGCCGACAAACGGAGGAGTGGGAAAGTGACATTTAGTGAGGGAACGAGCGGGAACGAAGGTGAAACTTTTCCTGGGAAACCGTTTCCACGCTTCGAACGCTGGACCGCCGGACCACCGGATAGTTGACAATTTGGGTTTCGTATCCGGGCCGGCTGGTCAATAACCAATTTGGGAGTTTCGGAATGATGGAATTCCGTCCCCGGGGCAGGGGCGAAGAGATACTCAATATCAATACGCGGTGTCACAATTTGTGCGGATTTTGATGACTGGATTGAAATTGATTTTTATTGACAGTTTAAACACATTGACACAGTGATTCGGATGTTTGGACGTTTAAGGGGGGGCATATTTAATTTTGTTTTGTGACACATACTTTAAAAAAAAAATTCTGAATGCTGATCCTTTCAAGAACATTGTGTAAATTTTTAGGATAAATCGAAGCAAAGCTGACCAAGTCATAGATTTTTGAAAATCCGCGTTTCCCAAAACCATCGTTTTCAAAGTCGGTGCTCATCGTACCGTAAAAACTACTGGGCAAATTGATTCGAAATTTTTAACACATAATCTGTATACTGTTTGCCAGGTAGTGCCGTCAAGATATCATGAAAATTGTTGATACTTATTTTTAAATAAATCTTTAAAAATCGTTTTGTTTGGCGAAATCGTAAAAAGCATCACTTTATCAACTTCAAAAATCTGCCAAAAATTAAAAAATAGGAAATTTGTCAAAAACTTGACGGGGCTACCTGGATAAACTTATAATCTTTCAAACGAGTATCCATTTGTATTTTTCTGATGACCCATTCCGCAGCCATGATGGGCACCATAAAAAGTATCTTTGCGAAGACACGCTATTGCCTAAATTTGATGCCATGGATGAAGTTTTTAACTAAATCTTCCCCAAAATAGAACTGAATATTCTTCAAAAGTTGTAATGTAATATGCCACTCATCTGAAAGAATAAAGTTGAATGGTTACGGCACAAAAAATCGTCAAAAGTGGTCCTTGTTTTGGTAAGAAATTACAAAAGCCACTTTGGTGCAACTTTGTTGACTTTTCGTTTGGCGCCCGACGGAATCGCACTTTTCCCACATTTCATCATGATCCCCGGATACGAATACGGACCACTTTTTCCATTCCAGCTAGTTAATCAACGGTCAAAAACAATGCGCAATGCAAATTTGAAGATCAGCCAACCAATCGAGCCACGAATTTTGTTTCTGCGAATCCGCGCTCGAAGTCCTCAGTACCCAGTAGTCAGCCATTCGTGATGATGTTGCAGCTCTGATGCCTGGTCAGCTCTGCTTCTGGTCTGCCACTTCACTTCTGGCTTCGGAGTTGTTTCAGTCCGTACTCTACTGTCAAGTGCACGGTATTGGCGAGTGGAAAATTGGAACTACCGGGAACGCGGCGAGTAGTAGCGAGCTTGTTAAAATTCCGATACCACCGCTGCCTACCCGGGCCATTGTCCCGGGTGCGTGTTCCCGGTCGAAGTCAGACACACAAAACGAAACCCGCGTCTCCACGCACGCCTGCACCGCAGCCAGTCAGTTAATTGGCACCAGGTTTTCGGGCTCGGACTCGCACTCGAACTCGTAGCAAATAAGGAATTGGAGGAGCTGTTCGGTGACGTGGCGCGGTGCCATCGGAAAACAGCGAACCAGTTGGTCAGTGCACGGTCGGTCGCAGTCTGGCCAGAGTCAGAGGATTCCGCGAGGTGCAGGTGCAGCTGGGTGAGTTCCGTGTCCACCTGTGTTTGTCAATATTTGAACGTTGATGATGTTTAACTTAGTTTCCATTTTTGGCCTCATCGAACTCTAGTTCGGGTGTCCCCAGGAAAGGTGGCTTTCGTCTGCACAGAGCACATGTGCAGAGCCATCCGTGAGTGGTCAGGACTCATGTCCTCACGGCCTGCGTCGACTATATGCCTCGAAGCCCGGAACCTAGTGCAGAAGGACGTCTCGCTCCTTTGTTCGCTGTAACTACGTGCCCGGAGTCGATGGCAACGGATGATGAGGTGGCCTTCGACCTGACCTAACTAACGATTCAACGATCTCCGAATTGACGTCCGAAGGTCGCCCGTTGTTAATTCGTCCACCAAAAAAGGGCCCTTAGTCGGTGGAAGGTGAGTGCGAGGGATTTTTCAATCAAATAATACCGAGCCACAGCCCGGAAGCTTTCCATCAAATTGGGTGGAAAGGCGAGTCGAATAGGCTCCCGCCCTAGACGCGGACTAGGTGGTCCGCGAAAACATAAAACATCGAAACAACCCAGAACCGTCGGTGGTGCAACTATTTGAAATGAAATTCAATTTTCTATTTCAATGACCAACCGTTGCGCCATCCACACAAACTTTCCTCGTCCTACCGACCTCAACCCCCCTTCAACCACCCAGAAGCCTGTTGGCCACGGAAGCCGTTTGCGTGTTGGCTTCCTGCTGCCGATTATTGGAAAGGGAGAGCCCCCTCCCCCTTTGTTGGTGGTGGCGGTGTTTGCCATTTTTTTTTAAATGTTTCACTTCGCACGTGTTCCTCTGCTGGCGCGCCACGTTTCACGCTTTATATTGACGCTTCCTTCCCATGGTCCCCTGGAATGCCCCTTCGAACAATCGATGGCAGAAAGTGTGGAATCGGCCTTGGTCGCTGGCGGTTGATAAGACAGAACGGACGGACGGACGGAAAATGTCAGAAATTTGATTCAATTTCCAGCCAGTCTGCCAACCAGCTGGTCTGCTACTTGGTATCGGGCGTTAGGGGTTGTTTTTCCGGGAGTTGGTAATGCTATTAGCGCGCTCGAATGCCCGTCTCGAGCGGAGTGACATGCCAATGGGACGGTTCTTCGAGGGGGTTTTGTAATTAGCATCGATACTGCTACCACGCAGAGCCGACTACTCGTTCATCATCGTTTTTTATGGTCCGTTTGTAGACGCTCTTCAGATTCCAGGAGCTGGCACGGAGCTTCAATTGTAAGTATTGCTGGAAATGAAGAACCAGTTTTTGTTAATTCCAATTTTGTATTAAACAAATGACTACCACAAACGGACGGAGTGGACCTCAGCAGACCTCAGCACACTCACCAGATCACCTCCGTATCAATCGAACGTTCGAGGGTTTTAAACTGAAAGGGATTATCGGTTGTTTGTGATAACAGTGCTGCTACTGGTGATGGTGGTGGTGCTGCTGCTGTTTTCAGCTCACGTACCATCACGGATCACGAACAAAAAACGACCAAAAAAGAACCAGAAGTTGCAGAAGAAGAAGAAAGAGAAGCAGGATTGACCCGATCCGCTTAAGCATCCGTTAATCAAACCGTTTGCAATCAAACAGCTCCGGAACCGACACCGAAACCAGGTCAGGTGCAAAAAAAGGGAACGAAGGAAGGTGCACGTGCACAAAAAACATGGAACCTCGAGGGGCGAAGGGGAGTGCGCTTTTCCAGCGGAATGCATTGATGCAGATTCGGCAAACATACCGGAGCGGGACCATAATTTCGGAACAAAGGAGCACGGTGAATGATGCCAGGAGGTGAAAAAAGCGGGGGAAATCAAGTTTAGCAAACAAGAAAAGTTTCCCGCCCCCTCCTCTCCCTTCTTTTTTCACCCTTTTCTGTGAGTTCCGGGGGATATTGTGTTCCCAGTTTGGCCAGCAGGACGGGCGAAGAAAATCCAGCATGGACCCAAGCGTGTGCGAAGCGTCAGAGCGGAGCGGAGTGTGCTCTGTGTGCGCCAACTGCCAAAACTGATGGACCCGGACGGATGGACGGACGGACGAACAAACGCCCAAAGTTGAATCCGGCAAACCGGCGATATTTGCTCCTGTGCTCCAGCGAAAGGGAGGGAATGGAAAGTGAGGGTGAAAAAAACAAAAATGGCTGGCTGGCTCGAATTACGCAGCTGACTGCACGGCATTCTCGGCATTTCCCCCCCCTCGACTTCACCTCCGGTCAGGTAGGTCCGACAATCCGATGCGGTGGCGTTTCCAGCTCCGTGTCCTTCAAAGCCACCTAGCCTAGCAGGGGTGAGCTTGCGTTGGTTGGCTTGCTGGCACGGCACGGCACGGCACGGCACTTCCGGTCGCTTGAAATCATCGAAGAAGGAACTGAGGAGCACGTTCTGCAGCGCCCCCCCCCCCCCGGCCCGTTGGGTGTGAAATAAATTGAAAAACCTTTCCGCATGCATTAAGCGCGGTGCTATCAATTTGAACAACATAATATTTCACCCTTCTACCCGGGGCGGGGGGTGCACATGGAGGGAGGAAGGCAAAAACATCGCGGCACAAAAGCGCAACCCAAAGTGCCATAAATAAATGTGCGGCCATTATCACACTCGCGGCGCAGCGCGGCGGAAGGGCCACACTGCAAATGAAGCGGCAAGTTCGTTTGTTGCATTTTCTTATCGTTGGAGTGCCCCGGAAAGAAGCGAACGAGGGCACAGCATGGTGCCGCTGCAGGTGATTCGGTGAAACTGGCACCAATCAATCTTCGGGGGAGCTCTCTCCAGAGAGAGAGAGAGAGAGAGAGAGAGAGAGCGTGAAAAAAGAATTGCTGCCGAAAACGTTGAACTTTTGATCTATTTTTAATGTCCGACCAATTCTTAACCTAAAACAGATGCCCAAAAGGAAAAGGATTCGAATTTTGGTCGACTGGAAAACGCCTACTGTTTGAACTGAACGCTCGGAAACGAACTGTCATGGAGTGGCCCTAACCTAGAAAGTTTGACAGTACCCGGTGCAAGGTGAAAACGGGGGAAAACGGTTCGATTGCGATGCTCTCCAAACACACGTGTCTTCTTCTACTGCTCCTCTCCTCTAGCTCCTTGCTAGAGCTGGAGTGTATGTTGGGTTGTGTTGTGATCAAACAATGGGGCAGAACCGTAGAAACCATCCGAGCGCGAGCGCGCACGCGGCACCACCCTCTGTTTAGGGCCGTGTGTTTGAATTATTTAAATGTTAATTTGAATGGTTATAACTTTTCACTTTAACGACGCCGGCGCCCGCTGTGTGGTGTTGACTGGGGTTTAGCAAGAGTCGGGTGGAGCCCTTTTTTATGTTGCACATGTCTGTTTTTTTTATTTATTTCGCTCCTGCTTTCGAATGTCGGGGAATATATTGGGCATTTGTTTTGGCGCCTCCATTGAATAATGCAAAGCGGCTAGCGAGCCCGCTAACTCATTTTCGTTCGAGCAGAAGCGACAAATGCATGTGGTACATCAACAATGAGCTCGTCTAGAGAGGGAGAGAGTTTGTCCTAGGCCTAAACCTGGCCGCTTGTTCGCTGGTCTATTTGTTTTGTGATCCAGCCTCACTCGTTGGCCACTTTCTCATTTGTTGGCCGGTGCCGAAAGGCCCGTGACAGTTTGGTGGCTATGACAACAATGCAGCTGTGGCCGATTCGGATTCGGATTGGGATGCAGCTGCGTACGAGCATCCCTTCCTCGATGTGCACTCTCGATGTGGGTTAATTAAATATTGAAATTAATATTGATATTCAATAATGAATAAATCTTTATTACGCCATTGCTCTTTGTTTGCTCAACGTGTGACTGTTTTTTTTTGTTGCTGTTGTTGCTGTTGTATTTCCTTGCACAGGAAAGCACGGGACCACGGGAATCGGGGTCACGGAAAACAGATTTTCCGCGCCAAAGTGCGAACCGGTGCGCCGTAAAAGTGATCACCGCGGGACCGACCGATGGTGACCGATTACATATGCGTGCGCTTGGAGCAAGGCAGGGAAGAGGGGATGGACAGTGGGGGAGGGCTTTGTGATTACAGCTCGCTTGCTCGCACGCCGACAGTGGTGGTGGTGCACACACGTGTTACTGTCGCCCGGGCCGCGCGACGGGATAATGAGATTTATTTCCCGTATAATGGGGTTTCGATTAACTGGCTCGATTTCGGTGCCGACGCACCTGCATCCTTTTCGCGATAAGACGAGTGTTGGAATTGGATGCTGGGGGGATGCGAGGTGGCTGGAGGTAAACATGGAACCGACAGAAAATACAAACGAGTGCCCAGGTGCTGCATAAAAATGCTGCTGATTGCATTGTTTAATGAGCAACTCAGCCACCGGCAAACCGGACTGATAATTGCGTTGCGAGATATGAAGAGAACATGCCGGGGGGGGGGGGGGGGGGAGATTAAGGAAATGGTGTTGCATGAAACGCTTTTCACGACTCGCTTCAATTAATGAAAGTGGTGGATCGATGCAGCTTAGCAAGTGGATCTGTTGAGAGTGCGATGAGTGAAAGAAGTTTTGTATTTTACGTGCTACAGCACTTAATCGAGCATTTACTTAGCATTAACTGCCATTTGACGCCTTGCAATAAATGTTTCAACTTTGCAGTGATGCTCGAATGCAAGATTGCTTTGCAACAATCAACACATAACACTAGACGCTAAAAGCAAACTAATCGCGTAATTTTGATAATGAAATAAAAAGACAGAAAAAGAAGAATGGATGAAGAAACATTTATTCAACATTTTAACATTCACCGCATAATGGAATTCGAGAGCCCTTGATTATTTATCTATTAAATTCCTATTAAAAACCCCTGAAAGTATGCAATTTTACCAGCTACCTGGCGCCTCCATCATCGAGCTTCACCAACAGAGCTGCATCATTTCGTTCAACTGGAATATAATTGAGCTATTTCTAGGAGCGCACTGGAGCATCCCATTCGAAGAATGTTGATAGCAAATATGTTTCACATTCGCCAACCATCCTTCATCACATTCCGATGGTGTATTTCATGCAGCCAAGCAAAACCATGTAATTATTGTGAAAGTCTAGCAGCGTCAAGCGTAATGATCATGCCAAAGTCGCAGAAACCCAGTTGCACCGCCAAGCGCACCTTTCCTAATTAGTGGCAGCGACCACCATCCATGAAACATGATTCCGCCCTTTAGCAAGTTTGTTCGCTAGCGCTCGCTCGCGCTCACTCGATAACAAACAACTACGGCTTCAGTATTAGCGTCCTGCTGGCCACCATTACCATCACACAGCACCATCCACAGTGTGCCCCATTAGTGATACCGCGGTACCGCAAAATCGTACAAATGTCGAAGGTTAATAAATCGGAAATTGTGGTGCACGGCGTACCCCAGGTTCTGCGAAATGTTGGAATACGTTGGCGCGAGTTGGCTTCGCATCTAGTTCCGGTGCGAATACTGAACTCCCACGCCGGGAGAAGACTTCAAGGTTACGGGAGCAGAGGCGGAGCAGAAGCAGCAGCAGCATCCATTACGACGCGGCACGAAGACGAGCGATGCGGCATGGCATTCCGTACACACAAAACACGCAGAGCGAGCGAGCGGGCGAGCGAGAAAAGGAGAGTGAGTATCTTAAGTAATTCAATGTTCACGGTTGGTGTGCTTGTTACACAGACCCCGCACACAGTCCTGACCATCTCCTTCGCCTCCGTTGTCATGAAACATGAGCCAACACAAAGTCATCTCCTTTTCTACCCCCAGACCAGGGCAACATTGCTGCCGATAGTGAGGCCTGTACGGCCGCGCAGCTGCCGGGCGTGAAATGTAATCCTTTTATTTTGTAAATATTTGCCCAACACGTGATTCTCATTTCTTTCGGTGCGTAGGCATTCTTCAAATTTCTGCCACTCGGTACTCGGCCCGATCCAGGGAGATGATGAAATGTGAGTGGAGAGAGGGTGAGATCAGGTGAGGTGGCAGCTTTCAGTAGCGAGAAAACCGAGGCAAAGGTTTCCATGGTTTCAGGTGGCGACGTATTTCTTCTCTTCGGCAGTCGGGAGGGGGGGGGGGGGGGCTTTTCGGGGGCCGGTGGTTAACATCTGCAGCGAATGAAGTATTATTTCTGTTGTTCACTTTTTGTTCCACCGCCACGCTCTTTTTTTCTTTTCATCTCCGCTATGTTTTCTTATGTTTCTAGCGAGCATTCTCGCTGAGCAGGAAGCTCAGGATTACAGCGCAAGATTGTCGGCGAAAAGTATTTCGCTCGTGTTGGCCCGCCCGCCTGGCGGATGGCGGGTTGTGGTTCCTTTTCGGTCCGTCCGAGTACACAGGTGCCTTGGTGGTTGAGGTAGCGCGTGTCAAACAAGACATGGTGCTGCTGCTACTGGTGCTACTGCGACACGCTACCAACGACCACCGAAGCTGGCAAGATTGCGGCATCCGTTCCCGTTTTATAGCCAATATTCACTCGGAGATGCGGAGCGCCCTGGTAGCACTGGTAGCAGCGAGTGCGAGTGCGAGTGTGGCCTACACAGCCCAACAACTACTGGCCAGATGGGTACCGACCGACGGTTCGGGTTGATTAGCCGTAAAAAAAACGAGGGACGGATCCGGAATCCTGGACGTGTTATCCAGGGGCAGCAGCAGCAAAGATATGTGCGGTTTTGGATGAGGTGCGGTTTTGGATGAGGCCGTGGCAGTGGCAGACTGGCAGACGGCTAACCCAACCTTTTTATGCTCATCCGCTCATTAACTCCGTTTTTGGGGTGGCGTGGGGCGTGGGAAGTAGCACGCGGGGATTGTAAATAAATTGAAGCCAAACAAACATTTATCTTCAATTAAAACGGCCTTTCCAAGGGGCGGCACGGAACGTGATGGGATGGCCCGGACCCTGGACCTCAATCGATCACAGTGATTCAGCGGAGGGGGGGAAGGCTGGACTGGACCTCACTCCGTTTGGCCAGGGTGGAGGTCCGTTAAATGAGACAAAACCAAATTAACGGCCGCTGATTGTGGCGTTGCACGCAAAGTTTCAATTAGAAAGCTTTTCTCTTTTTCTCGCTCCGTTTAGTTTTCAATCTGTGACCTCGAAATGGTTCCGGGATTGAGAAGTTTTGCGGCCAGTAATTAGGAGCAACTTCATCTTGACGTAGGCTCAATGCAGCCAGCGGCATCCAATGTTCCGTTCTCTGAAGACTATTTCTCCGTCAGATGTTTACAAAACAGGATACAAACGGGGGCTGCTTGTTAGAGAATGCCACCACCAGACCAGGCTGCAATCATCAACAATCATTAAGTGAACACTGCTGTTGAGGTAGTCGTAAATGGCCAGCTTGAGCAAATAACAACAGGATACCACGCAAGCATGTCGCGCGAAGCATGAAGGGACGAGACCGCGTCTTCAATCGTGCACCGCGCGGGCTCCTTGATGAAAGGGAAGAAAGGTTTATTAAGGATTTTGTCTTACGCCCCCAGACACCGGTACAGGTGACGTTAATGATGTTGAAAATGCCTGAAGGCCTGGCGAAGCGGGGGGGATCAGTATGCTTTATGACACGACGGAAATTAATGGCCTGCTTGAAGAGTGGGCTTTGTTACGGCAATTCGATACGGCCAGGCGAGGGGTTGACGAGCGGACGCGAACAGTGGACGCTGCGCTACAGTCGCGAAAGTAGCACCGAAACGAAACGAAATGAGGCTAATGATATGTTTTCTGCACCTGCATCTCTGTCACTCTGCCGGTGTAATAAGGTAAATTAATATAAAATGTTCAACTGACGGTTCGGTGCTCAGTGGATCTGTTCTTTTCCGTCGGCGAAGAGACATTGGTTTTCATCCGCATTAAGGATTCGCGACTGGCGGACAAAAAACTCCAAACATTCCGGCCTGAGCCATAGTGCCTCGAGGCGTTGCTCCCGGGTTTTGATGATAAACACAAGTCAGAACAGAAAGCAAACGAGAAGGAGGAGCGTTTCATCATCATCATCTTTGTCGTCGTCGTCGTATCGCGCATCGCAAGGCAGAAAGCGTGGACGGGAACGGCGAGTACGCCGAGGCAAATAATGATAGATTGTTTTGGCTTCCATCTTGAAGGATGTGCTTTCTTTCGCCGCGAGTGGCCCCGGCTTCCCTGGGAGCTCATCATCAACTGACACGGCCGCTGCCGAGTCGCCGTGGGTAACGTTCTCGACTCGCCGGAACCATTATCATGATTTAACCGGCGTTGATTCATCGGGCCAAAGGGGACCGACGTCGGGCCGCGATTCTGAGACTTTTCTCAAGGATAGCGAGAGGACCACGGAGTGGTAGGTTGAGTAAACCGACAGAGAGAGAGAGAGCGAGCGAGAGAGAGAGAGAGAGAGGCCATTATATTGGGCCGCGCGTACCTTTTCCATAAATCATGTTCGAAATAAATGAGATGCCGAGACGATGTCACGACAATTCCCGTGGGATGCTGTGCCACTAAGTAGACGCCTGGGCTGCCCCTCCCGCCCCCTCTGTCACATCATCGTGTTTACCCAAGACCAAAGACCTGGCCAAAGCCGGTGACCCGCGGGCCAGGCTGACGGACCGTTTCTGGGTCACTCTCTGGCGCACGCTCCCACTCTCTTTGAAGTGACACGCGGCTAGAGCCAGGGGACGGTTGCGAATTGATGGTGTTTGATTTGTTTGTCCTCATTCGCGGGAGAGTGTCCAGCATGCGGGACCGGGGGAAGGGGGGGTGGGCGGATGTTTGTCTGACGGATGACTTTGGACAAACAGCATTAACTGCGCGCCGTGCGCCGTGATTCGCCGTGGGTGGGACCATCGTTCGGGACGAACGAGCACCAGAACCTGCCGAGCAATTATGCGCGGCGTCTTTGCCCCCCTGGAGGGAGGGAGGGAGGCGGGGATGGAGAAGCTGTCCTGTCAATATTAGCTTTCGCGGGACGAAAGTGAGAAAATAAAACAAAAACTGAACGTTCCGCCGATGATCGAGTGGAGAGGAGTGGGAAGGAGTGTAAGCAGCGCGCTCGGAAGGGAGGGTTTCGAATAACGATGTGATGGGGGGTTGAGTTTTCGTGAAAATTATACTCAAATAAAACAAATAAATAGAAAGACAAGAAGTTGCCTTTCGAACACGAGCACGATTTAAACGCGCTCTCTAAGTTAGCATTCGTGGCATTGTGGGTAAGTACGGTAAATGAAGTAACCGGCACGCAGTTGTTCGAATCCTGTTCAAACAAAATATTTGCTTGATCAAATCAAAGACTACTAGATGACTCTGGTGTTATCAAGTAGGCCGCTATTGGTATTGGTGATGGTTCTTAACCTTTGACAGCCTGCCAACCAGTGAACTAGATTGATGAACATTTCACACTCAATTTTTTTATTATGCTCTCACCAAGCACATCCATTCGCATATTTTTGCCTTTGTTCTCTGTTCTTTCAAATTCTGGTTATCAGCTTCCAAGTAGAAGGATGAAAATTACGGACACAGGCAAAACAGGCAATAACTTCAGAGACAGAAATGACTTGCCCTCCTTCATACTTGAAGTAGGAAGCACTGTTGAAAACTGATCCCGAAAAACCCCATTTCAGGTATACTTTGCGGTCTTGAATTGTCCTATTTATAAAGACACTTTTGCCAGCAAAAAAAAAACAAAAAAGATCTCCCGGAAGCTAAGCTCATCATCACTGTACACTCAGTGATAACAATTCCGGATGAGCTGTGTGTCTGTTTGTGTGTTTGTGTCTGCCGTGCGTTAGCGGTCACATAAAGGCAAATAAAGGATGACGATGATGATGATGATGATGATGGTACTGTTTTTTTTGCCTCCATTTGCAGTGACTTTAACGATCCGCTTGTAAAACCCCGTCCATTATACCTCACCTCACTTCACGTTTCCCGGGAATTCATGCCAGCAATTCCGGACCTCCGTCAGATACCTGGCACCGTGGCCACAGAGCGGTGCCAAAACGGAGAAATAAAAGCAGAACTTCCAGAAAAAGCTCGCTGGAAAACCTTTGTCAGCCCGAGCGCAACCGCGCACATCCATTCTATCCGGTCTATCAGCCGGGATGAACCAAATGATGAAGTTAATAAATTTATTTACTCACTTCCGTGTCATTAATTTCGTGGGCGCAACGGGCGCAATGGAATGCGGCATCCGGCAACCCGCATCCCGATTTGCCAGATCTCCAGCTGCGCCCCCCCCCCCTCCCTTTCATCGCATCGCAGGCCCTGTAACGGCGCTGTGGCGGAGGAGAGGAGGGGTTTTGGATTAAAAATTTACAATCCACCACATGGCACAAACCATCCTAAGTCTGGTGACTGGTTTCCATTGGGGCCAGGTAAAATGCCGAGAACTGTGGCAGCTGCTTGTTGCCCGGGGAGGCCCTCCGGCCTGGCACTGGATCACTTCGTCAACATCAGTCCCACTTTCCGCCGGATGACGGTCAGGAGGACAGGAGTTCGGAGCAGGACGTAGAGCATACACGTAATCTGGCAACTTGGAACTTTGACGCTCATGTTTTGTAACTAGCTTGCGGCACAAAGAGACATTCATACATGCCGTTGATGGTGGTAGCGATGGTTTTTGTGGCAAGGCAGGACAACCGGCAACAGTTCTGGATCAAAATATTGGCCCCGAAATGCCCCCGGGACGGAGGATGAGTTTCGACGAAGGAAAGTTCACTCACTACAGTGTCACCGGGGACGGAAGTTTAGGTGGGATAGGATAAAACTCCAGAGAATCCGGTCTGGCGAAGGAGAGGACGAAGCTGCCCCGGGAGCCATTGCTCCGCCCATTGACCAGTACTAGCGATTGCTGCAAGTCTAGCCAGCGGTCTACTATCTCGATCAGGAATGAACTGATCATCATCTCATGCTTGATGATGATGATGATGCTGTCGGTTGATGCACTTCAGGTTGTTAGATAACACTGCATCACGGAACAATCGACGAACAGTCCCTAAAGCTCATCACCGCATTCACTTCGCATGCAGTTCCTCGACATGCCAAGCCTGAAGGCGTTCAGTGAGTTACATGCCATTCCATGCTTCCACATTCCACAACACCCGTCTCTCTCTCTCTTCAGTGGCAATCGAAGCAGAAAAAGTACGGCACCAGGAGCAGCACCAGGAGCAGCAGCAGCAACTGACCAAACATGCAAAATGAATACGCAACATCGATAGCGAGATAGCCGAGGGGGTCCCGGGGGTTTGGGGGCAGGATTTGATACTGTAATCCCTAATCCTGGTCGAAGTTCAAATGACCGATGGGAAATTGGAAATCCCCCGGAGGCTTATGTGCTTTCTGGTGCTGGTTCCCGGGCACCATCGGCGTATCGCCAACGTGCCGTGCACGTCCGTGGACATCCAGTAGCAGCAGCAACGGTATTTCGGCTTTTTATTCGGAATTATCTCCTCGCTGCACCACTTGGCCACCAGGCCTTGGGCCACGTGTACGTGTGATTCTCACACAAAACCGTGCCCGTATGTGTGCCTGTGTCCGTGTGGTGGCAGAACTGTGAAACAGCAGCTTTTGGCAGATAATCGATCAAAGTACTCGGGACTTCGTTCGGGAGTTTGGAACCTTGGCAGCGGTTTGCTGCAGGTTCTGGCTGGGTGGGCCCCCCCCGCCCCCCCTTGGGGTGCTCTGGATTCCCTATCTCGTCCCGTCCATTCCGGGCACGTATGTATGGGCACGTTGTTGCATTGTATGTATAGGCCTGAGGTTTTTTTTCTTCTTTTTTGCGTCCGCCATTGTCTACGTTTGTGTTCCCGGTACCAGGGAGTGGATGTTGGAGATCGAATCGAACTCGAATGGAACCTCGAACCGAAAACCGGTACCGTAGGTTAATTAATTTAGCGCCCCAGTGATACCGAGATACCGCCCGTAGGACTCATTGCGAGTTGGTGTCTGGTGTGCTGTAGTGACGAGCAGAATGCGTGGAGCAATGCGACATGATATTGGAGTTGGTGGTCAATGTGGCCAATCGAAGACGCTGCCGGGGCGTAACGGGTATCGGTTTCAGGGCAGTTCAGGGCAGTGGCCACGTCTGTAAGCTGCGCCAATGGGCTGCTCACACGCAGGGACCACAGAAGAAGCAGACTATTGATTGATTAATGCGGTGTGGCGTGGTGGAGCTTTGCTTTGATTTGGTGGCGCTGGTGGAGGAACCTTCCGGATATCGTTATCAGCTAGGAACGGGGAAAAATCGCCCGAGGTCACGTTAATGTGGCGTAATCAAACGTGATGGAATTCGTTCTAATCCCGCTCATTCCTTGGTTTAGGCAGTAGGCATTGGCCTCCGTTGGACGGAAGTTAAAGGTTGGATTTGGGGGAGCTAATAAGCTAAGCGTTTCGTGGCCAAGTCAAATCTGAGGGTTGAGGTAGGTTTTTTTCCCCGCCGGAGCCGTTAGTTTAATATAAATGCTGGATTGCATTATCGTTAGTTCGGTATTCCGGAACACGGTGTAGAAAATGGTTACTTTCAGTTGATTGCCTTTTGGAATGTTTTGATGAAGGTTACAGTTGGTCATTTCAATGCTATGGTTTATTTAATTAATTAACATCTTATCGAGATTTGTGGGTGAGAATTACTTTTCCCATTGGACTTGTTGATTTTTTTTAAAGAGAAATTGAAGGATAGAAGGTCGTTTCTCAATATCTCTCAATGGTCTACAGATTAATCGGCATCAGCAAACAATTACTGATACCATACAGTAACTGGGTACAGTAGCTTGTTACAAGAACCTTTTTATTATTACAGTACTAGAAAAAAATCTACAAAAACATTGTTGGATATTGGTTATTTAATTTTATTTCATTTATTGCTTACTACTTGTTTGCTTAGACAAGGATAACTTAAAACTAAAGAGAGAATTGAGAGAGGAAAAACAGCCATAAAGAAATAGAAACGAGATAAAAGTAAAAGAAGGATGGAAAAGAATCAAGAGGGAAGCAAGACGGAATGACAAAGACAAGCGCAGTCCCCGCGTGTCACAGTTCAGAACTAGGATGGAGACAAAAATCATTCCACTTATCGAAATTGCTGAAAATTTTCAATTCACTACAAAGAGCCCCCCGCCCCCCGTTATAGTGGCATCATTGTGATTATTAATGAGTGGGATTGCTTTCCTTCTTGGAAATGATTCTACAATTTAAAACTGTATTCGCTCATCATTTACGGCGCTTTTAAAAGTTCCATAACTTCTAATGGGCAACTTGTAATTGGATAAAAACCATCCATCCAACACAGAACCATCGTCGAGTTACTAAACGAAACCATCAACACCCAGACGAAGCCTTGTCGTACCGGATATCATTTTAAATTCTGGACCGCCAGTTGCGGATTTCGGGGAATACATTTCATAAGACACGGAGTATCAGGCTTCCGGCCCGGTATTCATTAGGTTGTATGCCTTTTAATTATGGTCGTTGTGCTGGCACCGGTGTCATCTCATGCAACACGTTGTTTTGGATAGTCACATGTTTTCTATTCGTAAGTTCGTCAGAAAACCATCCAACTAACTGGTGCATTACGGTGAGTGAGCCATTCCACAATTCGTCCACAATTCATACCACGCCCTCTTTCCCTCTTTCCCTCTTGTCTTGTGACTATGTGAAATAGTGCCGCTTGCCACGCTTCCGTGGCTTAATTGGAAGCGATTTCTGAAATTACTTGTTAGCATGTCGCACCGGCGTACCGGCATTGTTTCCACTTTTCCACCAGCCATCGGGGCAAACAACAGAACGGAAAACAACAAAAAAAAAAGAAGAGAAAAAAAAGAAATGAAAAAGAACAGTACAAACAGTCAAAAATGACGGAGTAGCTACTACGCTCAGGTCCAGGTCTCTTTCTCTCCCGCTGTACCAGCCCCCCGGACCGGCCCCGTTGCAAGCTGTCCTTTCGGGCGCGTGTCTGGGCAATCTGGGCTATTCATTTCCTCCAGAACGGAAAGTGTGGCTCAACAGATCCACCACCACCACTGCATCTCACTCTATCCCTCGTTAAAACGTTGCTCATTTGTTGTTGCACCGACGACGACGAGTGTGCACATTCTGGCTACAAAATCGTTGCTTCCAGGAGACTGAGGTTGGTTCAAGGAAGTCCGTGGAGTCTGTGAGTTGCTACATTGTGGAATTGTGCGATGGTTTTTGTGACTGTCTGGTGAGCTTAGCGATGCAGCAGGATGCATGCTGTTTGGTTGTACAGCGTCGGTGAGGAAACTGTCAACTGTGAGGCACACGGCACGGCACGGCACGTGTCCAGCACAGGGGCCACGGGCAGTGTCGAAACGGCGTCAGTGGCACTGGCACTGTCAGTGTAATTTGTGATGTGAGCGGTGAGGTGAGAGAGCGACCACTTCTTCTCCCTCTCTCTCTCGCTCTGTCTGTCTGTTTGGTTCTGAATGGAATGAAATGGGTTTTCCGCGTGTCTTTCCTGGCAACTGCAGCCAGGATTACAACGTTCTCTGGCCCCGTTAACCGAGGACAAGGCTTAAAATGTGTTATTATGTAGCACACACTAGAGCAACGGTGCAGAGTTGCCTAAATGCTGTCTAAATCAGTTTTCGATATTGGAAAACCAGCATCATCGGCAGCTTCACTATCGGTTACTTATGCCACGGTGTTCCGCGAAGTTCCACAAAGTTCCTTGTAGAAATGCAAGAATTTCTCTCGACCCAAGTACCTAAATCGCTGCACTTCATATTTTCTCGAGAAACAACTGAGTACCCCCCCTCCTTTTCCTGGAGTAAGCGGATGATCACCTTCAACCGGTGAAGGTAAGTGGAAGCCAGACAGGAACAGGGTATGCAAATCGAAAGGGAGCGAACGAAAATGCTTTCCATGAATCGTAGCAGTCCAGAGCTTCATTCTGCTGCGAGGATGCGCCGAGGAAGCTGCTAACGGGTTGCACACCAACCAAAACCCCGTAATACTCACCAGCAGTAACAAAAGCACCCGGTCGGTCTAGGTCTTTATCGCTCGTCCAACCCGTCTCACCCATCACCATTGCCAGCCAGGCAGCATCGTTCACCGGCACCAAGTGTTTTATCCATTATGCTGCACACAGTGCGCGCGCTCGTTCGCTTGCTATCAGTAATGAGCACTTATGCGCACCACTCTGGCCTCTCTCTCCGTTCGGTCCCTCTTCCTCCTTGTGTCTCAGTGTGCGGAGGGAAATTCGAGCCATTCGGGGAAACTGGCGGGGCCCAAGGAATTATGTTAGCACAGACGCATTCTGCTGGGCAAGGCATTCAGCTTTCCTGTGAAAATTCTGTGTCCGCCACCTTCGCGCTCCATTTTATCGCACGCCCAGCATCTTCGCATCTTCGGTGTTCGGTGTGCGCATTCTTCTTAAATGTTTTCGTTGATGCGACGGTGCTGCCGCTGCTGCTGCTGCAGACCTTCTTCCGAGCAGTTCCCCGGATGTCATTCAACTTCATCCCAGCTACTTTGCGCTCGGCACTGGGACTGGTGCTCCGGTTCGGTGATGGACCTGGGACGAGTGACACCAACCATAGTCAGCACATACACCGGGACACACTCACAGGGAGACACACAATGAGCCCTTTTTCTCTCTCGTTGCTCTCGGCCTGCCAGGAAGTTATTATCGGAATGGATTGCACTTACCGAGCGACCGGGCGAGCGAGCGAGCGAGCGAACAGAAGAAGTGGAAGTGTTGAATGTTTGTGTACCAATGTGTGTGTCTTCTGTGTGCCAAGTCAGCATCCGCTTTCTTCTTTTTCTTCATCTGTTCTTTTTCTGTTCCGTGCCACAACGTTTTGCTCGCGCTCTGCTAACGATGTTTGCCAGTCTGTGGCACCAGTTCGAGGTAGCGCCTTCGCCACCAAAATGAAGGGGAGAGAAAAGGTAGAAGAAGAGAAAATCGCTCCCGAAGGGGCCGACACTGAATGCGTTGACACTTTCAATAATTGTGAAAACCGAAAATCAATATCGCGTAAAATGCACTCCTTACGATCGCAGCGCTTGTGGAGGGGATGTGCTTGGTTTTTCCCCCAGGAAAATGGTCCCCAGATACTGAAGAGAACTCGAAGCTGATAGCCCGATTGGTGGACTTCAAGTATGGTAGTGTCCCGGGGAGTATCAGCTCGGTTGGAAAGTCGGAAAATCGTTGAACCAATCGAACACATTTTATCGGGGTGCGTGCTGGTGGTCCATCGTTTTCGCATCGAAATCGTTCTCCCGGTCCTGGACTTCAGTTCAGATCGGACCAGACCAGACCATTATCCATCGCGGAGCATCGCTAGAGATTCTCTTCCAACCTTCATCGCGCAAACCCCTTTTCCGGCGGGGTGGTCCGCCCGCCTGATGCCCCTCGATGCGCGTGTGTTCGCGAGGTGAGTGCCGTGAGTCAGGTTTCCAGCATCGGCATCGGCCAGCGCACATCACCGGTTTATGGTGTAATTCACAGCCAACAGTTCCCCCTTCATGCCCCGGCCCGCAGAGATCGTCCCGTTTTTTCCGGCGCAGAACCATCAAATCGTTCCCTCGGCCATTTTGGTTCGATCATAAATTTGACGAGCTTCACCGCGCTTCTCGCACATCCCCCTCTTTGAAATTGTACTCAGCTCCCCGGGGGGCGGGGGGGGGATCCATCATTTCCCGGGAAAGGCTGCGAATCGATTGGCCAGGGTGTGACCAGAGGTCACCCAGGGGGCGGGCGAGAGTTCCCCCCCGAGAAGGGAGAAGTGGGGATGCTTTTCCGGAAAAGATCTCTCACACAGTGGATCTGTTGGGCTTTCGAGATGGCTTCTCGCCGCTTTTCTCCCCTCTCGTTCCGCTTCTCCATCATCATCGTCGTCCTCGTCGTCGTCATCATCATCATCATCATCATCGGCAGCAGAGCCAGAGAGTTTTATTATATTTTGTGCGGGATGGATTTTAGCTGTGTGGCCGCAACGGATCCACACCGCCATCACTCGCTACCGGCCACGTAACGAGGGGGGATCCTCTTTTATTTAAATTAGATTTTATTCATCGTTGATTCGATCGTTATCCGCGCTGGTTTTTCGGTCCAAGTGTTCAAGCTCCAAGGGTGCTATCGGAGCGTCGGTTGGAGGTGCCGACTCCCATTTCGATCGCCATCGTGGGTAGCATAAAAAATCAAATTATTGTCCACGATGGAGGCGCCCACTTTTTGGTGCTATTGGAGGGGTGTTGCTGGTGGTGTGTTGCTGACCTGCCTGAAAGTGATATCGTTTCCGTACCCGGTTGCGGTTCCGTGTTCCCTCTTTGCATTTTTCTTTCCCGCCTCATCTTGTTGTTGTTATTGCTACTGCTGCTGCTACCGGGCTGGAATGCCGCCAGACTGGACAAATATGGCCGGATCGTAAATTCATTTAACGTTATTTTTCCTTCCACGCTCTCCGCTCATCGCTTCTGCTCCACTTCAGGGCGTTGTGTGCTGCATTTCAAATTGTAACATTATTTTCGATCCACACTGATGCTGCTAGTGTTGCCGGTGGTGCTATCGGAATTGAAAAGCATTTTTGATGGCCCGAAAAATGTTGATGAAATATGTAATTGTTATCGTTTATTGTTGCGCGAGCGCCCGCTATCCATCGGCGTGATACCGGCAGCAGTCGGATTGAACAGACAACGTACAATCGCGTTCCGGGCTCGCAGGAATGCCGCACGTTGTGCTGTGCGTGTGGATATTAATTTTTATTTCATGATAAACGGCCATGCGGCCGAATGCGCGAATCCTGATCCTGCTAGTACAATAGAGAACAAAGGGCTCTGTTCCGTAGCCGTCGCTCAGATGGGAGAGATCATCGAATTCCTCTTTCATTTTTGTTGCTTTTTGGTTTAATGTATGCCTCGAACCGGTCATAAATTGTGCGTTAATTCCATTCACGCAGCCCTGTTCGCTGGCCTTCAAGTACAAAATGGCGAAGAAAATGGTACAGGAAAGCGTCCATGGCACACTTTTCTTTTAAATGTCGCCTTCATTCCCAATGCTGCGCTCACTCACCACTACTCACTAATGAGCTCATCAGGAGCACGGGCTGTCACCAGAGAGATTCCGTGGCACACTCGATTGTCACCAGAGACGGCTGTGTGATTCGATTATTTTCCGCTTTTCAAATGGAATCGATCGAAGTAAATCTTTTTCGCATCGCATAACCACCGAGCCCAACCAGTGCCCCGCAGTGTCCACTTCATGGGTGTATGTGTGTCTAGGGGGCAAAGATCCATCATCATCACCAGCACCATCAAGCGGTAGCGATGAGTGGTGTCGCCTGGCTGCCTGGGGATCCATATCGCCGCCAGGATATCGTTGGCCATCGTTATCGTCACTGTCAGTGCCAGTGGCTGCTGCTGCTGCTGCTGTTGCTACTGGGTGGTTTGGTAAAATATGGTCACTCCAGCTGCTGCTGCAACAGATGCTGCCAACGATTACATACGGCAGAATGGGCAGAACGGATATGGCAAAACAAAAACCAGTTCCAGCTCACTCCAGGCCACAGTATCTACCGAAGTAGATGTGCTCTGTGCGGCTGGTGTGCCGCAAATGCTGGCCACACACTACTGCACACCGGATGCGCACATATACACTGGCACACACGAATAGCTAACCAGTACCATGATGATGACCATTTGTTGACCGTATCGCGTTAAGTACAAACACCTACCGATCCATTCATCTTGTTCTCCGTAGAATATGGAAAAGCTCTCCCTTCTCTCTCTCTCTCACTCTCTCTCTCGCTCTCTTGCTCTCCATGATCATCCTTGGTCCCAGGAATCGACCCAACGGTCCCACGTTTTTGCTCGTTGACACATTGTCCGCTTGGCAAAACAAGCTGGCAAAACGAATGTTTGGGATGTCCCAGGACCCCCACCAACCAACCAACGCTCCGGTGTCCGGTCGGCCAGTGTGTCATGCATGGTTGACAAGCTGCAATGAGCTGCTCGTGGGCAGCTCGTGGGGTACCGGAATGTGACAGTGGGAAACATGTTTCTTTATGTACCGACTCCGACGGCTCCCGACGAGCCACACGCTTTGTTGGCACCATTTGAGCGATGGAGCGCATTCAGAAATGGCGCCCTGGCAGCGTACAGCAATCCCAAGGCCATTCCATCCGGCCCACCCAAAAGCAATCCAGCAATCGCTCCCCATGCCCCCCGCCCCGTGTGTGCTCGGTTTGCTCATCCGCGTGGGCACAAGAAGAACTGCTAAATAATGTACCAGAAGTTGTCAGATGCTGCCCGGGGGTGGGGGCCCCCCGAGCCTGATGGGATCTGACACAACACCTTCACCAGCCAGTGACACACTCGCTGGCGGTGAATCTCGGTGGTGGAGAGCTGCTTCCCTGGAGCGGAGCTGTGAGTAGCTCCGGCTCATCAAAGCAAGCGGGCGCGCGTTTGGGCCTGAAATGAGTTCACGGTTGAGTGAAGCCTGTCACGGCGAGGCGACGGCTTCCAGGCTCAGACTAGATTCAGGTCCAGGTAGTCCATTTTTGGGCATCGCCTACTCCTGCTTCAAATGGAGTTCCGTAACAGGTGTGACGGGTGCGGGCGCGCGCGCGCGCGGTAATGAAAAAGAGGTCACTTCGTACCTATTTAAATGTATGACTTTCGAGGAAGGATAGATACGGAACACGGATATCTCGGACACCCTTCCTTTTTTTGTGCCTTTTCGAGTCCTTGGGAAAGAGAGGCATTTCAGAGGCGTGTAGTTTGGGGATAACGACTCCCGGAACCGTCGACGGTCGCCGTTTGGAAGAGTGTCCAGGAATTTAATGGAATTTTTTTGACGAGCTGCTCCATCGAGATTGCGTACCGTACTCCGGATAGCGCTTGTTTCATTAAAGGACAACCGACCCTAGCTCTGTGTGGTTGGCCACCGGTCACCGGTTGCATTATGACTGCGAGTCAGCCTATTCTAGGGTGTGCGTACGGTGACCACATCACACCGCGGTTATGATTCACCGTCACGACAAGAGTGACCGGAGCCCGGAGCGACCACGGGATCTTCGGCCGGTCCGGAGGTCGCGTTCATGATTGACCCTCGTTAAGGAACCGGGGCGTTCTAAATATTGGTTTAATTTAGATAAAATATTACGCAAAACGGGTCCCTTGCTCCCGGGCGGACCTCGCACGGTAGCAAAGGTGATTTGTACCACCGGCCCCCCCCGGTGAGGATGTCCTCACACCTTACGGGACCACAACAACCGGGGGTCGAGGTCCAACACCCTCCTCCCAAAAAAAAAAAAAAAAACGAAAAAAAAACTGCCGTCGATAACGATCAGTGCGCCAGGCCGATGCGATGACGGAAACGCAATTTTCCCTCCATTGACCAAAAACATACCTGTTCTGGCCGCCATCGGTGCGCGACACACAGAGACACAGGTTTGGTGATCCCTTGGTAACGTTGGCCCGTGGCGCACGTGTGTATGTATGTGTCGAAGGATCCGCTCGGGTGATAATCACCATATTGTTTTGCTTCCTTTTTGTTGTTGGCGTGTTTTCTGTGCACCACGTCCACGGTTGATACCATCCAGACAAACCGGCCCTGGCCTGGCCTGGCCTGGCCTGGCCTCGGGTCTAGGCACCGCACCGTTTGTGTCCAGCGGTGGAGCGTATTTGCTTTCTTTTTTTTTATTCATTTCAATTAGAGATTAGGCGACATATTGCTGTTGTTGTTTGTTAGCTACACTTTCGCGCTTTATTCATTTCGCTTCGGAGTTGTGGATCCTCGAGGGGTGGGATCGAGGACGATGGGAGCAGTAGCTTCTACTTCCCTAACATTCCACTTCACGGGACGTACACACGGTTTGGGTCCATGCGAGGGGGGCACAGCAATTGACCAGCCATTCACTGGAACAAAGAAGAAACAACGCAAACAGCGGTCCCAGCACCAACTAGGCGCTGGTCCCACAGACACAGTCTCGCCGGGTACAGTGGCCCGGAAATGGTGCGCCAACAGACGAGGTAAACCCCACGCTGGGGTGGAGAGGTGAGGTCATTTAACACATCGTTTGATTTTGGGGCTTTCCCTTTTTTGTCCTGGATCTCACTGGCCGGTTGGTTGGGGGGGGGGGGGGGGGGGGGGGAGACCGGGGCCATGGAGGTGATGTACAGCTTGTGCGTTTGAAGCGAGGTGTATTTTTTCCGTTGGTTTCTTTGTTGCGCGTTACCAAGAGATACAAGGTACTGTTGCCGATGGGGAAATCATGCACTTCCGGCTGGTTTGTTTCATAGAGTTTTGGGGTGGTTTTTTGAAGCAGCAGTACCAGTGAGTTCATCGGACACAGTATGATAGAGTGGAGCTTTAGAAATAGAGAGTCAGATAACAGGCTGTCACAACGTCACAAAAAGCTGATTTGAACTGAATCGTTAGTAAGTTAGTGTAGGTTACAATTTATTTTTCCTTTATTTCAATATGTAGATAATAATAAATAAAAAGAAATAGGTTGATTAGTTTAGCGATTGAAGCGATTATAATAATCTAGAAGGCGTAATGTAGTTGCTCTTACAATCGAGTAGGCATATTGTGTGATTGATGAAGTAATTTGAACTTTTTCCATTGAATTTGAAGTCAATTGTGAATTTACATTGCTTCAGGAACTGAATCGTTTACAAACATATTTGAAACACATCGTAGAACTCAGTGAAACACCGCGCAATGAAGCCAAATATTCTACGATTCGTTCGAAGACTTTAATAGAATTCTACGGAAACCCATAAAGCGGAACACAGTGATTGTTATTTACTACATTTGGCTGCTGTCCCCGTGCCGATTCCCGCCCGCGGCCAAGCTAAGCTATTGTCGTGTTCTGGAAGTATCTATATCTTCTTGTAACTGATTTTATAGCCATCCGCAGTCATGTCATCGAATACTCCCTCTGGAACGTACATGAAGAATCTCCAAAAAAAAAAAACCAAACCACCAAATCCATCTCATCCGCTCCGAGAACCCTCTTTTACGCCGGTCTAGGAATCGATACGGGGATAGGAACCGGAACCGGTAACCGGTCCGGTCGTCAGCCAGCCAGCCAGTGGGTTTTTGAAATTTATCGAAAAAGAAACAACACGCCCGGTAACCAGCCCGGTGTGGTGGTGGTGGTGGTGGTTTCGCCGGTGTAGCCCTACACTGGCCACTCAGTGCCGCCATCGCATTTTGCGGCATCATTTTCCGCTAAATCCCCAAAAACCGGATCGGTCGGCGGAGATGTAACCCGTGGTTCCGGTAGCCGTGCCTGCAAGACCAAGGTGATACGTCAAGCTTTACCGGTAATCCATATCCATTCGACAAGATAATTGAATCAGAAGGTCGCCATCGCCATCGTCGTCGTCGTCGTCGTCGTCATCACCGTCGCAGTATCGTGTGCCGGGATTGCGTCCTCCAAGGATTATCGGTACAACGACGAGAGACGTAATAAAAGATCAATACCGGTGCCACTTTGTCTTCTCAATTAAGTCGCCCGCTCGCTGGCGGCCTTCGTCTCCCGGGGCGACCGCACACTGTGACGGATGCTTGCGGGAGTAAGTAAATAAAACAGATTTAATGGATCGATGACTGCCTCTGTTTTTTTGGGCTTCATCCGTGTGTCATGAAGTTGAAGCTTTATTAGCGGCTAGTGGGACAGTGATTTTGGGTTCAATCAGGAGTCAGACCCGTAGTCTTCCGTAGAGCAGTAGACTATTGGTGTTACTGGTATTAAATATGTCGACTTTAAAAACGGGTGGATCAGAGCAGCAGCATCAGCAGCAGCACCAGTGGCTCAATCGAGTTAATTTGAGGATTCATCATCGGTTTTGTTTGTTTTGTGAAATAAATTACAAAATGAATAATTGATCACTGGCACGGTCGCGGTGTGGTACGCGGGGCATCTGTGTGTAGCGTTTGCATCATCACCAGACCAGACCAGACCAGACCGTGGCCCAATGCGAGGTGGCCCCCGAAGGGCGAAGTGACTTCAGGCTATAAGTGGGCGATTTATTGTTCCTCCAACCACTCCACTCCATGGGACACAATTCCCGGGACAGGTGGCGAAAGAGAGAGAGAGAGAGAGAGAGAGGGAAGGGAGGGCAGGCTTCCCAACGGCAGAAAAGGGACGATTAATTATTCATTATCGAGCGTGTACACGTGTGCCGTGTCGTCATTCGCAACCTTTCTCACGTTCGTACGGCACCCTGGCCTGGCCAGGGTGGATGCGACTCCGCCGTTTGGAAAGTGAAGAGCTCACCTGCCGCGTACACACAAAGGTCACCTCGGTTGGTTGGAAAGTCTCCAGCCGGGACCAGCAACCGGGACCGGGGCGACCGGCCCGGTATTGGCCCGGAGACCACCCCCGGGATCCTTTGGGGTATCGCCAGCGAACGAAGGTAATCGACGTGGTGCCGTTGTTGGTGCGGGTGGTCCGCGACGCGCAGAACAATTCGGTGAAATGAGCTTTTTATTGTCCGAGAAAATTGGAACATTATTGTAGAGGAAACCCGCCCGCCTAGCCCGCCCGAAACTCCGTCCTCCCGGGGGACCAACTCAACATGATGATCTCCCGTTCCCTTTCCTCCACCGCCACCGCCACCGCTGTGGCCAGGAGCTCCAGCGTATGGCGGGTGACGTTGCGCTGTTGCATGTGCCGGAGAACAGCCTGCTGGAAGCGTCGCGTCCACAGCATTCGGATGTTTCGGAGTCGGAGCGTGTAAATGCCACTACCGGGAAACATTCACGATAACGACGATGAACTGTCAAAAGCCATTCCGGATCAACGCGATAGTGTTTGGTAGCTGTTTGTGGAACAAACGGCACCCAGTTGGACCAGGAACAGGAACCTTCCGAGAGAGCCCGGAATCGTGTCCCGATGTCCCGCGGAACACTTGAATACGATGGGAGTTCGGGAGATAAATTTTTCACAAAACACAAAACGGTCTATAACTGATATTTGCAGTAGCAGCAATAACAACAAGAAAGGCTACAAAAAAGGAAAGGTTGCCCATAAAATGCGTCGTCGTCGTCGTCGACGACGACGTGTGCGCTCACGTGTATATGTGGGGCGCTCTTTGGTGTAAATGTCATGTCAAATATTAATGCCAGTGAATTTATATCTACTCAGGTTTCGCAGGGATGATGATCGTGACGAAGTGGAAGTGGTTTCGTGTGTGGACAGCAGCGTCTCGGTACGTTAGTTTGTGTCGTAAGCGATTGAAATGCTTTCTTCTTTCATTGCTTGATACTTAAAGTATAAATAATTCATTGTTGGACTACCCAGAATGATCCAATTGAAGTGTGCATCGGGAATATGTCACAAAAGTAAGGTGACATTTGAATTATTTGGAAAGTTCCTGTTTTATTCCTCCAAATCAATTTCTTCGCCATCAAAGTAATCTTTCCCTCGATACAACGCACTTATGCTGACAGATTTTGCAGGTTTCGAAACACTTTTTTCGAACTTTTTTAATGGCCAGAAGTCACATGATGCAAAATCAAGCAAATACGATTTTTTTGGAGCGATCGCCGGTAGAACGCCAGTCGGTAGAATCGAGCTCTGATGCGCTTGACCTTCAAAACATGTTTCAAAATGTAGTCTGATAAAAAATTTGAAGAATTATCTGAATATGCCAATATCATCATCAAAGTCTTTATCAGTTGTTATTCGACGGTTTTCCAACACCATTTTTTTATTGTATGTTGAGGCTTGAGCTTCGTCAATTGACGGTGATGGTCACCCAGGACGTTCTTCGTATTTAACACGTTCCTGACCTTCCTGGAAGTCTTTTTACAACTTGTAATGTTTTTTATTTAACATAGTGTAGTTACAAAAAGCTTTCTGCGTCATACTTTACGTATTCACCAAATTTTATCCAAAGTCTTTGCTTAAAAACATTCGACATGGCGAAAAACGAAGAATTCGCTTTAAAGGGCTTCGGTATTATTGGGCTAAAAAAAGGCCCGTTTTTATCGATTTTTTGTGACGTAAACATTCAACCTTATTTTTTCAAATGAATGGCATAATAATCTACAACTTTTGAAAAATAGTTGGTATTGTTTTGAGCAACATTCATTGAAAAATGAATCCATGCCATCAAATTTAGGCAGTCGTGTCTTCGAAAAGATACTTTTTCTGGTGGCCTTCGTAGCTTCGTGACGGGTCATCAGAAAAATACAAATCGATATTTGTTAGAAATATTATAAGTTTATATAGGTAGCCCCGGAGAGATTTTGTTGATGTTCCCGGAGAGATTTTATTGATAATTTTTTGATTTTTGGCAGATTTTTGAAGTTGCAAAAGTGATGCTTTTTGCGATTCTGCCATAAAAAACGAACCTTACAGATTTGTTTAAAAGAAAGTATAAACAATTTTCATAATATCTCGACGAAACTTCCTGGGAAAAAGTGTACAAATTACGTGTAAAAAATTTCAAAACGATCTGTCCACCGAGTTTGAAAACGTTGGTTTAGGGAAACGCTCTTCAAAGTAGCGGGCTGCATGGAGCCTTGTATGAAGCGCGGATTTTCAAAAATCTGTATCATTGTTAGTTTTTCCTCGATTGATCCAAAACTTTTACACAATATTCTCGAAAGGATCAGCATTCAGGGAAAAATGTTAAAAACATGAGTCACAAATAAAAATTAATAAACTTGTCATGTAAATTGTCAATAACAGTGCTGACAACCTTCTAAAATCCCAATTGAGAAATCAAGAATCCCTAGTAGGAGTGTACGCTGGATCACATATATTCATCTATCAATCATAATATCGAACCACTAATTACACCAGTGTAGCGACACAAGACATACCTGGATGATGTATTCCACGAATGTGATAGGCGTACGCGTGCTAAGATAATTTCCCTGTCACCAGCCTCATTCCCCTCCGAAGAAGGTATTCATTTGCTAATAGAGAGGCAACCGTTCTTCCGACATCCTGGCATCAGATTGAAGCGCCTTGAGTTGAAGCGACTGATACTATTATGCCTCCTATTGAGTGATGCCACCGGGAGGAAATGGTAGCGAAGTGGGTGCGCCACTGGATCGCTGCGCACTGATACTCATCAGCTAAAAGGGATAAAAGGACCAAGATTCACCGAAGACGGAGAGCGTGTGGTGGCGGTGGCGGTGTGGTGTGCCTGTCGGTACTCTGTTCAGTGTCATGTCACCTTCAAGTTGTGTTCCATCGCTCCCGGTCGTCTATTATGCCGTCTTCGTGGTCCTCCTTTCTCTCTTTTCTGATGGCTCTGTACCTTGTCGAGCTTTTGTACGAGTCGGTGACATACACGAGGGTGTTCTTTACAAGAAAAAGAAGCCGTCGGCCATCCGCCGGTTGGTTGGTTGGTTGGTGGGTAATATAAATTAATGATCAAAACCATACATAAATTAGGTGGCATCGCGGTGTCGTCACCGGTGTGGCGCTGTCAACACGGTATTGTGTGCGGTGCCCGCTCGTGCCCGTACCGTGCCAATATCTTTTATGTCCGTTGACTTACCCTGCACCATCGTGGCGACGCTCATCGCTCGCCTAGAATGTCTTCATTTTTCTTCGGCCAACAAAACACCGTGGCCGCACGTTCTTCGTGCTGCCCTCCACTCTTCGCCCGATGTTAAGGTGAGTTAATTTTTTATCATCTCCTTAACAATCTCTTCGAACAGTGGTGGTAGGGCCGGCGATGCTTCCGGTTGGCTTTCGTCACTAGCTTATGAATATTAATTGCCGGAAGGCGGCTCGGTCTGCGCTTTCGACCCGGCCCGCAAATCAGCTAAACGATAAGCGTAATCGAAAGATAACACCGTGTTAAATGAATGGACCACCGGTCGGTCCGCTCTCGAGTGTCAGCCGTCGACTCGAGGCGAGTCGAGTTCCGGTTCCAGAGAACAGATTGAAGATTCCAATCAGCTGACAACCTGGTTAGTAGCTGGCGGCCTTTCAAGTCTTCCGCAATGTCTGCTGATTCTCGCTGGAAGAGTGGTCCGAATGGTGAATGGAAAGTGTAGGTCAATTAATAGGAGGCTTAAGGAGCCGGTCCTGACCAATGGCGCCCACTGTCCTCTCCGTGGACAGTAAATATTTGATTTTTCCGCGTGAAAAGCGTATTTGCGGTAGGATTATTATTCGGTGCGCTCCCCCAGCAACGGAACAAAACAATGCCGAAGCTTTTCAATAACAATCTGCAGCTGTAGGAAGTTTCACGGAACAAAAAAAAAAAAACAAGAGGCATAGCGCCAACTGGATCGTTCGCTTGATAAGAGTTTGGCCGAAGCTATCAAAAACAATATCGATTCGTAAAGTGGCATCCAATCCCGAAGTTGGATGATAATGACTTGGCGGAAAATGTTGCTGTTGACAACAGTTGGTAAGTTTCGCACCCAGTGCGTCATCCGTGCCCGTGGGCAATCTCTCCCCAAACTCCAATCAGCTCACTGGATGGGTCAGTTGCGTTGTGCTGGCCAAGGGAAAATGTCTCAAGTGGCGTGTTGTTGGCGAATGAGTTGACGGAAAACCGCGGGAAGTCACTTTGGAACCGTGGGCTGAGAGGGTTAAGGGTCTGGATTTTTAATAGCTCCCCTTAGATTGGATCCCTCATTGTTTTTCTCTCCTTCTACGCGCTCTGCCTGTTCGCCAATCACTTTTAACTCATTCTGAGCTTCTGGGCTTGAGCTGATTGGATGGGCATACGCCAGACACGGGCGCGCGCGCGACAGTTTCATTAATTTTAATAGCATAAATAATGAATCAATCTATATGTATGGAGTGATATGATGGATTAATGATTCATTATTGTTGTGAACTTGTTATTCCAATCGAGCCCCGGCTGGGAGTGTATTGACAGCTCACTTGCTGGTGCTGGTGCTGGTGGCGGTGGCGTAATCGACCGCAGGGCACGAGTGTCTATCGCCGTTGGGTGGAAAAATGTTTCGCGCATTTTTCATGAGCCCACCCCGTCGACCTCCATAAACTTGAAGGACGCATACGCACGGTTTTTGCAATATCTCGTCACCGTCCAGTCCGTTGGGGCGATATGGGTGTTGAAGGATATGCTGATGCGAGGAACCATTCCAATGTCACACCACTCACGGTGGCCATTCTGTAACCGAAATCTGCCACTTGCTTTCGCTGAAGCGGATGATTTGAGCTTTCTCTGCATTTTTTCTTTCTCTCTTGACCTTTTATGACCCAAACAAAACAAAACAAAACCGAAAAAACAACAAATCGACAAAAATTGCGTGGCCATATCTCATGTTTCCAATCTCCAAGTGACGCATATGCCAAGACGGTAAAGTGAGTTTTCGATGACGAATACCGCGTCACGGTTTTTGGCGAATCAACATCATTGTGAGGGCTAAGAACGCGAACGACGAAGACGCGACTTTGCGGTGAGGTGGAAAGTATAAACTAATTTCGACTGTTCGCTCGCCCGTGCTCTTGGTGCTGTTCTGTAACGCGTTTAGCATAAGAATCATTGTTGGTCTGGAGACTGTGTGCGGCATGTGGCGTGACTAAGCGAACCGCAAGCAAGCGAGCGAGCGAGCGATCGCCGCAGAAGCAGAGTAGCAAAAGCACTGGTACATCAATCATAACTGTGTAGCAGAACGGGTACAAAATTGGCCAAAACAATAAATCACCAGGTCCGGGTGAGGGCGCGTGAAGCCATCATGCTGCTGCACCATCGTAGAAGAAACGGGAAATTGTAAAAGTGACGTTGAAGAGTATTCTTTAACCTCCCATTCACCTTCCAGGATTGCTTCCTGTTTTGCAGGGGACGCAAACAGAACGCCCCACTGTCGTGGAGAGCAGTGGCGTGATCCCAGTCCTCCACAAACACTTCAATTAGAACACCATAAACATACAGTCTGGATCTGGGTCCCGGGTCCGATAAGCGCGCCTGAATGGTAAATGAGCGACGAAAAATTGAAAATAAATCACATCCTTTCAGCCAGGATTTGGCCACCGGTTTTGGCACCCCCCGTTACACGGGCATACAGGCTGCTTCCTCCCCCCGCCGGGGCTTAATTGTAATAATCCTGTTAAAAATCAATCATCCTCCCCATAATGCGTCCGTCAGAGCGGAGGGACCTGTCGCGCACCGATTGGTCGTCAACGGAGGGCGACGTTGTGCAAAGGCCCCAGGGGTGACCTGACGGACATGCGACTTGTGAGAGTTCGTACCGTCTCGTAGCGCGTGCTGGGCGCTAGATTGTGTTGCCCCATGGCAGCCTCGCAGCGTCAACGTCAGTAATTGAGTTCTATTAATTTTCCGTTGCAAACTAAACGTTGTAATAATCGCATGGAACTACCCCATAAAGCCGGCATCGGCCCCTTCGGTTCGGGCGCCCCTTTGTTTTCCTTCGTGGTTTTTCGTAGCCTTTGCCGGCACGTTTTGTTGTGGTGTGCGCTAGAGCTGGAGCTGAGGGCGGTCCCCGGGTCGCGTCTCAAGGATGTGATGGGTGTGCTGCTAGGGCTCAAGTGGTTCGAACCCCTCCCCGGAACGGAGAGCAGGGAAGCTAGCGGCAGGTGCAGAAGTCAAGAGGCGCGGGGGGGGGGGAGAATAATTGAGTGCAGTTAAGGAGGCTTTACAGCTTGGGAACGATGATAGGGAAGCGCACAAGGGCAGCTCGAGTGCATGAACCCGGTGCGTGGGGTAGATAATGTTCCACAGCGTTTGAATCGCGAAGGATGCGATACGGTGGAGCGGGTGTTTTCGCATTTTCGCTATAAAATGAAAAGAAGGTTGTTTATGTGCACGGCAACAATGTGGTGTGGCCAGCGAGCGAACGATACCTTTTTGCGAATTGCATGAACGAGCATGAAGTGAAATTAAAATCTATGATGGAGAATTTTATAATCTGCTTAAGTAACTCGTTGCTAGAAAAGCGCAAGTGTAAGGGCGCTAAGTGGTCTTCTAATTTTTACACACTCTGTCCAAAGGTAGTCCATAACCGAGGCTGTGTAGCGTGCTGTTGCGTGGCTCGATTGTGCGTGACCCCCGAGGGGAATTCTCGGGTCTCGCTCGCTACGTATTAGGTTGTTTCATTTGTTATTGCGTTTTTTTCCACACAGATGGAAGTGATCCTTTCTCTTTGTGCGGTTTCTAGTAAAGCTACAAATTAGTGGCATGGTATTAGTTGTCACTTTTAGCTTGCCTTAGAATAAAAAGTTTGTATAATTTAGTTTGTAACCGTTTACGACATTTTATATTGTTATTTTTAGAGAATAAAAGCTGCCCTTCCGGTAGAAAAAAACGTAACGATAGGGTATCATTAAAAGACAGGTAGTGTAAAAATTGATTGAGAAAATTCTGCTCTGTAGAAGACGCGCTCAAAGAACACCAACGTTCAAAACGGCCGAGTGAAGGATAAGGTAGCTTTTGAGTTGTTTTCAAGTAACCAATTATTAATTTAAGTGTCTGATGTCATAAGCTAGTCAAATTGAATCGAACCATCAACAAGAAATTGTTAGAGCTTTAAAACTGCAAAGATTTCATATTCCAGCAGCATATCGCTGGTCCGCAAACATCTTTGTGTCCTCGTCAAAAACTGAAAAAAACTTGACTGAAAACTTTTAATGTATTCATTATATACCCCTTATCTTGCACTTTCAGACTGCTATTTGTTACGATTTTTGGGAAACTCCTTGTATGGCAAAAAATTTGAGGAAGAAGACAATACAGAATCGAACATCGTCCAACAGGTTTTTGAAGATAAAATCCAGAAGATCTATGACCGGCTATCTATGATGCCAGAAATAAAGTCAAAAGATCATAGAACAAAATTAAATATAAAAACCACTGGTTTACCTTCATTCCAAGTATTTCGAAAACGGTATTTCCTTTTGATAATAAGTAACGCAATCACTTATGAAACAACCTGATAGGTAACCGGCAATTTATTCTCACTTCCATCACGATAACAAGAATGATATTTACAGACCCCCGCTAGGGTGAAAAGAGCCTGAAGAAGAACTTCAAAGCTTTTGAAATAAAATTGCGCAAAGTGTAAGAATCCTGCAAATCGACGGTTATAAATCATCTCTAGCAACGGTGTGTTACGTTGCGCTCTCTAACGATTTTGTACCCATTTTTGCATGATGCTGACTTGCGCAAAGTTGAATTGCGAACGCGCTGCTTACGTTCGTTACTTTAAGGCTTCCGCCGGTGCGCCGTGGTATGAGATGAAAGGTGAAAGTGGAGAAGGTGCCAGTGGCTCTCTGTGGCTACACGGGAATCCCAACAACTCCAAACGCCCCACCACCCATCGCCCATCGGGTGAAAATGTCAGCTTTCGCTCATCTCGGTGTTGATTCGGAGGGAAAGCAGCAGCAGCAGCAGCAGCAGCAATCCAACCGAGAAAAAAGAAGAATTCGCACCCAGAAACCCAAAAGAGAGCCACCCCTGGAAAGAGAAGCCACAGTAAGGTCCAATCGTGTGCCATAAAACACCCCTTGAGCAGCAAAAGGGAAATTCGCGCCTGGCAACACCAACACTCGCACACAGAGGGACCCAACACCTTCCCAGAACCTGTTCCACCATTCCCCTGTGTTTTGGCTCGTTGTTTGCGAATCGAAGGGTACTTGGTATCCGTTTTTTTCTCTCTCTCTCTCTCTCCCTTCCCAGGATCCCTGCAACGTAACTCGTAACCCTACCCTCGGCTCGGTATGTCCGCACGGTGTCCCCGTGAACGCTTTGATGTTGACACTTTTGTGAAAACGAAACCGCGCAACCGCCAACCGTTTTACGCCGTCGCCGTCGCCGCCGTTGCCGCTGCGTGGTTTCTGATTACAGGAGATGCCGACCAGAAGCCGCCACCAGCGCTGCGGATTGTTTCAATTTTCAACTTTTAATCACCCCGCCAATCTGCATCGTTGCTCGCTCAGGGGTCGGAAGGGCAGGACATTCGAAATGGTTTGTCTTTAATTTAAAAGTTAGCCCTCCACCATGTCGTGACCATCATTATCCTAAAAGGGATCAAACCGTCCTCGCGGACCCTTCCGTTGGGTGCGTTTTTTTGCGTGCAAGATCCAAATTAGAATCTTTCTCGTCGCATCTTATCGGTGTCGTACCAAGGAGCGTAATCTGGACGGCTTGAGTCACCGCGAACAAGCCCCCAGTGTGTCTGAGGCTCTCTTTTTAGGTGAAGCACACCAAAAAGTAGAACCTTTGGTGTTGAGCTTTGTCAGTCAAACGTGGACCACAAACGGAACCGAGGTTGTAACCGAGGAAAGCGACACCAACGACGACAGCGCTTTGCATAAGCTGGCCCCTCGTCTCGTCTCGCCGTCTAAAAGCGGCCGACGATGCGACAACAGCAACAACAACAACAACACCAGACAGATGTTCAAGTAATCATCTAAAAATAAACCCGAACAATCGATTTTCGAATCGACCGGAACACCCCAAAACGAACACAAGCGTCAGCGTCTGGTGTAAAATCGTTTTTTGCGGCTCGCTCAGGCCTGAAGCGATACAATCTTCACCTTCACCGACGCTGCGACAGGGACAGGCTGCAACCGCAACCGAATTCAATAAAAAAGGGTCTCTAGGAGCCCGGCCACTCGTTGGTGAGGCACCACAACAACAGAAAAAAAGAGAGAACGGATAATAATGCGTACGGGGCTTCTGCTTCTCCTCTCGCCAACTCTACCTTGCGCTACTTCAATTTGGCGTGGATTTTGACAAAACACTCTCCACCCTTTGCTCCTCGCGGAAGAGCGGCCTGGAAAGGGGTGCTGGAAAGGACGAGATAGTTGGACGGCCTGGTGTGCCAATGCGAGAAAGGTGTGCCCGCGTGCGTTCTGTTGGCTGTGTTGTGTTTGGTAGAAGGGATGAAAATGTTGTTAACAAAATTGAAACATTTTTACGCTTCCGTGGCAGCAGATTGCGGTACGATTAGATTTGCTCCTCGGCAACTCGGCAGCACAAGGCGATTGAGGCGATTTTGGTGATGGTGGTGCCTTGAAGAGACTTGAGGAGCATTAATGCTGGTGTGTCCTGTCCCTGATTACGGTGGAGGAACGGAAATGAGGGTTTCTGCCCAAAACCTGCCGTCTGTTCGTGTAATATTCAGTGTGCGGAAAGTCCTGAGGTTCCTGATCGCCTGCGAGAAACCGAAGATTGATAATTGGATTAAGAGACGTTTGACGTCCTTTCCGCACAAATATCGATTTGACAAAGCCACATTCGTACGCACACAGTCACGCATGAGATCGCCGGTGCGATAAGGTCCAGTCTAGCCTCGGCCAGCTTGCGAAGATTCTCAAAACAAACTCGAAAACAACCACCCCTCCCGTGGAGTGCTCTCTCCGATCTCCGATTCCCATCTTCGATTGATGGGATTCAAAATGTCAGCATAAGTTCCGACTCAAATCCCTGCTCCGATACCGATCGCGACCACGATTAATGACCCTTTGGCCAGTTTTAGGTCTCCCGGTTGGGAGCGTACACAATATTGCTGATGTTCCGACATGATACGTGGAATTGCCTGGAAATCCTTGAGACAAACGCGAACAAACCGGCTGTGAGCTGCGCTGACTGGCGTAGTGATTAAATGTAGTAATATTTCCATTCCAGCACCAACACGAGCGCATAAGTGCGGTCAATCTGTCCCCTCGAGGGAGTTCCTTCGCCTTAGGGAAGGGTCCGAGTTTGAATCCCTCCACTCCGAAAGCGGTCCGTTATTTGCGGTCGATCGGCACAGTTAATCAAACGCAAAATTGGATCTCGCTCCCTCCCTCCGCGTCCTCGTTTATCTCGATTCACTCGAATCGATGAACGATAACTGCCGCACCGGAGGGATGGAGAATGAATCCCTGGCCCTCGGCCATCGACCATTCTGTTGACAGCGCGTTCTGATGCAACGCGCCAGGGGGCACTGCGCCAGCGGAACATCAAAGTGCGGTTTCATAAAGTCTTTACCGAGGGTGCCACATGAATGGTGACTCACGGGGAGTATCTGTAAACTGAGACATCGAGACGACGATAATGGGTAGGAATTGTGAAAAGATACACAATGGCCTCCGCCAGGCAATGCGCTGAGTACCGCGATATATCTCGCATCGTAGTCCTCGCATCAATCGGCAACAAACGGTAGCGCAGGCAATCAACAATTGCCGTTACTGGCGGCAGAATTACCCTCCGAATGTGCGCTAACGTTCGTCCCCTCTAATTTGCAGGACATTCCCCGGGCGCGGTGCGGTTCGCAGCAAAAGGAAGCCAATAAATTTATTAGATTGCAGATAGTGACATTAACTCGGTTAGTTTCGGGATGTTTTATTCGTATTTCCCCCCCGGGCCATCCCTCGGTAGCGCGCTCATAACTTCCAACTTCCAACAAAATGGACTCGAGTTGCGGAGCGAGAATTTCAATTGTTTGTCCCAACCCGAACTCCCGGTTTGCGACCGTTTGGCGGGGAAAAAAATGGGAAATGGTCGCTGGCGAAACCTTACGACTTTCGGCGGGGAACTTCCCATTCCACTCCTGCCGAATCTCCCGGAACAACAAAATGTGATGAAAGCAAGTTTCCGGACTTCTCATTATCGACGCCGGTTGCGTCCGCCAGTCGACGTTTCGCCGGATCGTGATATCACGACCGCTTTGCGCATTTACGCTTCGCTAGTTCCGCCTCCAGGACGCAGTTTTATCGGGCACAACAGGAGAATCAGGGGCCTCAAAAAAGGGGCGGAAAGTCAGACGGCACAACAAGGTATTCGGAGGTCCTCTCCCAAACACCGAATGGGACGATTCGGGACTATTTTTATGTGCCAAACTTTCCAGGCACGGAGCACCGTACGAAAGCAGAAGTCGAACGCGAAATCGAACGTTCGATGAGCGAGCGAACGGACGAGTGACGCGAAAATATCGCGCGCGCGCGCGGGAAAAAGTTTGGAACCAAAAACTTAAGAATGAATATTTATCAATCCATTCGCGACTCGGGCCACTCCCGGGCCCGGTGGTCCAAAAGTTGCTCCATAAGTACGGCTCACATAGCTCAGCCCCAGCCCTCCCCTCCCGGAAAGCCCAGACTGTGCTCCTCCAGCCAACTCCACATTCAAGCCATAATGTTTGAGAGCACTCGGAACAAGCAGGTTCCGCGGGGACCGGTGTTTTGAGCGAAAGTTTTGCGAAACGGGGACGGCCCCGTCCGGCGGGTGGGGGGAACGCGCGAAAGGGGAAATCAAATAAGACGTCCGTGGCATTTATTATTGAACGTTTCGTGGCTTGGGGTGGGCGAGCGGAACGGGAATCAGTTAATTTTAATGATTCGAAAGTTGGCGATTCGATGGCGAAGTTCGTTCTGATTGCTCGCTCGAGGAAGTTCCAGCCACCGTTTGGCTCATTTTCAATCTTTAAATCATAAGATTTAATGTTCATTTCGCAGCGAGCTGGCTCAGGTAGTGTCCATTAACGTTGAGGTTTTGTTGCGCTCTCTCCGAATGTTAATTTTCACGAGATCAATTTCATGGTTAACGGGGTATTGAGCCTTTTACCTGGTACTTTATGGGAGTGAGTTTCCTTCGGCATCTTTCGTGATTCTCATTTAGGATTTTCTCGCGCAAGACTCCGCGCGCCGTAGTAGCAAAAGTGTTTATGGATCTGTTTATGGAATGTTCCGCCGTGGCTTCAGTAGCATCCTTTATCTTCTTCTTCTTCTTCCCCTTCTTCTTCAACCGTTTCTCCAGCACCATCTCGGTAAACGACCAACCAACCGCCCGCTCCGCTCGTCTCTAACGATCTTAATATTTCATTATCCTGCCATTGACGGGGCAGCACGGGTTTTGTAAATGTTTTGATTTATTGATACTGCCATCGGCGCCGTTTTTATTGCAATTGCCCCTTGGGTTCGGTTCGCCACGGTCCGTAATATGTCGCTCAACGGGCCGGCCACTGCTTTCTGATGGCATCCTTCTGATGGCTATCGCAAAGGTTTTCAATACGGATCGCTGAGCTCATGAATTTTTTCTCCCACCCTCAATGCCATGCCATGGCGCCAGACACGCTGACACACGGCCCACGGTTACGTCCCGAGGTACGTGATGTACGCGATCTTTCTCTCTTTCTCTCCCTCTCTCACTCTGGCTCTGGCCTTGTCCAATCGTAAGTGGAAGATTTATCGAAGTTTGATATTGTGCGCGATGAGTCACGGAACAAACAACAACAAATATGGCGATGAGGCGAGCATTTCTATCGTAGCAGAGAGATGAGCAGAGGGAAAGAGGAAACCCGTGGCACAATCGTAATACAAATTATGGTTTTACCGCGAATTCCACCCTAGATAGGCTTTTTCCATTGCTTCCGCTTCCAAGATGGAACCCCCTTTTTGGTGTGTCTTGAAGACAATTTTCATTATCACACCACACCACAACAGGCGTGTGTGCAGCAAAGTTGTTTGTTTCGAGAACTTTTTTTTCGTTTTTTTTTCTCTCGTGGTGCTCCGTTATGTTGTCGGGTTTGTTATCTCACCCAATCACGAACACGGCCGCCCACATGCGATGCGAGGATCGAGATTAGAGTTGAAAAGAACACGACAACACGTGTCGTGATGGTGCCGGGTGTCTGAGTACCCGTGAGCCCGTACACACTTGAGGCCGGAAGCGCCACCGGAATCTGGTGCTAAAATCTGGAGAAGCGAAGATAAAAAAAAGAAGAAGAATCCCGAAGAAGAGGTTCCGGGATAATTATCACGTCCACCCGGTTGGTGCAAATCCTCGGTACGTGGTACATTAGCCAGCCATCGAGAACGCAATACACCGGAGCATTCGTTCGTTCGTTCCTGTTGCGTCCTGATGCGATCTGACACAGAGCGGCATCGATGGCGTGCGGCGGGTTTCGAAGTTGTGTCGTTACCAATTCCGGAAGGTTGATGTTGAGATGTTCTTACAAGAGGTGGCGAATGTGTTGGCGGCAAGGATTGCGAAGGAATTTTAATGCAATCTTAATCGAGTGCAGAGTGTGCGCCCTGTTGGTACGTTTATGGCGTAACAACAGCAAATGGTGCGAGGTTCGCGAAGTTTGCGATTGTTTATACGCGATGAGCTAATCCCCACATATGTTGCGTTCACAAGATACGGGAGCAATTCATATTGTTTTAATGTGCAAATAATGAAAGCTTATCGTTGGAGTTCGAGCTCTTGTTTCTTGTGCCCCTAATAGACCGCGATGTTCAATCTCTTTGGAATGAGTCAGTGCTTTTGATTTCATCATCAAGTTTTCCATTTTCTACCAATTGAGCTACAAGCAGCAGGCACTACAAGTGGTGGCGTGCATTAAGAGGGGACTTCGGTATTTTCGGGCCAAACTATTCAATTTTATTTTTTTAAGTAAATGACATACTATTTTAAAAGTTTTGAAAAATATTTGGTATTCTTTTGGGCAACATTCATTGAAAAATTAATCCGTGGCATCAAATTTTGGTAGACATGTTTGATTTTGGCAGAATCGCAAAATGCATCACTTTCAAATCTGCCAAAAATAATAAATAATAAATAGGAAAATTAACAAAAAAAAACTCCGAGACTACCTAGATAAACTTATGATCTTTCTAACGAATATCGATTTGTATATTTCACGTCATGTCTCTTCGATGGGCACCGTAAAAAGTAAGTTTGCGACGACACGTCTACCAAAATTTGATGCCACGGATTAATTTTTCAATGAATGTTGCTCAAAACAATACCAGATATTCTTCAAAAGTCTTAGATTAATATGCTATTTACTTGATCAAATAAAATTGAATGGTTGCGTCTCAAAAAATCATCAAAAACGGGGCTGTTTTGGCTCGAAAATACCCAAGTCCTCCCTTAAGTTTATTTGTTTCGGCAAAAGGCCCATTTTTGAACATTTTTCGTAAAGAAACTATTCAACTTATTCTTTTTAACT
>NC_064878.1:25334095-25361595 GCF_943734665.1 Anopheles aquasalis
CCGAGCGCATCAAAGCGCTGAGGATGAGGATTTGATCGACAAACGAACGATGGCGATGACTGCTCTGAGCGTTGTAGCAGCAGCAGCAGATTCATGTTCCAAGGAATTTCAATCGACTGGTCACCGAGAGCATCGCACCATTAGCTCACTGGCTCACTGGCTCCGTGTGTGCAACGTGTGGTCGTGAACATTGTAATAATGTAATTAATTCCCACGAACCAAGCAAATCGTTCTATCCTCGATGAGGAACTCGACAGCCACAGTTTGACATGACCATATGATGTTTGGATTGCTGCTGGGGGATTCCGCAATACATAAAACACTTTTTGCGTTGAGGAAAAGTCCGAAACTGAAACTGTTGGAAGATGGAGCAGACGAATTGGTTCTTTCGGAGAATCGCGGCCCAAGACTTCGTAGGAAGCTTATGACTTCTTAGTGCCACGCGGTGTTTTGTATCTAAGCTTCGTGGTAGGTCTGTCAATAATTTATTGTCGGTGACTGACCTGCGGCGACGACTCAATCTGGTTCCTAGTACTGTGCTTGGTAAGGTTGTCTGGAGTTCCAGCAAAAAAAAAGGCAAATGTCAAGCATCACCTTCAACAAATTGGAATACAGACAGTAGGACCTCCATCAATCAAATGTCTAGAACAGACGAACAGACAGCAACTGCTGAGAGCGCCTCTCGCTATTAGTTTACTTCCCGCTACTAAATGGACTCAATGCGCCAACAATGGACACAAGCAAGCAGTTGTTATCTTATTGGTAAGCTCTGTAAGGGAAGCTACTCGCTTCGACTTTATCTGCAACAAGTTCTGCCACAAGCTGATCTAGTAGCTCCAGCGGCAGGACCTGCTGCAGCCCCCGGTCGTTGGGCGCGTCTTATAAATAATGAAATGGAAATTCATAATCAAGTGTTCCCGGAGACTCCAAGTACGCTCTCTCTCCCCAGCGGTCACTTACCGTAAGCCGTTTCCTGGGTAAAGATGAGAAGGAAAACCAGCAAAATGTGGCCGGCGCCATGGTTGGCCATGGTTGCACCTTCACTGTGGCTTTGCCCCGTGGCTGCCCGCGGTTCCTCCGGTTTGTTTCCACGTCCTTTCGCTGCCGTTGAGCGTTGGGCGGCTGTCGGGCACTTTCCGCACGGATTATTGGCACTCCTCAGGCAACGGGGCGTCAAGTGCGAGCCACTACAACTTAACAACGCGGCACTGCCTACTGCTGCTACCGCTACTGCTACTCTTGATGCTACTCTGGTTGCGCATTTGGTGCACCACCAACCACCACCACCACCACGACCGCTGGCTACTATGTTTTCACACCTTTTAGCACCTTTTACCACCGCTTCTGACGTTTCTACTTCTGGGAGCTGAGCACGATGCTGTGCAAAGTATTCTTCCAGCGGTTTTTTTTTTGCTCCAACTGTTGGCCGTTTTTCGAACTTTCACACTGCCACCGCGTGTTGATTTTGTTGTGGGCGAAAAAAAATAAATAAAACCAGCCTCCCTTCCAGCCGTGAAGAAGGATAATGAGACGAGCGAGTGCGAATGCCGGACTACCTCCGGGTGATCCACTTGATGAAAGCTTTAAGCACAAGCGGCTTCGCTGGCACTGCGCGGACACGCACTCACACCACAGCACTGCACAGGGATCCGAGACACACAAAAGGATACACACATACACACAAACACAACTAGGGAGTCTCACTTTTATGTTTTATTTGTTCGCCACTAGCATAAACTGTGCTGCTAAGCTGTGATCGAGTGGAGGTGAGGGTGTGAGAAACAGAGAGAGAGAGAGAGAGAGATGAAAAGGAGGGAGAGAAGGTGGTGGCGGTGAGATAATTGTATGTTGAATGTCGGAGGAGGAGCCGGAGCAGGTGTGAGTTGGGGTTTAGGGAAATCAAACGGGAAAAAAAACACTTGCTAGCCACCGTCGCCGGTGCGCACCACGGACAGACACCGCATGCCCTCCCGGGAGACAGAGAGAGAGAGAAGGGGTGGTAGTCCAGGGCGGGCGGAACCGGATGATCTTTGCGCGATTGTTTTTCTTTTGGAGTGGGCCTGGGCGTCGAGGTGTTGCTCGCCTCCCCCGCCCAGGCTCAGCACGCTTCCCTTCGCTCATTCCTTTTGTTTGCGTTTGGGTTTTGTTTTGTCCTTTTTACACCTCCCACAACACCTCTCTCACTCTCTCTCTCTCTCTTTTCTTGTTCCCCACCGGGAGCTCAGTGTCCTTCCGGTTGGGCGTCCCGGTGCTTTCCATCTGTTGGCCTTTTTCTCCTCGGCTTCAGGCCAGCTCATTTCCCCACCCCCGCGGTGTAGGATCGGTCAGGCAGTTGTATTGTTTTCGTTTGCTGGCCGGACAGACATTTAAGACCCTCGCAGCTCGTCCTTCGGTTATTCCTCTTCTTCTCTCAAACAGGTTGAGCTTAGTCCATTTACCGGAAGTCATCGCCGCAGTCGTCTGTCGAGCACAATACAATGTAATGTACCGGTGCTGCTGTGCTGGGTGTAAAAATGCACCAACCAGCCCCTAGGACGAGTTTAATCGCCTGCCATTGGAACCTGCTCACAATTTAATGTGAATTTTTGCACAACTTTTCCTCCGCGTGGTGGAAAACTTTGTAACACATTTCCAACAGCCCCGCCCAGATTGGTCCCCAGGATGGTCGTGCAATTGAAGGCACGTCTCTGTAACGACTTCAAGATGCTTTGCCAACAAGTTTTGGCAATAAATTCCCGTCAACGCAACGGCTGCCCGTTCTGGTCACATACCATTAAAACACGCGCGTGGCTGTGTGTACGTGTGTTTGATTTGATCGAGCAAAGAGCACCACCATTCTGCACAATGAATCGCTCGCAAATCCTTAAGCAATAGAGCAGCAGCAGCCGGAGTTACCCCCCATTTCAGATCAATATCCTGGTCCTTCCTGCTCCCCACGGCAGTGCCAGAATCCTGGTCCGTTTCGTGCACCTAATGGGGTCTCCGGGCGACAATCTCCGGTTACATCGTGCGCGCGGTGCTGCATGCCATCGATAGCCTGCGGCGGTTCTGGGGCGAGGATATAGCATAATTTGGCACCGGTTTTCCTTCCCCCTTCTTCCACCCCCCCCCCCCCCGCCTTTTTTGCGTCATCATCATCGCCGTTATCAGCAGTTTAAATGCATTAACCTAGAAACAGGCGAACACTCTGGTTGTACCACTCTGGATGTGCGCGACATACGCAGACACAACGAGCGAGTGCCAACCCCTTTGGCTCACGATCAGCCTCAGCCAATGAAACATAACATACTGACTCCGGAACGCTCGGTGGGTTGTCTGCATGCTCATAACAGTAGCAGCACTGGAGCAAGCAAGCGATCGAACATGGCAACCGGCACACGTGCCAGGGTAGTGGATTTTTCACAAAAAGTGGAAAAAAGAAAGAAAAAAAAACGAGAAGCCAAGCGAAAAGTTTCTCCAAAACTCCAACAAAAGGAAGGAGGGTCCTGGAGGTGACACTGGGTGGTGGTGGTGGTGGTGGTGGGTGCACATTAATGCGGAAGAGTTATGATATCTGGCAGTCACATCGGCTGGCTGGCTGGCTTCTGTGACCGAATCCGTGACCTCGTGGCCCGGTAGTGGCGGTGCTGGGGCTGCTACTCAACTTGATGGTATGGAATGGTGGGAACCCTGAGGCCAGTCGCAGTGGACCAGGAAAGGATTTAAGGTTTCTAATTTTCATCCGGCCAAGAAGTGAGGGAACCCCGGGGAGAGGGGATTGTTTTATGGCAAACGTTGCTCGCGTTGCTCGCGTTAAACTGGCGAACGGAATGAGAGTGCCACCCACCCTTCCACCATCACCGCCGTTTGTTAGTGGCAGATCCAGCGAGTGAACGAGTGCAATGCAGCGTTGCCTTTTGCTGCTACTGGCTGCTGCTGGCCTTTGTGTCTGTGTATTTTTACAAAATGTCTCATAAAACCGCGTGATAGACGCACCCAAAAAAAGGGTGGTGAGAGGGTAACGCGGTACCGTGCGGTACCGAGAAGCAATAAGTATTAACCGAGATGTTGCTTCGCTTTGTTCACGGAAAGCGCCAGCGAACTCACGCTCGGGCACGGAAAAAGAATAAATATTCGCGAGAACGTAGAAGGCTGGCGCCGCTTTTTGTTTTTCACCGATTTTCGACCGTTAGCGACGAAGCGCTTCATCTCCTCTTCACCTGCCTCACCCTCTTCGATCTAGACCTCGGGGTTTCGGTTGTTGGCAATTAAAAAAGTTTATTACTAAACATCCCGGCCCTGGGCGACGCGTCTCCTCTCCGGTACTTGCTCCGCGTTGAGCATCGAAGTACGCCATGGACCTGCTGCGCGTAATCTGATGCCGTGCGGTTCTCGATCTGGAACATCGGGGGGAAAATTTCGGCGCCCCAAAAAATGCATCGCCTGCTGCCACGCACACACTCGCCCCCCCACCCCGGTGGCTATCACTGTTTTGCGTTCAATCCGCGGGGGGTCATGCGTTGTAGAAAATTTCTTCCCCGCAAAAAAAATTGTTCCAGCCGCGAGCTAAGAATTTAATAAGCAACAGCAACGCCAGGACTTCGGACTCTCGGAAACGCGCTTTTTGGGGAAAGATAATGTCCGGCACGTGCTCCGGTGAGCTTGACCTTTGTGGCCTTCGCTCTCCCGCCTGAGGGATTTAAACGTACGTACGCACGCACGGACATACGCACGGAAGAAGAAGAAGAAGAAGAAGAACAGGAGAACGAAAAAAAATTGATTTAAATTCCTGCCACACCGTCCAGGGACGCGCGCGCGCGACCTGACGCACCGAAAAGGTCACAGACGTAACCGAAGCGACTGAATCCAAGCAACCACTGACCGCTCTGTTTTCATTTTAACGGCCGAGCTAGCAGACCGTGGGCCATCCAGGGGTCATCCTCTGTTTCGAAGTCAATTATCTTACGTCACCTCGTCAACCCGAATGGCGGGGCCGTTTAATTAATGGCAAATTGTGGAAGCCAACTTCCGGAGTACGAGATGGCGGAGGAGTCTATGAAAAGACCCGGCTGTCTGGCGATGTCCCAGGATACTGACTGCAGCATAATACACATTATGGAGGACCAGGCCACTGCCATTGGATACCGTGGGACGCGACCAGGACTGGAGGATCCGCTCAGTTGAGTAATCTTCCTTCCGGTTACACAGGAATCCCATTGTCCCTGCTACTGCTGCTGTTACACGTCCATTCCAACCGTTCCTCCATTCTGGTCCATCGATGAAAGTCAATGAATTTCCGCTCTCTCTCTTTCTCTCCGGTCACTGGAATCCATTTCCGCTGGCGTGGCCCCCTTCAGGAGGGTGGTGGATTAAAATTGCACATCCCACTCGACTCGAGTCCGCTCAGTATCCTCCGGAGCAGCAGAGAGAACATCGACATCAGCCTTGTGCAATCCTCCTAGTAGGCCTCGGCAAAGGCGGTTTCATGGCGTGGCGGAATGGTCTTCTGTTTGGTTTCGGGTGCAAGTGGCTAAAGGACATCCTCGTCCTCTGACACTTACACCACCAATAACGGCGCACGGCGCCGTAGAAAATCGAACGATCGAAGGCGAATGGCGAATGAATAACAAAAAAGGCGCCCCGGCGAGGGTTCACCGCTATTCCCTTGCTGCTCGCCCTAAAGAGGGAACGAGGAAGCAATTTACTAACGCTTGAGCAATTCGCCAAATCCCCATCGAGACACCGAGTGGCGGCATCTTGTTCGTGGCGAGAATGGCGAAGGGGAACAAATGATGGGCACGTGTCGCAGTCGCTTCCTTGTGAGGACGCTAAACGTTCCCCCCCCGGCCCTAGCGCGTTTGAAGAGGTTTTATCGTCCGGATTAAAGTGACTCAGACCGACCGTTGTGTCGCCATTTTGAGGGTGAGCGCGCGGCGGTATTTATCCAACACACGCTGGCCCGGTCCGGTAGGCTCGTGTGTTGGTAAATTCATTATTTTCCACACTAACAAGCAACACAACGTGCGGCGTGCGGCGTACGGCGTGTGTGCGAATTTGGTCACGGTATTTTGCAAATTTGCAACCCGGGCGGCCATCGTAACTGGTGCGTGCGGTTGCGGCAAAGGAAGGAGTCCAATTTGCGAAACGAATGCACCCCTCTCTCTTGGAACCCTCTGCTGGCTCGCTATCCAGCTTTCTGCATCCGCCTTGAGCGCCGGGGGTTTGTTTGATGTTTCTCTCGGTGCGATTGAGTAAAATAATGATGCAGCTTCGGCGGAGGAAGGCATTAACGCGCGGAGACGAGCTTCTTGCGAATAGGGCACGCTATCTGCGTGCCGCTTTACGCTTTTCCTATCTTACTGTTCCTTCTTTCCCCTCCTCTTCCCAGAAGGCTGAGTAAATTGATTGACAATTTAAAACTCCAAAGACGTGGACGAGAGCGGACGAATATCGGGTGCTGCAAAGTCTGCAAGTCCTCACCGTTGCCCCTTAATCGATTTGTGGGCCTGTGATGTGAAACCAATTCGGCGGGAAAAGCTGTCAATGAGTTGGCAAATATTCGACGTTCATCTCGCGGCGGCGTTGTTGGAAAATGGATGATCAAGGCTAAGCCCTCTTCTCGCTCCCCAGAAGAAGTTGCCAGCAAAGATGCAAACAAGATGAAGTAAGCATCTTTTCCGAGGGCCTCATCGCGACGCAGGAGGTCCGGAGAAGCTTGAAATCATTCCGACTGTTTGCGAGGCGAAATTTGGCCCCATTGGAATGGATATTTGTTAATCTGCGTTGAACAATCGATCGATCGTTTGTCCGTTCCGATGATCGATATCGGAATGTTGTTAGGTTAGGATTTCAGTTAGCGCAGCCAATGGTTACATTCTCGTTTGAGAAGTCTGTAGGGTCCTCGTTTCCAGAAGCACTTGAAAGCAGGCAGAAAGTTCTTACGCGAAGAGAAACCAATCAAAATCCAAGGCCGCGAATCACTTGTGTCACTCCAGGAATTCCAGGACCTCCCCAATGTAAACCACGAGCAGATCAGAGTAGAAACCCCGCGCATTACTAAGAGCTTAATTTAGTATCCTCCACTGCCGTACCGTACCGGAGTGACCGTCTTGTAAAAGATTAAAAACTTTATCTGATCCGGTGCCCGTTTGCCCCGTGGCCGTGCCAGTGAGTCAATACTGATTTGCCCTGCTTCTTCTCGGCCGCGCCGTTTTCGTTTTCCCGCGCCGGAAAATTGCCTCCTTGACACCGAGGCGCACGAGAAAGAATCCAATCCAATATCCGAGGACCAACTTTTAATGAAAGATTCCCTGTGGTGCCGCGGGACCTCCGGGAGGTGCTTGCACGGGACGGTTTTCGGGACTTTCTTGGTCAAGTCGGATGCGCTGAGCGCGATTCGATTCGTCGTCGTCGTCGTCGTCGTCGACAGTGGACGGTAATGATTGCATGTTGTCCAGGGGTCCTCCCGGGCGGCTTCGGTGTGGCGGAATGTCACGGGAACGAAAACTTTCATTAAATGATAAGAGGAGTGCAGCCGAGTGGCCGGTGGCGACAAGGATCGGTAATGAGGTGTATTCTTCCATTGCTGCGCCATTCGAACGATGCTGTGACGATGGCAACGATGACACTGCCTTACAGAGAAGGGCAACAGCATCCATTGCCCTCCGGAGAAGGGCGTCCTTTGGTAATGAACGCTGCTTCTTCTTCTGCTACCAGCCATCCGCTTGTTGGCGATGGTTCTTCGGTTTGTTGCGCGCCGTTGTAAGTGAAATCATTAGGGGCAATAATGATGGTTTGTTAGATGGTGCTGCTGTTGTTGTTGTTACTGTACCGCTTGTACATTCAACGCAAAACGTATATAACCTTTTTGTGGCCACCGAGGGACACTTCTTGCATCGAGCACTCGCTGGCACAAATAGTGTCGTGAGTGGTAGTCATTTGTAAAGCAAACAAACCATTTTAAGAAGGTACACCCAGACACACACGTGAGCACTAATCGATCGATTGTTGAACTCGTTATCGGGCGAAGCACGCATCAGCGCGCCTGATTAGACGCTGTTTATGGCCTCAAAAGGGATAGATAATTGCGTTTCAATTTGCACTTAGTATCACGGCATTCTCGAGAGGATACTACATTAAGAGAAAGCTGCGCAAAAAAGTACTCTTATCGAACAGCATTGCTCGTTGTGCAATAAGCAATTGAATAAATCATCCATCCTTCCATTTCCCCCTAATCAGCCACCAGCGACCACTCAGCCCAATTGGGCGACTTTTCGCGAATCCATCCCCAAGGTTCCTCTCCCAAGTCACATTAACCGAATTCTAGATCACTCCAACAGCACTCCATAGATTGCGTGCTCATGCTGACGAACCTGCGTATGTTCTGGGCGAAAGCGTGCGGTGTTCCGGAAAGATTAGTGTGCTCAAGCAGCCGTCAAAAATCTAATTTCTTCGTTCCGTTTCTTCGGTTTTTGGTGGATCAGATTTGACATCAACATACGCCGTCGTCGTCGTCGTCGTCGTCGATCGCGTGCTGTTTTGTCCGCGGTATCACGAAAGCGAACGAGGATAAAATCCACCATAAGCCGTCAACCTGGCCCCACAACCACCGCTACAAGGGGGGCTGCGTGTTGGCACCTCACGGTGGCGGAAGGTGTGTGTCTGTAAAAGGGTCCCGGGCCTTCTGTCGATGGCTTTCGGTCCCTACAACCCGCCTTTTCTCGCGCCTCGTCCTCACGATCCTCAATTCGCTCTCAATTTTCCGAAACATAATCAAACGTAATTGAATTTTTACACTCACAGCCCTCATGCAATGGGTGTGTGCTCGCTCTTGAGTTGGTTTCGTACGTACCGTACCGTGGTAGCTTTATTTTTTTTTTTAACGGAAAAGAAACATGTCCTGTGTGTGAGTGTCGACCAAAAAATCGAATGGTGGGCACCGTTGAGGGCGAAATGATCATAAAAAAAGGTAAATAGAATATGAACAGACAGCGACACGGTACCGTCGTCGTCTTGGTCGTTGGTATTTGGGGCGGTTCAAGTGAATCAAATGCCACAATCCTTCCCAAACCACCTTCTGAATCGGGCATTGCGCCAACGACGACGATGACGACGTCTCAAGCATTCAGTCTTTACACGCGGAAAGCGAAAGCCACCCTCCTTACCTCCCATCAAAAAGCCACCCCTGAAAGCCAGCCGGTGGCGAAAGTTGGATGGAAATACGTGGAAATGCCAAAGGAATGGAGCGGCGGGACGGAAAAAACACCCTTCGGTGAAAGGCTCGGCATGGTACGTGGGCCGTGAAGCTTTTCCGGCCGGTCCACCGTCCGGTAGACCGCCCGAACGCTGCCAAACGTTGAATTGATTAAACAAATATTTTGCTTATGAATTATGTCAACGATTTTTTTTTGTTCCTTCTTTTCTCGCGTCGCGATGAAGGAAAGCATCGGTGCTGGTTGGCTCTGGTGGTGGTGGTGGTGGTGGTGATGGCCGGAAACATTAAGAAAATAAGCAGCAGCGAAGCTGAAGAGAGTCTTTTCCCAGATTCCGGCCCAGCACTTGCACGATGCAGATTCAGGTGAATCCGTAATGGTGGCCGGGAAAACGGAATGGGACGGAGCATGACGGCGCTCTCTCTCTCTCTCTCTCTCGATTCGCTCTGCTGCCGGCGAGACTCGAGGATGATCTAATTACATGCATTTCAATCTGTGAAGTTTTCCAGTTCCGAGTGATTTATTAGTGGCGAGTGACAGTGGCAGTGACAGCGCGCGCTACGAGCTGATAGATCGGCTAACCACCAGGTTTTCGACATTTCGAAGCAGAAAAAAACGTGCAAAGCGAAACGAAACTGGAAGCAATCTAGTAATCGCACGGTATTTGCCCAATTTCACACTCGATGAGCGGTGCCGCTACGGTTTGCACCGCTCAAGGACTACTGCGACGACGACGACAAGGACGACGACGAGGACGAGGACAATGTCTGCCACTGTCAGCCCCGTGGAGCCGCACAATAAAACTCAAATAAAGACGTTGTTTGAAGGAGGCGCGCCGTAGCGCATTGTTTGATAGATTATCAGAGCGTCCAGACTGGGCGTAGTACGGGCGGTGAAATGGGGTGGGAAAAGTTTTCTTTTGCTCAAAACAAAACATGCCAAACCCATCGCACCGACAGCCCCCCCCCCCCCCTTCCTTCCGCTTTTGCAAAACCCGGATTCGTACTTTTCCAGTAATACCATCAAGTCCATCAACCCTGCGAGCAGCACGTGAACGGTGTTGGTGCGGAAGCCGAAAGTCTTGCTTTGAAAAATGAACAACGATAAATTCAAAGATGGCGAAAGTGTAGCCGGTGCTAGTCGAAGCTCGCCGATATTGTTATGTTATGATCGGGAGAAGGCACACAGCTCAGCGGGACCGGGGCCGGAGCCAGGGCAAACCATTATTCATCTTTTGATCTCCACTCCAACTCGCGCAGAAGTCTCGCGGTGCCGTGCGGTGCGGTACGAGCTGTTGTGACGTATTTGGACAAAACTTTTGCCTTTGCCAGTTCCGGTGAAAAAATCCGTCAAAAAACCAGCCAAAGAGAGACGTAGAGAGGATGCAAGCGATGGGAGCAGAAGGAAGTTGGTGAAGTTGCTTCCGCCCAAGATGCTGCCGCACTTTGTTTCAAAAAGGACCGTTCGATGGATGCTCCGTTTCGATGGGGCGATGAGGGGGCTCCGGATGAAGGGGCATATTATCGTCAATTTATCCATCATCCCGTGCGGTCGCCTGGCCGCCCTTCTGCGCAGGAGATGAAGTGGAATGCGAACTCTTTTGTCAACGTTTTGTGGCGCGTAAATGGAGCTGTTTAATAAGGCGTAAGTTGAGTGGTGGTTGAGTGGCTGGATGATGTGAGTATATTATCACTCCAAATGGCTGTTAGATTTGGCGGTCCTTCGCATCATTGCGTTCACAACGCGTCGTTAATAAAAGGAACTGCTGCTTGGTAATTGGATGGAATCAGAAGTACTCGCCAGTAGAGGATGGGCTGGCAATTACAGCCTTTTGTTACCACATTTGGTAATCGTAAATCGCAGTTAAAAGAACATGTTCCTTTACCTTTTTTTTATATTGCGAAACATTCCCATTTCTATTTTTAATTTTTAGGATAAATCCATGAGCCTCTTGGTTATGTTTTCTTTTTTAATTACCTTTGCCAATCAAATACCAAGTTGTTGTCCAACTTTGTTAGTGGCTTTTAATCTTTTATCTAACATTGTTGTGTCAAACTCATCCGAAAGCATTGTTTTTTCAACTATTCTGACACTGTTAAAATATTTCTTTCAAACTGCTATGTTGTCCGTAACTAACCGTACCAGCTTCTACAACTTCCCTCTTCGCTCGCTGTTGCTCTCCAGGCGAAACCATTAATGATTGATTATCGTGTCATTCAGCGGAACGATCAACGATCCATTCCGCCAGCCCGCATAGCGACAGTTTTCCACTCCAATCCGGAACATCTTCCCTTTTCCCTTGCTGTTGTCTTTCCCTTGTGTCCCTTGTGGAATTTCCTCCCATTTTCCCAGCCGCTATACCGCTTTTCACTATCCATTCTTATTTTCTAACACAAAAAAAGCAAGCGATGTTGCACATCGCACCGGCGGAACAATGGGCGCTCCATAGACACCTCGATTGTCGATCCATTTGCGGCGATTCAGCGAAAAACAATACAAAAAAAAAGGTCCCGCGAAACAATACCGAAGCCGAGGCCGAGGCCATGACAAATATTCCCTCTTGCTCTCTCTCTCTTGCTAGCATTAGCTGCCAGCCGGATTCGGCAGCATCCATCAATGGAGGGTCCTGGGAGTGTGTCAAAGCGGGGATGCCGGTGGTCGAGGTGGACAGGAACCTCCCCTATTATTCCCCAAGCACGTCCCAAGGGATGTTCCCTTGAGCAGAGAGTGCAGCGCTGGAAAATGGTGCAGCAAAGTAAAACAAAGCACGGGAAAAATCAACAAACAGACACTGAATCCACCGTCACAGGATCGCCGGCCGGTGCAGGAGTGCCTCCACCGGCGCTGTGAATGGATGGAAATGAATGGGTCCGTCCGTTACTCCTCGATCTCGGTCACAAATGGTGAAGCGAATTGCATCTGTTAAAGGTTAAAGCGCGAAGCGAAGCGAAATCCTTTTGTTTTCCCGCATTCCGCGGAGGCCATGGCGCTCCGGTTCACGTGGCAATTGTCAATCATTTCGTCGTGGAAAGCAACGAAAGTGGAGACAAGAGGGGTCACGGGGGATTTCCACTCTTCAAACGATCTCCGCTGGCTCCCCATTTTCATGGGTGTACATGTGTGTCCACGTATGTGTGCATTTCGTCTTGATTTGGGCGTTCATGAATATTGATGGAAATGGTCCCCGGGTGGGTGCAGCTCGTGGCCATTGACCACCCTGATCGCCGGCCGCTTACTCCGGTTGATGCAAAAAAGATGATTTGTCGAGTGCTGACTGAGCGTTCTCAGAGGGTTCAGTGGGAGAGCTCGATGATTTACACTCTCTGTCCCCTCTCTCTGACTCATGCACCGCGTGCGCGCACCCAGGACACCACATTCCTCCGTGGACATTGTTCACGTTTACTTCTGCAAAGCATTCCAACCTTTTTTCCTTTCCCTCTTCCGTTCGTACTTTTTTCGTTGCTGTTGTTGTTTTATCATCATCAATCAAATGGTGCGCCAGATAAGGTGGCCGATTGAGGGGAGTACGGAGCGATCGATTGTCTTGTGGATGGTAGCTCGATACCAGCTGCGATGCGCTAGCATCGATGCATTAAGGAGGCATTTTGAGGTGGATAAGATGGATTCTCGGCTCGCGATTCGTGGGTCGTTGATCCGATCCATTGCGATAGACGGAGAAGATGAAGAATGTGCCTCAATGTGCGCTTTTAATCAGTGAGTAATGGAGCTCATGCATGGAGCCAGTATGTTATTTTGAGGGAATTGTGACGCTAGTAGACTGTAAGTGTATTTACAAAATATGCCAAGAAGAATGATGATCCTTGGAGCATCTATAAAACACCACAAGGTTCTTGATAGATCAGTTACACGTCATCGAATATTCGAGAGTGATTGAAGTGCTCCAAGGCATGAACAATAACCGACTTGTTACAATCATTAGCTCGAACAAATACGGAATAGAACAATGAACAGTTCAGTGAATAAATTACAGACAATAACTAGAAGTATCAGTGTCAGCATTAGCTCATCACGTCCATAACAATCGCCATAGTGGGCCCGTAGCTCATCACCGGTTTTAAACAAATAATGTAGCACATAACGCCGGACAACCAGAGTACAATATGATGGAATGGAATGTAAATGCCGCCAATACCGCTACCGCATACCACCGGTCAGCACTTGTGCCTGTTTCGAAACCGCCTGCAACTGACACTCCAAACGAAATGTGAGCTTCACGAGGACCGAGGAACGGGGCAAAAGGTGGTGGTTTTACCCCCCACCGTCACAGTACGGCATTTCGAATGCCGTACCATGCACCACCACCGGGAATCCGAGCCACCGATTCACCGCTGGTCGCAATCTCGCCGAAGCCCGATCGGTTTCGATTGTTGATCCGCGCGATTCCGCAAATTTTCTCGGCCATTCTTTTCGCAACATGTTTGATTCGCGGTGAAGCTCTGCACCATCGGGGCCACGTGCTGCTTACCTCCGATTCCTACTGTTCGGTTCGTTAGTTTTGTAATTATTCCCATCGTGCATCCGCAGCATCAGCAGCAGCAGCAGCAGAGTACAATCCGCTGGTGCTCTGACAGTGTCCGTACGTCAGCCCTCCCCCTCTCCCCGCGTGGTCAGTGATGTAAACGAAATTAAAGTGAAACAGAAGCGTAACCAACCAACCAACCGGCGGTACGGTCCGAGATGCAGTCGGTCGTGCTGGAGTCGTCGGATTTCCGCGAATCCTTTTTCACGTCTCGTAAATTTTCCACCGTTTTGTTACCGCATTTCGCATTCACGTGGCGGGATCGCGCGTCATCAAACAGGCGAACGGTGGCGTATCCGCGTATCGATCAACACAGCCTCACACACAGATACGGACACTAGCACACAGGACATTTGGGTATTTCACGCAACGATGGCTGGTAGCCGCGGTAAAGCTTTTAATCCTTCGTATTCAATTGGAATGAAAGTTGCGGGGGGGGGGGGGGGGGGGTGACACTGTTGCGACCACGCTGGTAGTGATCGTAGCGGGGGGGGAGGGGGTCACCAGCACCAGGATGGCCCTTAGTGACCTCGTTGCGTTGTTCGTCTCGTGTTGTGACAGCGCAACCAGCTGTCACGGCAAATTTACGACACCTTCAAGTGGATCTAGTATGCCAGGACCGTTGCCGTTTCGTCGCACTCTTTGCCTTTTTGACGATTACTACAACACAGACACAGGCAACTAAAAAAAAAAACAAAAACAGTCGATCGAACGGCCATCTTTCAGTCAAAGTATTTTGGTTTTGCTACAGATAAACACACTCTCGCTCTCTCTGTATAAATCTAAATTTTATCTACATTTTACGTGCCCCAAAAAAGGCAAAAATACTAAAGACACCAGGTTCAGTGAGGACGCACCAACTAGAACTCGATACTCGATATAGGGCCACAAAACCGGGCACTAGCACTACTTGCCATGCACTTCCAAACACGGCCACACACCAATCGCAACTGAACTGAGTTGGGCGTCCGGCGACGTCCGCCGAGCCCGAAAAACCGGAAAGTAAAAACGGACGAGCGGGCGCGAAAAATCGCTCATTCGGAGGGAAAAACTCCGGCCGCTCCGTGCCTTCGTCAACCACCCTGACACACCGGTCCTCCAGCGTGCTTCTCTAGTCTAGTAGCGAGCCGAGTCGGAACTCACGATCCGATATGTCGGAACACTCGCAGGCGCGGTGCCATTATGAGGTGAGGGGATTGTTTACGCTTTCTTTCGTCCTTTTTCCCAGCCGTTTTCCTGTGCGTTGCGTTATCAATGGGTGGTGGCGGTGTGCAAATGGGAGGTACGAGGAGGTGTCAGGGTTGTGAAATGAACTCCCGAATGAGTGTCCCGATTGTCGACGAATGGCGCGGGCCACGTTCACCCGAGCCAACACGTGCTTTTCCGGCCACGTTCGGTCCGTTTTTCTGTCGTGCATTTTCTCCCCGCAAAGGGATTCATGCCGTGAGAGCGAACCATATCTACCCAGAGAGCGTATAGCGAGAGGGAAAGCGAGGTGGAAAATTGCTTCACGTTCGACATTTATTTTGGTTTCGTGATGATATCGGGGGGGCCGATGATCCGTTGTTTTGACCGCACGCTCGATGAGCCGCTAACGGTTGGTCCTGCGGGGGTCGTGTGGGTCTTGCGGTGGAGCCTTCAGCCCTCGGTGTCGATGGAATGCCCGTGGGGAGGAGGAGGGAGCGTATAAAGCATGGCAGGGAACCGATTGCTGTTGCTGTTGCGCTCATAAACTGAACAGTTCCGCAGAGCTGCCGTTCACCGGGTGCGGGTTCGATTCGGTGGTTGATTGGAAAATTCTTTTGCCGGAAGAGAGCGAGAGATTTAAACAGATACCATTACCGCAGTCCGCGCGAACCGCGGGCGGGAAAAGTCACTCCGATCAGAGATAAGAGGCAAGGAAAAACGGTGGCGGAAATGGAGGCGGAAGGACGTGAGAATACCGCGCTACACAAAGCTTGAACAGCTTGATTTGTAATTGGTTTTTAACAAATCACTTCGGGATTGTTCGATCAAAAATTCGGATACATTGTTGGCGTTGTGCGGATACACGGTCGCTTCGTGCTATTGTGGTGATTGTGTTCTGGAGTTTTAGCTTTGTCGTTCTTCAATTTCACATTTGATTGTGCGCTTTTCTTGTATTTATTTCGTTGTTGTGTTTTTTTCTTATACGAAAATCTCTCTAATCGTTTATGTGATAGTCGCGTTTTACTTTCCATTAGGTGTTTTATTTGTTTTTAGGGTTTCAATCACTTTTTATCGTCATTTTAAATCTAGCATCGACTTTTCAATCCTATTTATGATTAAGCTTAGCTAATGTTATTTTTAATTAGTCGCTATATTTTATTTTTTCGACGATACATTGCACTTACTTTCTTTTTTTTTTTGCTGTTTGTCGTTGCCTTTCATAGTAATTAATTTGTGGGTCATGTTTAATCTTGTTTTAAAATTTACGCATTTTACATAGTACCACAAACCATAAAAATATACGCAGAGCTAGTAAAACAATATTATCCAGCAATCAATTGCAACCTCAATCTGTTCAAAATTAACGGAAATTGCATCCTTTAACATGTTAACATGTAAATTTTATAAGCAAAACTTGTATAATTCAAAATTGTACAACTCAAAAATTACCAAAAACCTACATCAGCACTGCAACCACCAACCTTAAGTGAACGAAGGTAGTAGATGATTGCGGGGAAAACACAATTTAAACTCTCCTCATCAACTCATTTTTCCACCCATTACACTACTTTCACGCAATCCAATCAACACAAACAAGCGCTCTACATCTGTTGGAAACTATCATCACCCTTGGCCATAAGCCCTCACTTACGAACGGCATCGAATCTGCAACGATTGGCGATGCGCCATATGTGGCTGAGAGCGGCGCGCCCCCGTATGAAAATTCACGTTGCAACAGCAAGAGCAGCACCACCAGCGAGTGCATAGTTCTAATTTCCGCACATCAATCTAAATTAATTACGCCCGGGGTTCGCGAACTCCAGGACACGGGGCAGAACATGCACCATTTCTCATTAGTTCACACGCAAGACGCAAGTCAGGCTTGGGTGGGCGATCGGATCGGTGGCAGCAAACCCCGCTAGATACCAACACTTTAACCGAGCAGAAAATCGTGACGATAATCGTGTCGCAAGCCAAAGGCAAGCAGCAGACGCCTGGGCAGAGGTGTGACCCTCGCCTTTTTCCCATATCCCTCCTTGAATGGCGAGAGACCTAACGCCAGCTTACGCCTGACCGAACGAAAAGGGAATAATCTCAGCAACCCTCGGGGCACGGGAGCGAGTGTGACGATTTACACCCGAACGTCTGCCAACTTCCGGTCACCTTCAGGACCCTCTCACTCCGGAGTGGAGGCCGGTGGTGGTGGTGACTAATTAATATGATTTACATCGTCCGATAATTGCTGGACGACTGCTCGGAGACGGACCATGGTTCCGGGAAACTTTTTTTTCTCCCCGTTACACTCACCTCAGCGAGCATACGGGCCCTCAGGATAAAGCCGGAGCCATGTGTTTGCTCGTGTCCTTCTGTGTATGTGACAACCTTTCTCCCGATGTCCGGTTTCCTCCGCCACATCACCACCCGCCCGACCGATCGCCCAAAGTTTTGCAATCAATTATTCAAATGATTATCGATCGACACCTGGCGTTGACGTGGAGGCGCAACGCGATCCCTGGCCTCGTGAGATCCCGTTGCGTGTGACCACAACCGGCCAGGGGAAATGGCTTTAAATGGTCCAACCACACGCTACCAACGAATATTGGGTGAAAATGTGTTGAAAGTGTGGCCGTGAGTGTTGTTGATGGATTAAGCACGCAACCAACCTGGCAGATTCCGTTCCGTTCCTCGCAATAAAGGAGCCACTGAGCTCAGGAGTCCCGCGCCATCATCTCCTTCGGTCTAATAGCGCGCAGATTGATCCTTAAGCGGGCATCGAATTTGATGCCTCCAAGAAATCGTCCTCCCCCAGACAGACGTGCTAGACGCGGCCAGAAAGGATGCTTCCGAATCCGACTCACCCAACATCATGGATCGGAATTGAGGTGCGGAGCGGGGGAGGCCAATTTAAGCGGATTATCATCCAGGTTCATCCTCATGAATATTGCCTAATCCTATTTGTGCGAAAAGGGGCGGGGGGGAACCGCTTTCGCACCTCCGCAACCGGCGCGTGCCGAGCAAAGATGCCGTTTTGCCGAAATGAACCGCCACCGAAGACGAACACATAAACGGCATAGCATAATGTGCGCTGCGTCGTGCTGCGTGCCACCGTCGGGATCCCACCCCAACCCAAAAATCCGCCAACATCCTCGACCGGGCGGCCTTACCATCCCACACCGTTTATGCCAAGAGTGGCAGCATCTCTGTGGACCGGAACGGAGCAGACCAGAGATATGTTTTGCCTACACCCAATCACACCCGCATATGGTGGGAGGTGTGAAATGTGCGAAAAATAGAAGCTCATCACCATCCTTTATCGGTGGTCCTGCGGTGCAGCTGTTGCCTGTATGTATTCCGGTGGAGCAGGGTGGAAGGATTTATGACTAGTTGCCACGGTGCTGTAGCCCCTTTGTACCCGAGGCACTGATACTGATGGGAATTATGTCCCATTTGCCATCTTGCAGTGGACAGACGTGTTGAGATCAGGCGTCTTCTAAGGAGAACCAAGCAATGTGTGCATGGTATGCGTGTGAAAGGAAGCAACAAATGCAACCGATGCCAACGTCTCCAAGGAGGCCTGTGTTTCGTCTTTGTGGAGCGAACTGCACCGGGCGTGCAAATCTCGGTTCGAGAAAATGGTGTCCACAACACCACCGGCGGGGGATCTCCGGTCAGAGACAGAGATGAATTTTTCATCGGTTCGCTGGCTGTCGCCACTGTTGACAGTCGACGCTACCTAGCACCGTGTCACCGTGGCGTGACGGCGTGTGGAAGGTTTGGACTAAAACATTATTTTATCTAGTAGCCTGTATGTGATTGAGCGAACTGCTGTACTAACTGTGAAGTTGTGCTAAAAGTCCCTTAAGGGGGTAGCTAAGGTATTTAATTGTTTTTGTAACATTTTTTAAAGATTTTTCTGTAAATGCTGATCCTTTAAAGAGGATTGTGTATGATTTTTGGATCAATCAAAGTGAAACTGGCAAAGTTATAGGTTTTTGAAAATCCGGGGCACAATGATTTTGCTGCTTTGAAGCGCAAATTATGAACACACTTTTCTAAGAACAACTAAACCGGACTAAAATACGACTTTTCTGATTAAATCGAAATAAAACATCTCTTTTCTACTTCTCAAATTTACCAAAAATCGAAAAATTTGAAAAACAAGTAAAATTCGACGGTGATACTTTGATAAACTAATAATGTAGGTTTGGTTTTTATTCTTCTAATGATCCAGTCACTACGATGGGCACTGGAAACAGAACCTTTTCGAAGAAACGTCTTCCTCAATTTGATGCCATGGATAATGTTTCCAATGAATCTTCTCCAAAATACTACCAAATATTCTTGAAAAGTTGTAGTTTAATATAACATTAACTAGAAAAAATCAAATTGAATAGTTCCTTTAAAAAATAATCACCAAAAATGAACCTTTTTGGGCCCCGAATCAACCATAACCACCCCGTTATGGTCAAATCCAACATGGATGCTGCTGCAGAGCGCACATTGGCATAACGTGGCAGACGAAAAGAATGCAGCCTGGTGCCGCCTATTCCGGCACAACCACCCACCGGACACAATCAGGTGCTGCGAAAGGCACTGCTTTGACACAAATCGCCTTACCGAATTGCCAGACATGCCAGGCCGTCGTCTTTACGGTCTACAATTAGCGCGCATACGTGTTGCGACGTCCAGGGCCATTGTTTTGCTCACCGAGGCGCAGGTACTGCCTTGGCATTTTTGAATAATCTCCTACGACCTACCGGGGATCTTGTACGCGGCTCTGGACGTCGCCGGATGTTTGTGTCACCTGAGAAGCTGTCCACGCTTCTCGTGGAGCCGTTTAATCATTTATGGAAGCTTATTGCTGGAGCCCTTTTCTCAAGTGTTCGCTCATGTGAGTGCGGGGCAAAGGGCACCTGCAAGCAAGCGAACAGTAACGCCTGTGCTGTGCTCTGTGCCGTGTGAGCATAAGAAAACGATGGCGTCCGCGTCCTTGTCGTTGCCTTCGTCCTGCAGACAAAAGCAACCCGGTCAGAGATTAGGCAATGTGGTATCGCTGCTACTGCTGCTATATACTGGTCGTGCTAGGGGAACCCGGTGACAGCGCTCAGCATTAAACGGGGTGGAAAAGTAAAGCTTTCTGCAGACCTTCTTTCCTTCAACCCCCCCCCAAGGGACTTTAAGCGACTGCTTGTACTGCGACATTGGCGTCGTATCGCTGACATTGCCGGAAACGCAGGGAAACGCAATGGAGACAAATGAAATCGTGGGGTTGGACAAAAAAAATCAAACACAAAAACACGGGGCACACAGCACACAGTGCACAGGATTATGGCGGTGTATGAGGCTTTTGAGGAAGCGAAAAGGAGAGAGAGAGTGCGACAGAGTAGCTTTGTTGTCACCACACATTCGCTCACCAGCAGCATTACCGTGATGAAGGAAGCCTCGACTGAAATGCGAAGAAGGCAAAACAACAACAAAAAAAAACCACGCACAGAAAAACTCCCAGAAAAACATGTAGGCGACGAACAAAACGGAAAGAACACGACGCATTCGACACAATCGACAGGAGGCCGGCGTGTGTTCGGGGCGAAGGGATGGCCACGCAACAACTGGCACTACGCGGCCTTTCGCCGTAACAGAACGCGTGAAATGGGCTTCACGTGAAGCAACTGGCGTGTATGTGCGCGTGTGTTTGTAGCTAGCAGTCGCAGCCGCAGCACCAGCAGCATGTTCGTCATGTTTGATGCTCATGACCATTCCTCGTGTCCACCACTGTGGACCACAAGGAAGATTCGATTGGAGTGATCGAAACCGAGAGCCATTCAAACGAAACTGGAACAAGCACTGGAAGAAGAACGGAGGGAAAACGGAGGAAATGTTTTGCAATCGCACGTACAGCGCACGATCGTGTTGTGCCGTTGCTGCGCGATGGCACAAAGGCACACTTGGTATCACCCAAAAACCGGGCGGGGGTTCGCTGGCTAGATATAAAAAAAAAAACGAGAGGAAAGCCAAGGCCCGGGCATGCGGGGATTGCTCTCATTGACACATTCACGTTCAGCCAGTTTCGAGAAATTTTATGGTACAGCATCATTTGCCACGTCTTTTGCCGGTTTCCTTGCGTTCCAGTTACGTTCTACTTTCCCCTAGTTCTCTCGCTTTCTCCACGTTCTGGCGACTAGAACCTAGACCAAATACGATAGCGCGAGGTTCTTGCGAGCTCTTCCTTTTTATCGCTACCGTACCGCTGCAAATGCAAGTGCCTAGGCCACAAGCGGACAAGCGAACTATAGGTTTGCGGTGGTTGGTTATGCTTTATTTTGCCTCTCCCCGCCAGCCACCGCTCCGCCGCTTTTTCTGCCGCTTTTATGTTGCCACAATGTTTTCCAATTTCGAATATGGAATAGGGCACCGGAGAGGAAATATGCGCAAGTTTTTCGACGGTCTTTTCTTTGCGGCACCCGTAACCGGCTGACATGAAGATGCTAACGTCGACCTCTGCCCTGGCTGCTGCTTCGAGCCGAAGCTCCGGTGGGGTGAGAGACAGGAAGAGGTGGTTTTGAAACATTCCTCCTGTCGTTCGTCCTCCGGCAACCACACGGCCACTGTGGCCACTGTGGTGTCTGTGGTCTGGTACGCAAAAATATATGTATGCTTTATGCTGCGCCTTCGCTCGGATGCTTCGCGTTTGCGAAACGCGGCTGCACTCGCGGCAGGGTTGCACGTGGATATAGGAAGTTCGCCAAAGCACCGGAAGCGGAACGTGACTAGAACGAGCAAACCGGCCTCACATACATACACCCTCCCGGTACATGTGTGTGGTGGATGTGTGTCCGGATGTTTGGATGAGCAGCAGCTGACTTTCGTCCCCTTGACTCTTTGTGACTCTTTCGGTGTGAAGCCCTTGACGCGGGACGAGACGCCGTGGAGTGCCGCGCGGTCTAGCGGTGTGTTAGTTCAAGTATTCTTCCCACCCACCCCAAAACCGGCCCTTCGGCAGCCTTCCGTTGGGTGCTCTTTTTCACGCATCTTATACTTTTCGTCCTTTTGTTCGCCAAGTTCCAGGGACTGCGACTGCCACTGACTTTAGCCGGTGTCTAGTAGACAGTGTGTTCGCTTCGCGCGCACTTCCTGCGACGATGCCGGGTGACTGTGATGGGTTGCCAGGGGATGCGGGCTGAACTTCATTGGCAAAGTGTCTACATTGTTGAAGTTTTAATCGACGTAATAGCGGGTGCTTTTCTTTGGAATTTTCCCTTCCCGCACACAAACATGCGCTGCCGGGTGCCGGGTGCCGGTTTACCTATAGGAGCGCTACGACTTGCACTTTGATCCGCCCACCCGTGGTGTGTGGTGCTCCGATGCCTCTGTCAGTTTGCACCGAGGAATGCTAATGTTTGTGCTCGATGTGGTGGCACTTGAGCTGCACGTCGGTTGAGGTTGCGAATGGCCTGGGGACGTCATGCAAACGTTGTGAGGTTGAGGTTTTGAAAAGACATATTTCTTCATATTTCTGACATCGACGGCATGATGGGCGTCTTGACGGTGTGAGAGGTTTTTTGCTTTATCGTGGTAGAGAATATGAATCGTTTTAGAAAAGAGCTTAAGATGGAGTCTTAGGTATAAATTTTTTTTGCGACTTATATTATTACCATTTTTTCGTCAATACTGATCATTTCAAGAATATTGTATAAACGTGTTGGATCTATCGAAGAAAAACTTACAAAAATGTTGATTTCTGAAAATCCGCATTTCATACAAGGCAGCTTTTATAGCATTTTTTTTCATACAAGCAGCATTTTATACAGCTCGCTACTTTGGAACGCGTTCCAACGTTTTAAAAGTCGCTACCCATCGTAGCATAAAAACTACTGGATCTACCGATATGATATTTTGAACACATTAGCCGTACACTGTTCTTCTTCCTGTTGAATTTTCACTAAAAGGGATGATACTTTTTTTAAAACAATTATAAAAACTCGAATTTTATGGAAAAATCGCAAAACACGTCACTTTTGCAACTTCAAAAATGTGCCAAAAATAAAAAAATCGAAAAATAAGAATTTCAACAAAAACTCACCGGTGCTACCTGGATAAACTTATAATCTATGAAACGAACAATCATTTGCATTTTTCTGATGACCCAGCACGCAGCTACGCTGGGTACCGTTTTGATTCGAATCAAAAGACTTGCTCCTCAAGTCTTAAGCGACGAACCCGGTTTGATCATTGTGTGATCACTTTTTCAACTTCACAATGCTGCCAAAAATTTATAATCCACAAAAACTCGCCGAGGGATAGCTGGATAAACTTATACTCTATCAAAAGAATATAGTTTTGTATATTTCAAATGATCCATCACGCAGCTACGATGGGCACTGGAAAAAATAACTTTTTGCAGAAACGCCTTTCTTAGATTTGATGCCATGGATGATATTTTAAATAAATGTTTCCCCAAAGGAGAACCAAATATTCTTAAAAAGTTGTAGTTTAATATGATATTCACTTGAAAAAAAATAAGTTGAAAAGTATTTTCACAAAAATCGCCAAAAGTGAGCCTTTAAAGATAGCTCGTGTTTACTACAAAATAGCTTTTACGTTCGATTCGTACCAGGAACGAATCGAAGTAGGCTCTGCTACACTGTTTCTATGGAATATAATTTACTTAGTAGATGTCAAACGGAACTACTGCACGCGGCGATGTACACAACAGCCAGCACACAAAAGTCATTCAACAAATTACCCCCGAAGTATAACCTATTTTATCGGACCCTTACCCTCCCGTTTAACTTTGTTTTAATCACGAGGACATTCAGGAGCCGCAATCAGTTCGATCCCTGCTGTGCCTATACATCACCTCCGCGTAGAGTAGTAGCAGCAGTAGCAACAGCAGCGAAAGCGAAAGTCCCTTCACCACACTCTCCGTTGGTCCATTATCCCCTGACAAGTGCATTATCCTATACAGCCGTCCACGGGGGACTGCGCTGCAAGAGCTAGTGCCTGGTCTCGGTCGGGTTTCCGAATTCCCACCGGGAGAATGCAATTATATGGCGGCAGCTATAAGCTATCTCGCCGTCCCAAAAGGAAGGGCAGAAGGAACACCGAACCTCCCTCCCAGGGTGACCTCAGAATTGTCCATAAGGACACACAGTGGCGCTCGGCGCTCTCTGGCTCTCTGCGATGCTGGTAAATTAATATTTCTCCATCGTGTACGCGAGAAGGGAGGGAAGTCGCAGCAGCAACAGAAGAAGAATGCGCGTCCGCAAAAGAACGGCATCAGCTGCCTCTTAATGCCATGGGCGAGGCCAAGGGTGTGCACCGCACCGCACACAGTGCCAGGACACAGGGCCCATTCATCTGCACCAGATAGCCCATCATTTGTCAACAGATAATATACACTTTAGGGAGGAAAGGTTGGTCAGAGCGTCTCCGCAGTTGCTGCACCCAAATGTCGAATGAAGCGAAGCGAACTCTCGCTGTGTTTGCAATCTCGTGGACACACGGTGGTGGATTCAGAGGATTCTTCTAGAGGAGATTCTTCTACGCTCGGTTCAGCTTTATCTCTCGTTGTATCTCGGAACCCCTTGCCTCCACCACCACCACAACCACGGCTGGTAGATGACAGTTCACCAAGCAGCAGCAGCAGCAGCAGCAGCAGCAGCAAAGAGGAGGTAACTAACCGCAAAAAAGGAGAAAACCTCGGAACACTCCCGGTGGTACGAGGGCCACCACAGAATCTCCCGGGCGACCGTGCCCTCCGAAATGCTAAATGGTGACATATTTGCTCAATAAATCAGTGAGAATTTAAATTCCCCGGACCTTTGTTTACCGTGGGTTTATTTTGGAACCGGGACCGGGATGTCGGATCGTCCTGACCATTTGCTACCCATTTTTGCTTAGCGCGCTGTCTCTGTGCCCCGGGTGTGTGCGGCTGCGGTCATGATCGTCCTCGGATTTCGACTGTTTTCCATTCGTTCTATTTATTCTTTCGCTCTCTCATTCGCTCCGAGCGACAACTCCATATTCGGCGGTGGTAGAAAGCGGACGGACGGACACTCGGTGGCGTTAAAATGAGTCAATTCAAATTTGTAATGGCCACGGTCCGCAGCTCGTTGGGCTACCGTTCCTGAAACCAATCAACGCTGTCGGAGGGCCACCATTCCGGGAGGATTGCTTGCGGTTCCCGAAAGATTTATGCATTCAGTGACTCGACTTTAGAGACCCTCGACCTCGTTTCTTCCACCCGGGGGTTTGGTGGTAATGGATCGGCCTTCCTGCCGTTTTTTTTCTCGCTATTTGTTCATGCCTCTTGGCCCTCCTGCCAACCCTTTTTTTCCTGATCCCCTTAGCCAGAATTCATCTCAATCTGTTACAGAAGGTCGCGAGCAACAACTGGCAACGGAAGGGACGCTTTTTTTATGAGGTTAAGTCAACAGCGCCTCCTCGGACCGAAAGGCTATCCTGTACCCGTACCGTATGTTACCGGTTTGGCACTCACTATGTGCTCGCTGTGAACAGCTTATGGTCGTCGATGTCGGCTCGAGCCAGATAACGAGGTCCTCATTTGGCTATCAAAATGCTCATCATGCCGTCCCACGACCAAACTTTCAGCGGACGGAGAGCTGCTCCAACGCGCATTGTCAAACATATGTCGATGCGAGGACTGCCACCAAGAGCCTCTGCTCGATTAGAAGCCTGCCAGAGGCGGAGTGTGTTATTAATTATCGCGGAGGAACCGGGAGCACGAGGACGAAGCGATGGTGGTGGCGACGACCGTGAAGTCGGCCAAAGTTTTTCGGTAATTTTCTCCATTTCTCATTTCGAACGGGATGCCTCCCTTACTCTCTCTCTGTCGCTCTACCAGGAATGAGGAAGCCACCAGGACTGCCACCGATAATGGGTGTTTGTGTTGGAAGTGCTTTAACGTGAGCCATGGCCCGGAGAACGGAGAAAGGACGAGGACTGCCACCACTGAATGGTGCAATAAAAACGATACTTTTGGATGGAGAAAGTTTGCTCTACTGCCGGGCCCCAAATCCACGGGTTCTCTCTTTCTCTCTCTCTATCCTCAGGACTTCTAAATGACTACCGAGCCAGCTTCTGGTGGAGCACTGGTGGAGATGGGGTGGAGATAGTTTTATTTTTTTTATGAAGCACCATATCCTTATTGCTCCTCCGCTATCTCTCCGAGGTGTACAGTTTGTGGTTGGATTGTGTTTGGTGAGCTCTTTAGCAGCAGCCATCAGGAGGAGCAGCAGCAGCAGCAGCAGCACTAGCATCGCATATGTATCCCTCTGTTGTGTTCTGATGCTTGTTGGAGGAAATAGTTTAAATTGAGTCGTTTTGAGTCGGTTTGTGATGAATTTGTTTGCACAACTTGTTGTTGGTGTCGTGAGAAGACGCCACGAGACGAGAACCAGCAGCTGCTGGCAGACTGGCTCTGGTTCGTTATTTTGCATTCGGATTATGAAGCTAAATAGAGAGACTCGAGCTGATTGAGATGTTCTCGAGGCAGGAATCTCGTGCTGCGATAAGAAATGGGCCATAAAATGGGCAAAAAAGTGCTGTATTTGGGATCATCCTGTGAGATGAAATGGTTGTTCGCGCGCTCACTTAATTGTAGCGGCACAACGACGCACATGCACGCCCAAACGCACGCACAAAGCAAATAAATCATTTCCATTGCTTATCGCTTTGCGCTGTCTTTGCTTCATAAAGCGTAGTACCAAGCACCGCTTCCCCCCTGAGGCTTTCAACGTCAAAGTCTTGGTGCAACTTCAAACGAAATGAATGTTTATCGTGCATCTTCACGAGGCGTGAAAAATCAATTTCATTTGTAATTTCTCAAACAACGATAAACCGGGGGCCCGGTTCCCAAAACAAGCGGAAAAGGCGTCTCTCGACTCGACCGGGACAGAACAGGAACGTGGCGTCGTCTGGCGACAATTTGGTCGATTTACATAAAAATCAAATAACCACCAAATGTGACGCCTGTAAAGGTCGAGGCCGGGTTGCAACGAAAAGTCGCAAAGTTCGTTGAGGGAACGTTGCTCGTAGCACGCGCACGACGCCTACTGCTTGGACCATTTCGGGCCTCTAGTCTCTGAGGCGGCTGGAAAACTACAAACAGAGCAACTTAAGAGAAGCGGCAAGCGAATGGTACAAAAGGCAGCAAGCCAGCACCAGGGATAAGGGATACACTCTTATCCCCCTGAGGGGAGAGAGATAGGGAGGGGATTCGTAATCGTTCGGCGTATCGTCGGCCTCGACGCATGGACAGGCGGGCAGGGAGATGGACGATCGGTGCCCCTCTCTCTGCAGCAGCACATAAACATCGTGTTCAACAAGCTACTTGAAAATTGAATAATCGAAAAATAATACCATTTCGGCGGGGCGCACGACAGACGATGTCCTCCTTCTGTCGAAGAGTCTCCCAGGAAAAAAGGACCAACAACTTTGAGTGAGAACGAGAGGGACCGAGGGAGAGAGAACGAAAAGGAAAACTGGAAAAACAGAAAAACCGTACGCAGCAGTGCAGCAGGCCGACTCCCAGGGGGAAGGTCGATAGGGAAATCGAAAAT
>NC_064878.1:25366595-25504095 GCF_943734665.1 Anopheles aquasalis
GTAAAACAAAAAAAAAGTTTCGAGTTTGTTCAAGTATAGTTCAACAAAGTATGTTTCCGAACTTTCGATCCGCTCTACTCAGTAGAGCCCGAGCGCGAAACCGACGCGAAGCGGCCGTGTGTAACCGTCCTGGTTAGTTGTTGTGAGTCCAGTTCAGAGTCCCAGTAGTGTCCGTTGCGTAGTAGTTTGCCAGTAATAAGGTAGTGCAAAGCAGGGGCATCATGTCACAAATCGAAGCGAATGCGCTCAGAAAACGAAGGCCAGAGATGGCTGCCAAGATGATGGGGCCCCCTGTGTGGCCCGCGCTGCCGGGAGTAGTAAGTATTGCTTACCCTTTTTGCGCTTTGCGCAAACTCAGTCGGCCAGTCGAAGGTCGAAGAAGGCGCGGGGAAAATGAGGCAGAACCAGCCAGCTTCCTACCAGAGAGCTAGCCACCTCCAGTAGGCGTAGAACGCTGAGCTGAGAAGGACATTGAGTGCGAGAGGCTGTCCAAAGAAGTACCAAAGAAATGGTCTCTTCCCAGTGGCCCAGTGGGGGAGAACAGGACGTGAGAAGGCTGACATTCCACGATCGGCAGTAACTAATCGGTTGTCAATCCCTTTTTACAGCTTACCAACTTGACGGTTTGACGATGGACAGCGATGATTCGAGACCCGGTTCGTCGGCATCGAACAGCTCCGACTCGGAGGAGCAGGCACCGAGCCCCGTCACAAAAGAGGAAGAGGAGGAAGAGGAGGAGGATGATGATGATGATGAGGAGCAGTCCGATGGTTCCGGATCGGCCTCGCGCTCGGTGTCCCCGGCTTCGAATGCTGAGCCGTTAGTGAACGCCGGCAGCAGAGGTGATGGAACTTCTGAAGGAGGCGCTCCCGCCGGTGATTACGGCGGAGGAGGTGGTGCCGATGGTGTTCCCGCCGATGGATCTCGTTCCAGCACTCCGGACAGTAGCTCTCCGAAACATCCGCACGAGGAGGAAGAGGGAGGCCGGTCACGATCAAATTCCCTCTCCTACCGGAGTGCCGACAATTCGCGCCAATCGCAACCGAAATCACCCCAATCACCATCGACGAATCGATCGCGATCACCGAGCGAGGCACGTTCGCTTTCTCCGGAGCAAGGTGGCGAAGAGGAAGAGGAGGACGGTGATGGTGGGCATCATAGGCGGTACAATCGGTCACTGTCGAAGGAATCGAACCACTCGGACAGCCGCTCGAGCAAGGGTCGCCATTCGCATCACCAGCGTCTCCACCATGGGCAGCGCTCGTTGTCACGCCACTCGAGCGGCACCAACCTTAGCGAGAAGCTGAAGGGAGAGGAGATCTCGGATTGTGAAATTGAATCCGACGGCCAGGAGAAGGAGGATGATGGGGAACCGAGAAGAAGAGCGGATGCGGATGAGAAAGCAACCGGAGGGGGTGGTGGAGCGGCGATGAGTCCCGGAGCCAAGAACAGTGCCCTGGACATGAGCCACGAAGATCTGAGCGACGTTAGTTTGGAAAGTGACAACGAACCGGAAGCGCCCGAACCGGAGAGTGATCGGGGAGCGCATGCGGTGAAGAAGGCCAGCAAAGGAGACAACAACGATGACGACGACGATGAAAATCAGGATCGACGCGGTGGGCCGGGTGGTCGATCCGCAGATGAAGAGGATGACGAGGAAGGGGAACATGATAGTGAGCCAGAGAACAGAAAGCGTCAAAATCGCGACATCCGGCACTTCTCCGATGATGAAGATCGCAGCCAAGCTCAGGTTCAGGCCCAAGGTCAGGCTAACCGAGATAGGGATGGATCGCCTGGCCGTGCAGAAACAGCGACCACACAGCAGCCATCGAGTGAGGTGGAGAGACCGAAGATCGTCGATCTGCGCCAAAAGCTCGAAGAAAAGAAGAATCAAATGCGTAACCAGACCACGGAGATGCACGCCAGTAACGGTGGTGGTGGTGTAGGATCGATGCTCGATGCAGGCAATCTGCTGGACAAACAGACCGATGAAGATGCCCTTGATTTCGAGGCGGAGGAAGGTGAATGCGCCGAAGTGGCGAAAGAGAAACCACCAACGGATCGTAAGGCGGACGATCGGGATGGTTCACCGAAACCGGCGGCCAAAGGCCCGGATGGGACGGACGAGTCGAAGAAAAAGAAACAGGACAATGCTGACAGCGAATTGGAAGAGGGTGAAGAGCTAGAGGAAGGAGAGGTAACCGATGAGGATGAGAAGCGTCCGGAGGAATCGGAACCGAAGCCAATCTGTCGATTCTACACCCGTGGCCAGTGCACCTGGGGTATGAGCTGCCGCTTTCTGCATCCGGGTGTAACGGATAAGGGTAACTACACGATGTTCGACATGGTTCGTCCAGTTCCGGTAGGCCATCAATCGGCCGGTTACGGAGGTCACCCGGCTGGTGGTCCACTGCATCCTCTCGATTACCGGCATGAACGGCCAGCGCTGCACCATCTGGCGGCACATCATCCCGTGATGGCACCGTATCCACCGGCCGTACTGCCAGCACCCGTAGCACGACCGCCCATCGCAGAACCCCTTACCGAGAGCGCCTGGGAGCGTGGACTGCGTACGGCCAAGGAGATGATGCGCAAGGCTAGCAAGCGCAAGGAGCAGGACATTGATTTTGATGATAAAAAGATGAACCTCTCGCTGACACAGGATGAACTGGAAAAGGACAACTACTACACACGGGATCGTGCCTCGCCCACGAATGTAAGTGACCGGTATGTCCAGTGTGTTTGTTCCGACGATGCAATAACGCACTTTTTTTTTCATTTACAGCTTTCGCCTCCATTTGGAGGTGCACGAGCACCGGTTGCGGCGGTGCCACCGGCCTACGACGCTTACGGTGCACCGCCCTCGTCAAAGTATGGCCGTCCTGCGGCACCTCCCGCATTTGAAGAGGATGCATTCGGTCGTACGACACGCTACCGTGAACTCCCTTCACACCGGATGCCACAGTACGAGGATGAGGATCTCTCGAAACGTCGCAATCCGCGTGGTGGAGCCACACGGGAAGTGATTTTGCAGCGAGCGGATGAGTGGAGCGATCCGTGGATGCGTTCAAAGTCACCGGGTCGTGAAAAGAGGGGAGGCGGTCGAGGAAGGGATCGAGCACGTAGTTACAGCAACAGCTCTTCGTACTCCAGCTCCAGCAGTAGCTCACGATCGGGCTCGAGTTCGGAATCGAGCCGTTCACCCTCACCGAGCGCACCAGCGCGCCGAGCCCGCTACGATAGTCACCGATCGAAGGATAGTGATCGGCATGCAGCGGGTGGTGGTGGTGGTGCAGCACACATTCGGAAGGTGATCCGAACGCGATCGCCGAGCATCAGTCCGAGACGTGGTAAGTTTGCTGCGAGAATTCTCTCTCTCTTGTTCGATGAGGAGATGAACAGGATAGAATCCTCATGCTTACGGTGCTTGAAATTTATCTTTTAGCAGGCGGAGGACGTAAAGCATCACCGGTCGTTGTGAAACGGATTGACAAACGAGGCCCCTCTCCAATCGTTGTCGAGAAGCAACGGGTAATGATCGAGAAGGGTGTAGCACCGAAACGCAAAAAGGTAAGACCGATATCCACGTCATTTCTCATTGATTGTGACTCTCAATTGACTCGCTCCTCTTTCCAAACAGTCACCATCGATGCACAAGGTAGCGGGTGAAAAGCGCCGTCGTCGCAGCGCCAGCTCGTCCGGCTCGGGATCGTCCGATTCGAGTGATTCGGGCTCCGAGAGCTCATACTCCTCCAGCTCCGACAGTTCATCGCGTGAAAAGGCACGGTCCGCTGGTGGTAAAGTGATTCGTACAGCCGACGGTAAATTGGCCAAGGGAGCCGCTGGTTTGGTGAAAAAAGGTATGCGCATCTTAACGGAAACGACACCTAGAGACCGGTACTGTACTAAATATTCGCTTTGCTCCTCTTCCGCAGATTCAAAGAAGGATGGTGGTAAGGGTGGCGGTGCACAAGTGATACCACCGTCGAGCGCCGCGATGGAGAAGGCGAATGCGGCCGCCTCGAAGAAATCGTCCCGGCGGGAGGAACTGCTGAAACAGCTCCGTGCCGTTGAAGAAGCGATCGCCCGGAAGCGCACCAAGATATAAAGCTTTCCGGCTTTCCATGTATTCTACCGAAACGAACGTGGCACACTTCTCGGGATCAGAAAGCAGATCACGAGCGACAACAGGAACCACTGGTGTTATCAATATCCGGCGATCCACCGACCGACCGACTCATTCCACGGCGATACAGCTTCTGTTCGGTTTTGTATGATTTCTTTCGGTTTTGAAGCGGACAGACACACCATCATGTTTCTTTGTGGCTTCATGTGCATTGTACGGACGACCTACGGAGGGAGCCTAGTAAACCGGTGACCGGTTTGCTTTTTTTCGCCTCTACTTTTATTTCTCTCTTTCATTAACGGCTCCGGTCTGTAATCCGGTGCGAAGAGTCTTTTGATTAAACCGATCATCTCCGCGTTTTTGTTTAGCGTAATTAGCTTGTGAAAAAACGAGCAGTTTCGCAGAAGCAGCGTAGCGTGCAAGTACTTCGTATAACAGGAATCCGATACGATCGTCGATAACGACAGGAACAGAGGAAAAAGATAGGGTAAATGTAATAAAGTAACGATCAAAACTTTATAAAACGGAGTGGACGTGTATTTCCTTTGTCTTCTGGCCGTCGGTTGATCGGTTGATGGGGGTGAGATCTCTCTCGGAACCAAGAAGCGTGCTGTAAAGAAGAGATTCTGAATTAAGCGATAAGACGATCACACTGGAATGGAATGAGATGGTGTGGGAGGACCAGATTGAGATAGTGCGATAGTATCGCCATTGATTCCGAAATGATCTCCTGAGGTGGAATGACCATCTGTGGCAAACAACTTTTTGGAGTCGAAAAGAAAAAAAAGTCATAAATTAAATCGGCAAAACGTACTTCTTTCCAGCATAACAGGTTCGTGCCAGGATTTTTCTGAGCGCACCATACCGGAGCGTAGGGGGAGAATAAAACAGATAACATAATAATCCTTCTTAGTAGGGTATCTACAAAATTCTGATGATAGAAAAAGAACTCTTTTACAGATGAACGGAAGCACAGAATTGCCCTCTCTAGTACTTGATGAAAATACTCGTTGCGATGCAGTGACTGACTTCCCCAAGAATAATCTATTCAGCGACAAATGATGACCCAGGTTCAAATCTATCCAGTAAAGGTCATCGATGGTCCAGCAAAGGTCATCGAATTGCCGGCTTATTATTATTACCGCAACATTTTACTACATGTTAGGAGGTTGGCGTTAACCCGCGGCCACCGAAAGGAATTCTTTCTCGCCAGATGATGCTCACACTTTGATTGTGCTGCGTAAACAAAAACTGTCTTATGCAAATAACCGAATCCTAACAATTTCACCTCGACTTTGCATCATTAATTCATTAGCACATCGACTGTTTGTATTAAAATGACGACTATTCTTCTACTGAATCTACCGCTACTAGCGAACTCTGACGAGGTGCCAGTCTGTGGTGATGCTAATGATTTCTACCAACACTATCAGCACGTTCTAATGATTAATGGCCCCCTTCCTAATGAAGTTGATGGCAGAACTTATGAATAGCGACTCTCTATTAGCAGCATCATTAATTATAGTTCTGTAAAAACATGCCAACAAGGTGGAAACACCGAAATGAGAATGCATGTCAACCGTCGTCTAGGTGAATGGTTTAACGATTTAGCAGTACGTGCAGTTCATTCTTTGCATCAAAATACGGACAGTTATGTCCTAAAATAGAGACAACCGTTTGCATATTTTGGACTGTGCAATGTGCAGAACTGATAAGATATGATGAGACTGGTTGAAAAAGATTTTCGGACACTCAACCCAACACGAGGTGAGAGGGGTTTATTCAAATTTTTGCACAACTGTTTTGCATCCGCTTCGTGCGATAAGCGAACGGGGTAGAACTAGACCCCCGGATCCGAAGCAACGGATCGCACGATTGAGCATTTCAAATCCAGAATCACCGTGAATTCAAGGACGACCAGTATATCCAAACACATGGATCAGCATGATGGCATCGACCGATCGACCGATCGGCAGGTAGTAGATGGATTTTGATAACAACAGTAACAGCACCATCAACATCGGTATTCCCAGAAGTTTTCGATCTTCCCGGTAGCATCACGAACGAGTCAAAGCGAGAGGAGATGCTGACGCGGTAAAAACCCTCAAATCGGAATTCTGATCAGCAGAAGATCGCCGTCCCCCAAAGCGGAAGGCACGGGCCCAAAAAGGCCAGTGAAAGATGATCCTTGCTCCTCGTCTCTGAACCGGCAGCTCGAACAGAAAGAAACCTCTCCCGAGCCGAACGATTGAGTTATGGGACCCTGGCCCAGATTGTCGTCTTTTCTCGCTCGAACTCACGCTCGTTGCGGTTCGAATGCCGACCGTGGAGAAGTCAAGGTTTTGATAATGAAAGGTGGAAACTGGTTTGCCAAAAATTTTTACATGACAAAACCAGATTGGCAAGCAGCGCACGGACTTTTGGGGGGACAGGAGGGTGGACAGGTTTTTTCGCGCGCCGCCACATAATTCCATTCCATTCCGTTACCGTGAGCGCGCGATGGCTCCGATATAGCCTGTCCGGTGTCCGGTCGAACGGATGTAGGGTGAAACGGCTGCAACGGCCAGTGGAGAAGGACCTCCAGTCGAGGGTGAACTCCGGTTTTCGAGTCGAGCACGAAACTAAGAACAGCTTGAACACACGATCGATTTTGAGGCTTTTACACTTTATCATATATTTCCATCACTCTCTCCCTCTCGCTATCTATCTCTACGCACAGTGCATCATCGTTTGGTTGGTTAACTTTAAGCCTTTACCACGAGGCTTGACTGTCTTAACGATATACAGTAGTGCCTTACAAAGCTATTGCACCGACAATGGTTTGAGGAGACTGACTGACTTGCGAACGAATGGTGCCATTGCTTGCAACCGCACTGCACTGCACGCACGTTTCACGCACGTGAATTCACTTAGCACACATACACAAAAACACACACGCACATACACTGGTGCATCAGATTGCTCCAAAGTTACTCCAGGCGGTCCGCATGGAGACCGAACAGATGATCTTCACTTCAGATGGTCTGACACGCGGTTAGGCTCCGCGATCGCTGCTCAATCTCGACGCGGCGCCGTTTCTCGCGGGTATCGGTCGTGAAGCAGGTGCACAGAATCATGTACAGCATCCGGCAGCAAAAGTCCGGCGAAACGGAGCTCTTCCCCGTTAGCACATCCACCAGAAAGTCACATTCCTCGTGCACCTGTAGGCAGATGGAGAATGGAGAAGGCGAAGGGTATAAAAGAGGCAATAGAATTGATCAGCATCCAGATACCGTGATGGTCGTGTACCGATCGGTCACGATCTAACCATTCCAATGGAGATTCATCACATCCTCCTCCCACCACAGGGTTGCCCACGGAACCGATTTCGCATCTCGCAGCGTTTTCATGCTCACTTTTCTAGGCGCCCTATAGGTACTGTGGCTTTATTACCCACCACAAGTTTCTTCTGATCTTCAGTTGCGCAAAATCCACTGTAAATCGCACTCCGCATCCCCCCCTCTTACCTTGACGTCTCGCACTTCCTCCACACCGCTCTCGATGTTGATGGCGAAGCTTGGATTGGTCTTGTTCCGCTTCAGAAGCTGCATTTTCGTGCCGGTCCGTGGACTTGGTGGTACTGAGGGTGGGCAGCACTACGACGGAGTTGTTGAGTAGCAAGAAAACGAACTCGATCGCAGCAAGACGATGGTGGGCTTTGCGCAACCAGCTCAAGCTCTCTCTCTGCGAACGCAGCGTGGCGTGTGCGCTTGGATGACGCGGCGTGGTAATACTGACGCTGATCGTCAGCGCGCTGAGACCCCGCAGCAGCAGCAGCAGCAGCGGTAGTAGCGTGAGCATAGATCAGGGTACCTGCTCTCCCTGGCTGGGGGTACGGTTGGCCCCTCCACTGCGTATCGTCCACTTCTTTGGAGATGTACGCAACGGAGGGCTTGCTCTTGCGATCGCTGTCCGGCCCACTCGCACAAGTCTCTCGTTAGCCATACCCGTACCGCACCGTGCGGGTGAATTTTTGGATAGTTTTTGAAAGGGAGAGGCCTGAGGATTGAATGGAGTAACGGAATTTCCTTAAGTTTCCTTAAGATTTTTATTTGTTATCCAACTGGTTCTCTTCTTTTATTATACTGCGGTATCGTCTATTTTTGCCTCAATCTCCTGAGTTCTGGAAACTATTAACCATTGTTTGCGGTCTCTCTTTTGCTCCGTTATCGAGTTTCTCTCGTGATATTATGTTGTTGTCTTTTGTTCTGTTTTATTGGGTAACATTTCCCAGAATATTTGTGTCTTTGAAGATCCTGTATCTTACAAAACCTGCCTTACAAAGGTTGCTTATGTTGTGTGATGATTAAAGCATTCTAAAACTTTAGCCAATTCTGTTAAAGTAAAGTATTGTGTGTTTCGGTGTAAACTATTCCACTGTTTTGCGTGGATCTGTTGAGAGAAGCTGGTTAATTATACGTACATTCTTTATTCAAACCCATTCCCTATTGCTGTATGATATAGAAAATGTTGTGTTGTTTTAGTAAGAGGATCGTTTGGACATTCGTATCATTCCGCTCTCTTACTTTTCTTTCTTCTTTTTATGAATACGTAGCTTAGAGTGAATTACTCTTATTTTATCGCCGATTTTTATTTTATTTGTTACCTTAGTTTATTTTTTTCTTAATTCTTAGTACTTGGCAACCTTCTTCAACCATTCCAAAGCGCACCAAACCAACGATCATTCCGGTTTGATCGTTGATCTTCATTATTTTTCTCTCTGTTTTCTCTCTCTCTCTCTCACTCTCTGTGACGATCATTCCACCAGACGCATCACAAGGTACCTCACTTCATAACGCATCTCAGCCGCCGTTTGCAGCCCAATATGTCGACGACCCACAACCGACCGACGGTTCTCTCGCAGCTTGCGTCCGCGGTGCCCTGCTTGGTGTCGCACGCAGCCTCCCCAAAAAAAAAAATGGAGGGAAACAGTCAGTCAGCTTGCGGCGCTGACGCCGCAACAGACCAAAGGTGGGAGATCAAAAAATGCTTTCAAAACCAACATCTGCCCCAAAACTCACTGCGGTCCCGCTTCATGGCGTTTTTCGTGTGTTTATCATTAATTACCAACTTTTCGTGTTACGCCACGCCACTCGAGATGTTCGTCGGTCAAACTTGTACTTTCACTTACGCATCTTTGAGTAGATGATGGGAAGAGATCCATCAACCAGCCGCGTTAGTGAGGCGGTGATCGTCGTTAGCAAGCGTGTATACGGGCAAAAAACCTCTGCAAAAAAATGAGAGCACAAGCACTAACAAAATGGTGCTTTCGGGTGGTGTAGCGGTTTTTTTTACCACCACTTCTTATACGTCCCCCCTCCATTAAAGTGCTCTTTTTACATTCATTTACACCGCACCACGAGCCGGTTGCTTGATCGCATGAAGCAACAGCAAACGGCATTTCAGTCCAGTAAACCGCAGAACACCGCCGCAGCCTTCCTTTGGTTGGTGGTTTTCGTTTAATGCTCTTCCAGCGATCGTGCAAGTCACGATGGAATAAAGAATATAGCAAAAGCGCCTTTTCCACCGTTGAATGCGGTTATTCAGTTGGACATATTCTTTAGCAGCACAGACGCTTTAACTTTAGGTGCAGGTTACACCATTTCAGACACGGGACTGGTGGACCACTTGCAGTTGTTGCATCACTTGGCCCAGCGCTGCACCACCAAGTTACAAGACGCCCTTCAAGGCCAGCCATTGCAGAGAATGGCTGGCCGAGCTGCCGAGAGTCTCGAAAACTCGTAAACACACGCCATGCGGGCGCGCCGAACCGCGCGTCGCTTTGCGAGTCACCGTCGAGGTCAACGCCGTAGCGGTGGCACTGGTGGTGGTAGTGGAATCTTTACCTAGAGGGGGTTCGCCCCTTCGGCTGCACGTTTCAAGGTCTACTATCCCTCTCAGATCGAGCAACGACATAAGACAACGAGCTGTGGAGAAAAAAAAAGGCGAGATCGATGTCAATAGCGCCGAAGAGCGAAGAAGCAAACGCTGCAAGGAACCGGCGTACTACTTCTTCGGCGTAACGGTAATGAATCGCACGCCAAGGCAGATCGTAGTAAATGGCACTGGCTGCACAAACACGCACACAGGCTTCATGCTTTGACCATGGACTTCGGAAATGATAAGTGTAAACAGTATTTCATCATAAGCCCCCTGCGTGATGATCGCGCGAGACCGCTCGCTAACATTTGCATAGATGAATATGCGAATACGATGGGCTGGGAAGGAGCTTTTTCTGTTTGTTGGCGATAGGAACCGTCAGCTGTTCTTCGCGGTTGATTCATCTAACATCGTACCGCCAGCTAGCACCGAAAAACGGACATTGGCCGCATCGGAACGGCGGAACGACAACGAACGCCATGTCATGGGGGACCAATGCATCGCGTCACGCGTGGAACCAGTTTCCCGAATGCACCTCGCGGTTGCATAATTTCTAACGCACGCTGCGTATTGCTGCACGTATCGACCGTCTCTCTCTGGGTGTATGTGTTTCGGATAGATAACAGGGCGAGACAGATTTCGGTTGAGCAATCGCAGAGATGTCGTGGGGTTCGTCGCTTTTCGTCGCGCCTCTCAAGTCTTTTGTTTGTTGTGAGCGATTTGGAAGCGCAAACGGAGCGTCGACGGTATCTGGATGATGCCATAGTTTGCTGTTATCATCTCCAACGAGCTTGAGGATTTGGTATTGGTTGCGGACGTATGGAAAGTAACGGTTCAGCTGTGTCAATTGTTATGCTGCTGCGGGTTTTCAGTTGTGCAAGCAATGTTTTCTCCGGAGCGTTGTCGGGTTTGTCACTATTAATTTGTTTTTTTTTTTAATGTTTTGTATGTGTTTTATTACACGAAGCAATTAAATAAGAAATTCCATAATTAATCACTTTATCGTTTTCGAAAAAAAAACTGTAATGCTGATAAACATGCGTATAGCTTATAGAGTGTTTCATGATTTGCAGATACAAAAGAAAATAAATTAAAATTAGTGCCAGTTGTTTAAGTAGTGATTTGGCCATTGCAAGGAGCATTGTTAAGAATAAATATTCACGAAGGTTTTTTTTTTAACATATATAAGGACGGACGAGCCGTATGTTTGTATTCACGAAGGTCAATAAATCAAAAACGCTTGTCCAGCAACATTATAACGGTGCGTTGATCACACTCAATGGATATCCAATGTTTGTTATAAACATTTTTTAATAATAGGGCTAACGCACCACTTAAAATGGGATGCATTTAAAAAGGCTTGTTGGTGTTGATAAAGAAGGTATCTAATTTTTATGTATAAGTTTTGATATTTCTTAATTTTTTTCGATTCAAATATTGCTTGTTTATACATATTTTTGAGTGCATAAGGAATAAAATTCAAATGAAAAACGCTTATTTCGATATTTTTTCCCCAAAAAAATCCTCCAAAAAATTCGAATGGGTTAGTTTTAATCGAAACAATTTGTATTTACAACGATATTTGAATGAATTGATCCAATCACGACTGATCAATCCTTCTATTCATTCTCTCTATTACAAAAAATGTTTTAAATTATTATTTGCAGCTTTTATGGATCTACAATCGTTATCCGTGCTGACCATCGCCTTCTTCGGGGTGAATGTTGTACGCCAACTGATCCGGCCGCTCCATATCCGCCCTGGTAGTTGCACCCTGCACCGGTATCACTGGAATTCCGTTCGTTTTCGGCGGCGCATCCTTGGCCATTTCCCGCTTGGCCATCGTCTTTAAGCGACTGATACGCTGTTCCCTCTTCTGCGCAGCCGTTAAAAGCTCCTTTCCGGTGGGAACGAGCTGCTCCAGCGAATGCATCGTAGCGGCATGGTTACACGACAAACACCGGAGAGCGTCCAGCGGTTGCAGTGGCCGCTTGGTACCGGCTGCCTGAATGCTTCCGGCCAGCACACCCCTCAGTTTGGTCACCATCAGCTGGGTGTAGGTGAGCGAACGTCGAATGCGCGTCTCCAACAGTTCCACCGCGTCGCGATCGCACTTGTCCGCCATGCTGGCGCCCAGGTTCTGCAGCAAGCCCCAGATGCGTTGCAGTTCGTCGCTAAAAAACTCTACCTCTCGATCGATCTCCTCGTGCAGTTGCTCGATGGCGGTGTGAAATTGGTCCTGCGAAACACGCGTCCGGAAGTGGTCGAACTCGACGCGCCGTTCCAGCTCGTGATCGATCGTTTCCAGACGAGTTTGTGTTTGTTGCTTTAACTCACGTAGCTCCTCCGCGAGATTAAGTGCTTGATCCGAGAAGTTCGCTCGCAAGGCGTGAAGTTCATCTTGTATCTTGGCTTCATGCTTCTGTAGCGCGCCAGTCAGCTGCTTCAAGGAATCATCAGTTGAGTGGTCTCGCTCGGTTAAGGTCTCAATTTGCCGTTGCAGATCGTTCTGTTTCCCTTCGAGTGTATCAATGCGTTCCTGGTTCGATGTAAGCACCTCTTCCAGGGCTTGAGGCCACAGTGCACGGAGGCTTTCTGCCTTTGTGACTTCAAACGTTGAGCTCCTCGATCTCGTCGTCAGTGGTTCGAGTTCATTTGTTTCGGGAAATTTCAAACCACTGACAAGTCCTAAAAGAATAGTCCGTATCCCGTCGAGTTCCTGCTTCAAGAGGTCCTCCTTCTTTGGCAGCTCAGCTAAAGTGCTACGCCTCGGGACCAGTGCCTTCACGGAGCTGGGTACGGTATGCTGATAGAAATCGATTGGAGATGGCGCCACATCCGGTCGCGAGCTTTTGGAGGATCGAGTGACGCTGCGGCGTTGTGGTTTATACTCGGGACACTGTGCCTTCAGCTGCTGATGAATCGTATCGAGCTGAGCGTGAATGTTGGCCAGCACATCACCTTCCAGGAGTGGCAGAATAGACTTTTCGATCCGTGCGTACTCCAGCACCGTATCGTGCGCCAGTGAGGTGAGGTTACCGATCGTTTCGTCGATTTTATCGAAGCGCGATACGAGCGACAGGTAATCGATCGCATTTTCATGCCCTGGATGCAGTGAGGACGTTCTGCTACCGCGATACTCCTCCAGTTGTTCCACCGTGGGCATGAGTGTGCCACTCACCCTTTGCGCCTCCTGTAAACGATCGGCGAGAGTGTGTTGGGCCGTCGCGAGATGGTCAATTTTTCTAACCAGCTCATGGTAGGCTTCGGTGTCTTCAAAACGCTCGGTTACTGGTTCTTCCGGTTGCTCCGGTTGTTCTAGTTCTTCTCCAGTATGAGAAGCCTCTGCACGGTGTTCGATAGCCCGATTGTCTTCTATTTTGTGAAGCATCACCAGCAGTAGCTGGCGGAGCGCCGTGAGGCTTATGGTCCCTGGCTCAGGCGATTCAAAAGCGGCCGCGAGGAGCTCAGCGCAGCTGCGTGTTTCTTCCATGACGATCACACTGAACAGTCGCTTAAAGTGGTTCCAATATCACAGTGCCTGCTCCGATGATAGACTGTTTTTGTAGAAAACAGCATAAAATCCAACTCCAATCGAGCAAAAATCTCAGTAGGCACCGACCTTTGCATGACCAAAGTCGAAATAGAAATGGTATCTTTTTGTTACGCAACCTAATCAACTTGTTGTTCACAACTGGCGTAATAGGATAATCGTATTTATTATCACCGAATTACCGTCAGGTATACCATACTGCAAGGCACTTAACATCATTAGTTGAATCCCGGAGGTCCATGCGGCAGTATGAATTCTTGCTGCTACGGAGCGGTGCTATTGGCATACCTATGGGGCAAGAACACACTCTGAGGAACAGTCTGAACAGGGAACACTGTTACTTCTTACCATTGCAGGCCTAACGCGAGGACAGACCTCCAACATATCGTATCGGATTGTTAATGGAAGCAGCGTCTCCATATTGGAATACCCGTTCCTGGTGTCGCTGCAGCGTTGGGAGAAGGACACAAAGACGCACATCTGCGGTGGTACACTGATCAGTGATTTATGGGTTCTTACAGCAGGACACTGCGTCGAGTAAGTCTCGTTAGCTCTCGATTCTTTGGATTGTATCCATCTTCTTCCCGTTCTTTCCAACTGTTAGCGAAATTGAGCGGGACCTGTCGGTTATAGTGCGTGCCGAATCGTCCTTCCACGCGTCCGGTGGTGTGCTACTGACCGTAAGCCGCGCGCTGAAGCACGAAAACTTCCGCTACAGTTCTCCCGGGATTGACTTTGATTTTGGTTTGCTCAAGCTGAGCAGTAAGTTCGAGCGAGCGGTCCCGGTACCGCTCATTGCCAGGCATCGACGGATTCCGGCCGGAGAGCTGTGCACCGTCGTAGGCTGGGGTATGACCAAGGGAACTGGCGATCGGGAGCAGCTCCGGATGGTACGATTGCCGATTGTGGCGCAGTCGGTGTGTAGCGAGGCGTACTCACTGTTTGAGCCCATCACGTGGCGTATGCTGTGCGCTGGGTACGAAGACGGGGGCCGGGATGCGTGTGAGGTACGGTAGAGGGCTCATAAGAAGTATTCCTTGGTTCATCGAATTAATTCCTTCTTTCTATTTAATCCTTCCAGGGCGATTCGGGTGGACCACTGCTCTGCCGAGGTATGCAGGTTGGAATCATCTCTTGGGGTGTTGGCTGTGCCAAGCCGAACCGCTATGGCGTCTACAGCAGCATATCGAACCAACGGTCCTGGATCCAACAGATAACCGGTGTCTAGGCTAAGCAGTCCATGCTACTCGTTACCACAAATTATCAGCGAATTTTGTCGCAGATTGATTTGGAGAGCCACGAGGAGAGGCTACAGTAACCTTGTACCAATTGTGGAAATATTGGATTTTAATCACCCCTCGTAAAAATTGGCCAACATCGAAACGGGAAAGGAATAAAATGTGTACCATGCCGTCTATTACCGGTCCAGCGTCCATTAGCGAAGGTTCAGCGTGATGTTGAGCGTGGTGCAGATTATCGCGGTCATTACCGCTGTTTTGATGTTCCGTAATGTCCCCAACACTGGTAGTAGTGAACTGCAAGAATCCATTAATGTATGTTTTGTTCTGTTTATGTACGCTAGCTGGCGAAGGTGGAAGCACTCAGCGACTCTCCTTCCGAATCGTTAACGGTACGGCCACCGAGATCACCAACTATCCGTACATTGTGTCGATTCAACGTTGGACACCCTTGGAAAAGACGCACATCTGCGGTGGAACACTCATCAGCAATAGCTGGGTACTGAGTGCAGCCCATTGTGTGGAGTATGTATAGTGTCAACGCAACATGGCCGGCTGATGAACTGCTGTTCGGGACTCTCTTTCAGTCGACTCACTCCCCAGACCGCTATGGTACGCGCCAACTCATCGTTCTACCGGAAAGGTGGCAAACTGCACCGGATCGCGCAAGTGATCAAGCATGAGAACTTCACCTACATCACTGGCGACTACGATTATGGATTGCTGAAGCTGCAGCAGAGGTATCTGCGGGCAGCACTCGCTAGATTACCTTCCGGTAAGCGACGCTTCCCTCCCGGGGAGCTGTGTGAGGTGATCGGTTGGGGTTACACCTTGGGACCGGAATCGAGGGAACAGCTGCGTTCGGTTGCGCTACCGATCGTTCGGCAGTCAATTTGCCGTAAGGCGTACCAGTCAACCGATGAGATAACGGGTCGCATGATGTGTGCCGGATATGCAGAAGGTTTGCGCGATGCGTGTGATGTAAGAAGCGATCGCCGATTGTCACCGAATTGTAGCCCTAAGATATCTGAGCATCTGATCGCTCGTTATTGTTTGCTTTCGATTAGGGTGATTCTGGTGGGCCGCTCATCTGCCGTGGACAGCAGGCTGGTATCATCTCGTGGGCGATCGGTTGTGCCCGGCCCAACAAGTACGGCGTGTACAGTAGCATCGCAGCGGGTCGTGAGTGGATTAAGCGACAAACTGGCGTCTAGACGTAATTATAGACCAGCGCGGTCTCGATGGTGAGGCGCAACGAAACAATAGAATGTGTAATTTCACGACGGAACAACGGGCACGTGGTGGAATGTAGGAGAATGAGCCAAACATGCGCTTAAATACAGTTTCCTTTTATTGCACTGATCTGATGAGATTGATGTACGACAGGTGGATAGCAAAACTTTGATAAGCTTTTTGATAAGAACTATGATTTTACCTACACCTGTGAGCAATCAAACTAAACATCGGTGGACACAGTTATCCAATAACTTGTAGGCTGAGAACCGTCTTTTCTAATTGCTTTACCTCATCCCTTATTGGACTCTAAACGTGCCACGAGTGCTTTTGGCGAACACTTTCTTTCACTCTCCGTCCGTTTTTTTTGCCCTGCTTACAGGATCCTTGAGCTAATTATATGACCTTCTTCCGTTCCTTGATCACTGAAGGGTCACGCGCGTCTGGGCCATTCCTCGCCACAGGTTTATGACATTTTTCCTTGTTGATGGGAACGGTTTATGCACGTTATCATGAATCTTCACTCGCTTGGTGTTAAAATTACAATCCCGTGTTGTAGTTTGTTGTCTTTTCTAACTGCAACGTAAAATTTACCCTAACCTTTCCGTTTCTCCTCGTTTATCCTTTCGAGAACAGAAAATGTTAGTTTAGGTTCTTACCCGTGTGGTGGGGTACCTTTGCACTTGCCAAACGTGTAATAATGGTGTAGGTAATCGTCGAGGTAGATAACAAGAACCAAAACTGAAGCGACCGAATGTAGGGCCGAGCGGGTGATGACGGTGAGTAAGGTCGCTTCATCATATAGAATCGTTTCTATTTGCAATCCAGCTTTACCCAGAATAGCTATCAACTGCACCGCACAAAACCCATATAAGCTCAATATATAACATGCAAGCAATATGAAATAAAAAAAAACCGCACATTCTATCTATATTTTCAAGTTTTAAATAGCAGAAATGAAAAATAGAAAAGAAGGAATGAGTAATAATAAGGATAAGTAAGTGATAAGAAATAAGAGGCTGCGATAATAGAAAATGACTAATAGTATTCCCACAATCGCCATACAGTTTCTATTTCCATTTCCCAAAGAAAGAATGCCCCGTACAACTTTAACCAACTTCCGAAACACAGCCACATTCAAAATCGATTGAAAAACAAGGAAAGTTCATGGAATAGTGTGCCCGACGGACTCGAGGCGGCAAACGGGAGCATGAATTCGCAATCGGAATAGTAGAATCGGTGCACACAGGTCAGCAGCACACACGAGCACCGCCTAAAGGGAGTTCGAAGTGGTCACTGATGTGCGCACAGAGGCCCGCAAAGGCCCGTTCAATATTTGAAGGCACTGTGTCCTGAGCGATTTTCCCGTAGAGAATCGGATGCCGGCGTTGTGGGAAAAGGCGCACGGTGTTTGCCAAATGCACGCCCTACGGATGTTTTCACTTGCTCGTTGGAACACCTTTTTTGTTAAGGAAATACGGAGAGCAAAAAAAAACACAGTTCACCGAACTGGCACACGTGGTATCCTGGTAAAGCGGAACATGGGATGCAGCAGCAGAACGATACGCTTGGAAGATATCAACATTCACAAAGTGTGCCTGCGGGAAGGAAGTTCTGGCGCTCGTTTGTTCTTGTTTTTAAGTTTCGGATTCGGAAAACTAAAAGAAACTAACATATATTTTTTCACTGTTCGATTTCCTGGACATGAGCAGCAAGGCATGAGCGATGAGCACATCTTTATTGAAGAGGAAATATGTTGCATTGTATGCTTTTCCGGTAGCAATAGGTTAAATTTTTCTTCGTGACTAATAATTTTAAAATGAGTTAATGATTGTTGAAAGCAGATAAATCGATTATGGGGTTAATTATGAATTTCAGTACATGAAATAAATGCTCGTAATTTTTATTTCTGAGAATTTCTTGGGAAAAACAAATAAACTATATACTTTTGCTGAAATAATGTAATAATGTAAAAGAAATATTGATGTAAAGAAGTGTTCCACCGTTTGACAGTATCATTTAAAATGTATAATCTGTATCGGATCGCGCTAACAACATACTACGGCGACGCATTCTCTTTGAGACGCATGCGACGGCCCTTCATTAGCTCAGTGGGCGTTTTGTTATCAGGTGCACCTTCAAACGATTGATTTCTGTGTTCTGAGAGAATCAATTCTAACGCTTCCTCCGTGCACTCCCAGCTCGTCAAATACTCCTCTAGGACTAAATCTAGCTCGTTTTTAAACACCGAATAATCCGCCTGCGACGAATGGTAGACACCCGTGCAGAAGATGTCATTGTCATTGCAGAACGCGATGAATGATTTGCTTTTGACCTGCGTTGAACATGTTTCACACGATAACATCCGGGTCGCCGGTAGGCCAAAGTGTGAAAAGCCACATTGCAAGCAACTGACGCGATTGTAGCGGCTTTGCTATCCAGAGTTATATAAACTTCCACCCAATGCGAATACGCATCGTAAAGTACGAAAAGTGGGCTTGCGGCATATGGAACAAGTCCAGATGAACAGTGCACCACGCTTCCTTGGCCTCCGTGATAGGTTTAACCAAGCTTTCAAGCTGCGGGGAAATTTCCTCCATGTAATAGGTATACATCCTTTGCAGGTAGCTCAATGGCATCTCCGGCACGTATCTATCCATCGTTCTGATTAGCCTCTTTCGCAGTTCTGCTTCTTTTGGACTCTTGAATCCGTACATCCGTACATTGAACACGAATATCAAGCACTTTAGTTCGTTCGGGTGTATGTCTCCCATTTCGGTAGCACAAAATGCTTTATCTACCCTCAGACCATAGCTGATCATGTCTTCATTCTTCTCTTTCTCCAACTGGAGGTACTTCCAGTCGTCGTGTGGCTCGCGATTTAGGTTTCGCAAACAACGACATGAGTTTTCTGACGATCTCGCGAAATGATATCTTCGATATTCTTTCATTTCTGGTGCATTTCTTTAACTCCGATTCTCCCAATCTTGATACCAGCAGCTGCACTTTTGCCCCATCGCTCAATGGCGTAGTATCGTCTTGGAAGACCCCACCGTACTTGAAATACCACTCATCGAAGGACTCCGAGGGATATTCGAACAGCGGAAGGCTCGTGGCCAGGGACTTGAGTTGCTGGTATTCTCACGAGTTTTGGACGATCGGACTGGATGCGATTTACCTGCAAGTGTTTCGCTATTGCCTCCTGCACTTTGGATAGCATTTCCTTCAGCTCGGCACACGGTTCTCCGATGCCCTCAGCGGGTACGTTCGTACGTTCCACCTTAACAGTATTTTTTCTAAAAAATAAAGGAAAACACTTATCAACTCATTTCACCATCAACAAAGGAAGCTTACATACTTTGATTGACTCATTTTATCGCTAATCCTTCCACAATCTCCCAGTTTTCCGGTAAAAATTCCGTGATTCGTTTGCGCTGCGTGAAATCGCCAATTTGTTTTTAAACGTTTTTGCGCGCGTTTGACTTGTCAAACGTTGTTTTGTTCGAAACTTAAGCTCTCGTACACGGTATTCGAAAGTAAGAGCAGGTATTGTCGTGCTGCAATTTTAATTTTGTACGGAATTTTGTGTTTTTGATTGCGTATTTATTCTACCAATTTTCCCATGAAAAACTGACATAGTAACGCACATATCTGCGTTTGCGGGAAAGTTGAAAACACGGCCTTATTTTCGAATACCGTATCCGAGGACCTTAAGTTGGCCGGCTCAAGTGCGCCCTGGCTGGCTGATTAAAAACAAATTAATCCTTTTACGCAGCGGTCACGGAAACTTTACCCGGAAAACTGGTAAATTGTAGATGCAGCGTTAAAATGAGTCAATCAAAGTAAGTAACGCTGTTCTTTTGAATAATCTTGTGGACTCGCATGACTGATTAGTGTTTCCATATTTCCTTGGCAGAATAACCGTAATACCGAGCGTCTCACTCGCTGAGGACTTTGGAGGATCGCATGCTGAGCTGAGGAACATGCTATCCAAAATGCAGATTCAACAGGAGCTGGTGGCGAAGCAGTTGAAGGAGTTCGCGGCACTTCCGATCGTCCAAAACTCTTGCGAATATCAGCAGCTTAAGTACTTGGCCACGAGCCTTCCCCTGTTCGAATATCCCTCGGAGTCCTTCGATGGGTGGTATTTCAAGTACGGTGAGATTTTCCAAGAAGAAACTACATCATTGAACGATCGGGCAAAGGTGCAGCTGCTGGTATCAAGATTGGGAGACTTGGAGATGAAAAAGTACATCAACAGTATCGCTCCTTTGCGAGTGAACGAGCTAACATTCCGCGAGACGATTGCTAAACTCATGTCGCTGTTTGCGAAAACCAAATCGCGTACCACTCGTCGACTGCAGTACATCCAGTTGGAGAAAGAGGAGAACGAAGCGATAATCAACTATGGCCTGAGGGTAGATAAAGCATTTTGTGCTGCTGAAATGGAAGAGATAAGCCCGAACGAACTGAAGTGCCTGATGTTCGTGTTGGGATTAAAGAGCCCGAAGGAAGCAGCACTGCGAAAGTGGCTAATCGAACGGATGGATGAAAAGGGGTCTGGTCTGAAGTTGAGCGACCTGCAGAAACTGTGCGACCAGTTTAAGGAGAATACAACCAAAAAGAATGCCATTACGAAAATCGATGAGATCCAGGCGAAAGTGTGGCGCACGGTTCATCTGGACTTTTTCCAGATTGAGCAGGACCACATCGTCGTTCTGTTTGATGCATATTCGCATTGGCCGGAAGTGTATAAGAGCTCGAATAGCAGAGCATTTACAATCGTCGATACTATGCAAGCGATATTTTCACGCTTTGGCCTACCGCAGACACTGGTCTTATCGTGTGATCCATCTTTAACTCAGGTCAAGAGCAATCTGTTTATTGAATACTGCGATGACAATGACATTTTCTTCACGATACCAAAGGGCCACTCAGAAGTGTCGTCGCATGCAGATTATTTGGACTTTAGACATAAATTGAAACGAGCCATCGAGGAACGCCCTGGCACGAAGAATTGCGTCGAGGCTTTAAGACCGTTTTTGGTAAAACATAAAAATCAAACGTTCCATGGTGCACCTCACCACAAAACACCCGCTGAGCTAATGCTAGGCCGTAGTTTGCGGGTTACAGAGGAAGAACCACCGACATATTTTGTTGGTGGGTTCGGCATGATCGCTACCGATTATCCTTATTAAATGATTTTTCCAACACTAACATGAATTATTCTTCAAAAGTAAACATGAAATTCCAGTGAAGTAAAAATGCGATTCTTAAGAATTATACAATATGTATTAAAATGAAATAAAAATGCCATATTTTGTTATTTTGTAATCCAACTCATCTTTGATGCTATTACGAGTAGCAAAGCGTTAACGCTGCAAGGATCGTTGCAATGTATGTTATGTACTGGGTACGCCTACGCACGAGAAGAAAAGGGATCATTTTACAATAATGCGCAGCCAGCCATGTTTGTACATAAGCTCACAACGAAGATCACTTCGGGAGTTTAGTTTTTTTCGGGAAGCGAGTTCTAGATGCTCCGTCTCGCTTGGCTGCGTTGCGATTTCTGCTGCATCAGCACTTTAAATCGACCGTCCTTGTCTTGCCGCCTGGAGGAATGAAAAGAAGCACACATGGCTTGCCTGTTGGAGATCGAGCAGCAGTAACGGGAAGCAGTTATCATTCCACGGTGGTGACAAAATTTCTCTTTGCCCTTTGGCCAGAATAAGTTGCGTTCATTTCGGTTACAGTATCGATACAGTGTGTTCTAGATGGGGAACAAGAGGAGAAAATGGCAAAATGGTTTTGCTGTGATTGGGGAGTTTGAAATAAAAAGTGAACCAAAGTACGTAAAACGTTTTGCTTTTCTGGATGGTTCGTGTGAGCGATTGCTTTTGATGATTGTTTGTTACTTTCGCAGAATGCCGACAAAGTCTGAGCAATCAAGCAGCGGATCCGGTGATAAAAAGGTTCAGTCTCCATCGTATGCTGAGCTGGAGGCAAAGTTATCGAAAATGCAGATACAGCAGGATGCGATGGCCAAACAACTAAAGGATTACGCAGCGCTTCCGATCGTTCAAAACTCGGTCGAATATCAGCAGCTAAAGTCTTTGGCATCATACATTCCTTTGTTTAAATACTGCAAGCATCAGGAGACCTTCGATGAGTGGTATTTTAAGTACGATTTGATCTTCAAAAAAGACACTACGTCATTGAACGACCGGGCAAAGGTGCAGCTACTGCTGACGAGATTAGGCGAATCGGAGCATCAAACATTTGTAAAAAGCATCGAACCCAAGCAAGTGGCTGATCTGACCTTCTGCGAAATGATCGGTAAACATATGTCGCTCTTCGCTAAAACCAAATCACGCACCACTCGTCGATTGCAGTTTCTCCAGATACAGCAAAAGGAGAACGAAGATTCATTCAGCTATAGTCAGAGGATAGATAAAGCAGCTTGTGCTGCCGAAATGGATGCGATTGATGAAGAAACGATGAAATGCTTAGCATTTATCTCTGGACTACAGTCGGCAAACCAAGCGGATCTGCGCAAACGTTTGATCGAGAAAATGGACAAATCCATTACTTCGCTTACCCTCAAGGATCTGAAGGAAATGAAGGTCGTTTCTAAAGTGTTGGAAAAGAAACCGAAAAGGCCACCACATGGTGCACCATGGGAAGCTGTCCATGTTGGCTATTTGAAAGCGTTGGGCCAATGCTTCGTTGTGGTGCTGGATGAATATTCGCAATGGCCAGAGATAATTCCAGCGGCCGATTTTTCGGCACAATCTTGTATTGATTGCATAGATGATGTTTTCGTAGAGCATGGTTTGCCGCAAACAATCGTCACCAATGATTCAAACCAATTTTTCAGCGGCCGATTTCAGTCATACTGCTACGAGAACGGAATCAATCATTGGAATTACTCGGACTATCAGGATTTTTACTATCAATTCATAGATTATTTTAAAGCATTCGTTTCGGTGAATTCAATCGCCTCGGATTATGATAATGCGAGTTACATGGTGAAATGCTTTCTTTCGCATTTTAGAGACATGCCACTAGGTACAGCTCCCGGAGGTCCAACGCCAGCTGAATTGATGTTTGGATATCGTATTTATTGCAAATATTCCAATTGTTTCGAGATTCCATGTGGTTATTATTAGTTATATGTTTTTTCACTCAACATCCTTTGCTCGCTTAATCAATTATAAAACATGTTTTAATACACACAAGGGCGTGTAAGCCGTATGCATACCTATGCTATTTTTTCTTTCAATGAATTCTAATAAAAAAACTATAAAATGAAGTATATGTAGTAGCTGTTTTTATTTTAGTATACTAAGAAAACATGATGCCACTCGCCACGAGTACCACAACAAGTGTGATAACGGCAATCCACCTCATTAATAAACTGCAAGTAACGAGTTTCGATTCGTCAGCTAAATACACTTTTTATCGTAAAAGAAGGGGACTTAGTGCTTAAGATAACAGCGTTGTGATTTGTTTCTGTCCTCGATTGCATCAGCAACAGTTCTGCGTGAGCTGATTTGAAGAAACACCCTCTTTTTAAGTCTTTCCCTCTACTCTATTTTTAGCTCATGGAAAAGATGCTACGCACGGCATCCGTACGAAACAGGATAATTGAACCTTTTTATCAACTGATATCAGTTGAGAAATAAAACAAAATATCATTCCAGTAAGCCGTCGTAGACCCTCATCCCTTATTCGGCGCCTTGCTATAAAATGGATTTTCTCTAAAAATTAATTTTATAGCAAACTTTCAAGCGAATTTGATCGTTGAATTCGATTTTAACGGATTATAATCGCGACATTTAACCGCGTTGCTACATTAAAAAAACAAAATACTTAAGTAAAACTGCTCTCAAATTAGACTTGCGTGAGTTTTGCACAGGGACGAACCACAAATCATGTTTATCAAAGGTTAAGAGACGTAACCGTTCGCCAGCTCAAACCTGTACAAGGGACGATGAGCTTCTCGCATGTTTACCCGAGTTTATCCTAGAAGCGATTGGCCAACTTCACATGGACATGAAAGGACCTGTTTATTTTGATCTGTGATAAATGTTAATTTGTCGGTGAGCAAATGTCATCGCATCCCAATCATCATGTCCTAAAACCACAAAGCGACCCATAAATTATCCTTCGCATGGGCGCAAGACAGGAAAAACAAAGCACAAGACACAGAAAGGTGCAGCAAAATGGGTGGCCACGGTCGGGCAGAAACACACCGCAGTAGACGGAGTAGAGGAACACGGCGTGTCGAAATAATGAGTTCTGAGATTTTATTTTGGAAACCATCTCCTACGCAGAAGAAGTGAACGGCGTGGATGGCTGACTTGCTGACTGAATTAATGAGCTTAAAGTGATGTAGCGATGGAAAAGGTTACAGTTAAGGGCAGAGAGTATTCAGGAAAGGATTTATTTTGATATGGTTTTGTAGCGAGTAAGACAAGGCACCTGTTACCCTTCGTCTAAGAGGTCTTTGGAAATTTGTCGTCCGTTGGCCAGCATCAAATCACGAATCGGGATGTGATCCAGGATAATGTCACGAGTAGCAATATAAGGACGTTTTAATACTTTAAATTCGCAACTTCTTTGCTTTACGTTTTACGCGAAATCATTACAATTACTTTTTTGTGAATTTAAAAAGCAACTTTCGAATGAATTGTTGGTTTGGTTCTATAGAAAATGTATAAAAAATACAGCCATGGAATTAATTCTGAGGAAGCGCCATTGCATGCTTTTGGCACTCGTCTTAGCTCGGTCGTTCAGGAAAAATGATTAAAGTTCTCCTTTCCCTAAAATTTAATGTAACATACTTGAAAAATTCAACATCAAACATTAAAGGCATTAAGGTGTTGTAATCTAAGTTGGAATAGTATGCAGCCTTCCTCGTCTTAGATCGCCAACCCCACAAAAGAACAAGGACGCGGTGGCTGGCCGATTGGAAATTGATTAAATTTATTACTCGTATGTCGGTGATTAAAAGCTTGCCATCGACTTCCTAGCCCACGTTAGGCGATAACAATGAGTGTGTTTGGCTGTTGATGTAAAAGTTGTTCACTGGTCAGCTTCAAATGAAATTTATTGTTCATCTGTGGTCCTTGGCAGGATGGAGGGCTCTTTTGCAGAAAGTAGTTTCCATTGTACAAAATAATCGCACACACGCTTGCATTACAGACGCCACAAACCTAGACTCCTTGCATGCTGCCCTGTCCTCACTGAAGGTAAAACCATCTTCGTACGGAAAATCCTCGAACGAACCAGCTCATGCACTAGCCTCAGCTCGATCAGGTTTGTCTTAACCCCACCAGTAGTCCTTCGCAAAGTTCCGTGTTAGTTTAGGACCCGGGGAAGCAGTTTAGCAACACCAACCGGTCCCCTTCATCCCTTTCTTTCGTTCTTTCCACATCGCACTCGTAAGTGGTTTGGAATTAAAATTTAATTTGGTCAGTTGGCGCAACATTCCTTCAGCAGCCTGGCCGGTATGGTTTCCTGTTGCTCGTTCGCTTGTTTCATTTCCTTTCCTTGCCTTTTGTCGACATTTCGGTTCCTCGGGCTAACTTATTGCCTCTTTTTTTCCGTGTGTTTGTTTGTTTGTTTGTTTTGTGTCTATCGCTTTCCACTCCGCGTTGGCCATTCAAATGTGAAACCAACAGCGTCATCATCGTCATCTCGCGAAACTGCCCGAGCGACTTTTTGTGGGTGCTGCTGACTTTTATTGTCGTCCACCGGGGCCTACCGCACCGCGGTACCGGGAAAAGTTTGCCCAATTGAGGCTCTCAACTTTCTCCTAAGCCTAGGGACGGGACAGAAGGGAGCAATGAATTATTGAAATTTTACTTGCTTTTACTGTGGCTTTCCGCCGGGTCACGATTGTTTCTGATGTTTTTAAATGGATCGCTTTTCCAACAACTAAGCCAGATAATTGCTTTGACAACAGTTAGTGGGTGCCATTGGCTTCATGTTCGGATTGCTTGCGCGGTGTACAGATTCGTTTTCTATTTTGACTAAATTGTGGGTTTCATTCGCAACAACACGCCTTCCGTGGCACTGCAGAGCGAGAACCTCCGCCCACGGTTTGGATAATGTTTTTATTTTCTTGAGAAAATTTTCACTCGTACACACGCCACGACAATTTGGAAAATGTTTGAAGCCGACACCGGTATGTTTAAATTTTCACAGTAAACTTTGGCTCTTTGTTTGGCAAGAAGCGTCAGTTTAAATTTTACGTGGTATTCGGTCTATTGATCTCTTAGTTACAATGGTTTCGTGTACCGTTGATTAAAATGCCTTCTAAAATTTAGGTCTCCCGTGGTGCATTATGCGCAATATGTATGCCAGATGCAGTCATCAAAGCGAAACAATCATAATATTACCATTCTATCGTTACCGCCATATCAATGAATAGATGAGCTTCCCCGAATTGATTGACACTGTCCAGCTGTGATATTAATTAAAACTATGCTTCATAATGAGAAATGCAACATTCAATTCGCTCCGCAACAGATGACGATTCCTGTGAAAAGGCTCTATTCACATCTATACATCGAGTGCGTATCAATTGCGAACCTGTTGCGCCCGTCCCGCTTTTCACACTTTGGTATGTTTTACCCTCATCCATTGCACATGATTTTATCTGGCCGTCGGATTGTATCCACTCGTTGCGTCACTTACGACTTTACTTCTTTGAAACGATCGACAAATGTGTGATACAATCTGAAAACTGAAGTTCAGAGAAGTAGCGGGGCCACGGGTGACAAAGAAACGACAACAATCCGGTTGATACTTGAAAGAGCTCCTGGCAGAGTGAAGAGTGAAACTCTCCCAGTGCGGCCAACAAAAGGTATACCAACCGACCGAGCTGGGTGTTGAAAGATGAAATCGAACCAACGAGTGTCGGAATCCCGGAAGGTTTCCATTTCCTCGCGTACCGCAGCATCAAAGCGTCGGGCGCCTCCATCGATGTGGGTCACGTTGAGCAAATGGTGCATAAAGGTGCTGTTCCGGCCAGCGCAATGGCGTTGTGTTCATTTATCCCGGATTGTACACTGCATGCCCCTACAGTTGCTGTACACCTGAGTGCTTTGTTACCGAAAGTGCGAGAGAAATATGAACGCCCCGCCAACGGTTGCTACCTGACCTGGAAGAGGGGTGGCCATTCCAGGGGGAGAAAACATCTCAACACCCAAGAAGTGATCCGTTTTCCCGGCAAAAGAGTGCATTTGTTGTTGTGTAAAAGCGATTGCGGTTGGGGTTTTGTTGCGTAAAGCAGCTTAAAGCACTCCGTGACTTCTGGATGGGGCGTGTACTTACATCGAGAAAGTGCTGCATGCACGTGCTAAGGGCGAATGGATGGATGGATGGATTGCAAACAATGGAATGCGAGGTATGTGGTTCGTGCTATAAACAGAATAAATCTTAAAACCATGCGTAGAAGGTGTATGGCCACGTGAGTAATTTTCCGTGGAGAAGCTGTCTCCAAAAGAGGTTGAAATAATGTAGCTATCATTTCCCTCAGCCTTGAAAGGTCGGTTAAGGAGTTTTCGTGTGAAAAAACTTCCATCCAACCAACGGAATGAAGCTCATACTCATAATAGGAGGCTTGCAAACCCCCTCTCATAACGAATCAGAGGATATGGGCTGGATTCGAATTTTTTGAAAATAAAATTCACGCCCTCCGGCTCAACCATGTAAGGATAAAAAGGGCACGCATCGAGTTCATTTGGCATGTGCGTCCCTTCTCACGGTGTGCGCCACGGTGGCAAACAATGCAGCAACAATCTTACGGAACTCGAGTGGGTGGGTGAGTGTGTGTTTTGTAAGATTTTCTTTGCTTTTTCTGGCTGTTTCTCTTGAACGTGGGATGTGTGAGGGAGGAGCAGTCGCGTGCTGGTAAAAGCTCGTGAATACTTTATCAGGTTGTTTGAAGCACATCTGATAGACAATTATGGACGCCGCGTTGGTGGTGGAATATCCTCGGCCATTCCTCCGGCGCTCCTCGAGAGTATGAGAAGTATGTTTCTGTTTTATTGATGTAAGGCGATGATCGCATGCCGGCTGTTTGCTTCATTAATTGGTGCTACAAAGCCGTACTGCTTCTTCCCTTCCAGTGTGCATTAAGGATTGATTGAAAAGGACAAACGTAAATCGAATCGAAACCAAGTGCTGATAGTCAGGAGTCACGGTGTTGAAGCAGGAATCATCGAGTGTTCATCTTTGAAATGGTAATTTCATTTTTATCTCGCAAAGTGGCCACCGAGTAGCAGCTAATCCGGCACTGGGGATATTAATAAATCACCAAGAGCCTTAACAATTCCATTACTTTCGTCTGGCTTTAACTGCTTTGAGGCGTTACACGCGCGTGTGTGCGGCGCTCGATATTAATCAAGTGAACCAGCGAACAAGACCGCGAAATTGTTGCTCCGTAGGTGGGTTGCCCCCGGGGGCAATGTACAACCGGAGTCCGCGGCAGAGAGAGAGTGAGCGAGTTTTATAATGTTATTATTTGTGTGTTCCGCGGTTCGTGGTGAGTGGTGCGTGGTGCGTGCTTCTTCTGGTATCCGTGACAGTTTGCGGTTCGCGAGTACCGCGGAAATGTGTCGTTAATGGAGGGAAATGAAATTATCCTTCCTTGGTGGGCTTTTATGAAACTCGTTTCTTTTTTCCTTCCGGACTGCTTGATATTCCCGACGATGGTTGGTATCATATCGAGTCTGTGATATGTGGAGAAGGATGTGTTACAGCGTGGCAATACGAGAGTGAAACTCCGATTTTTGGATGAAATTGTAGACCCATCCCGAATAACGTATCATAAAAAAGTGAAAAGCTATGAAATGAAAAAAGATAAAACCAACATTTAAGCTGATTATTCAATCAATCTAGTAACCCATAGAGCTGTTTGAATGTAGAAGATGTTAAACTCATTTCTAGAATAGTTATTGGTTATTCTTTTATTGAGCTGAAAAAATAGAAAAACAGTCTGAATGTGTTTTTCATTGCGCTTAAAAAAAAACCTTTATTAACAAAAAACATTCAAAACTCTCTCAAATGAACAAAGATTAAAAAAAAACGGTTGCGCATGCTATAAGTCCCCAACAAAACCAGAGAATATAGTAGAAATTGGATATGCTCAAGTGCTCAACATTTTGTTTTAAATAATGCACAAAACACACCATATGCTCGTCACACACAGGGCGCATAATTAAACTCCCCTTTATTCTGTTGATTGAAACTGAATATTCAATCGCAGGCCCGAAAAAAAAGCACTCCTGCCCAACCAAGCATTATTAATGAGCATCGAATTGCACGGAATGCACCTGATTTGATAAACATTGCGGCCATTTTTTTGCTGCAGATATTTGTTGCATCGATTCCAGGTATCATTAATGTGCGTGCTCATTTGCACGGTGCTCTCATCGGCACACGCCTGGCACTGGCAGGCGACACCCCACGGAAAGCGGTATCAATATGCTCGGAGCAAATAGGGGAAATGAAATATGCACACTAAACACTAAACCATTTTTCTCCATTTAAGCCTCCCCTTTCCGGTCCTCGCATCCGGCTTCGCGTACAATGTTCGCTTGGGTCGTTCGATCCTTTTTGGTAGAACAGAAAACTCCCGGCTACCCGATTGTTTCGGATTAGAATGCCGATAATGCGTAAAATGCGCTGTGCTGTTAGCGTAAGCACCGCTTAGGTAGAAGGGGGCCCCCGTTGGCCCCCGTGGCCTCTAGCAGTTGGAAAATGCAAATAGCGCTAGAAGCGGTAGAATAACACCTGAACAACTATGCGGGAGCGATGCGCCACATTGTTAAACGACACGATTACCGGTGTAGTAGCAGAGTGCACGGAATAAGCACGGTATGAGCACAGCTTCGAGCGCCCAGCGTTACGGAGGTGATGAAATGAAATATATGTTTGGTGCACCAGGTTCAGCTAGTCCGTTGTTAGTAGTTTACTAGCACGCTTGGCAGCATAACTTTGGAGACAAGACAAAGGACACTTTTAATGATTGCTAGCAGGGAGTGAGTTTGCAGATAATTGTGGTGCTGGAGGTTGCTTCGATTCGATGGACAACGTTGTTGTTTACTTTTCTATTTGCTGCCGTCAGAGCGGAAGCTGCTGTGTCGTAGCTTGGTACGGGATCCTTTCCTTTGCGAGAGTCCATTTGTGAACGTGTTGAGCATTGTCTTCGCTAATGGTTTCCTTTGCTTGATGCCTTCTGCCATGTCACAAGCACTAAGCGGAGATGCGGGGGGAACGATGAAGCGATTGGACATCTGACAGGATGAAATGATGCGATATCGTAAGCTGACGTTGCTCAACATAGTGAAGAAGGTGGCACCTTTTTACAAACGGTTACCTTATTTGATTCTTCTTCTTCAATAAGGATTTATTCCAGTACGGCTATTGAATCCAGCTTCCTTGGCCTTCGCTAGCTACTCTCGGGATATAGACCTCTGCTATACTAGAGACCGGCTGCTAAGGCCATATGTCCCTTATTTGATTGTATTATGCTTTTTTGCGACGAATTTTTAAGCTTGTTTTTAAGACAGTTATAATTTACCAGCAAATTTTAAAATGACAGTGAATTCTTTTGTATTAAAAGAATACCTCCTTTCATTAACATTTTTGTGTTCTTGAATATCATTACCATATCCTTTAATATTTATTCAACATAATTTATACGATTAAATTTCGTGCAAGAAATATTGACTGAATGGCTTGAAATGCAGTATACACAAACACGAGTCTCTAACTCGTGATAACATTCTAGAAAGCTGCTATACGTTCATCGACGACATTTGGTAGCATAATAAGGATGGAACGGAAATCGCGCTTCATAAATATTTGGTCAAGAACACAAAAAAAGTCCTTTGAAGAATCCATTTTGCTGAAAGATTGCTTAATGTGCCGGGAGCTTGAACAAACCTTTCTTCAGATACAGCCGAGTTCTTCGTATCGGAGGCTGAATAAAACCTATAAATGAATGTTCTTAAAAAGAAATCACCGATACTGGGATAAAAAGCGGAAATATGTTTTATGGAGCATTAATAGGATTTCTTTCCATTTCTCTTCCTATTTTTTTTTTTTAGTTGGTATCTTACGGACGGAGCCGTATATATATCATTTCTCTTCCTAATTATGCGATAAAGTCAGGCCATGAATATCTGCAAGTTTTCTTACAATTTGGTGCAACTTTTTCGCCATCATCCTCCTGCTATCTCGTAGACAGCTCCCTCGCCACCTTGCTCATCACTCATAAATATTATTCTTCCATTACTCCAAAGCTACACCCGTTCGGCTGCCAGGACCTAAGCTTAACGCAGGTGAGGTTCATAACCCTCCCAGAGATGGGAAAAAAATAAATTACCCAACGCAAATGATCAAAATTTATCCAACCTTCCCTCAAAAGAGGTTTAAAACCGAATCGATTATGATGGAACACACAACCACAGACAAGGGGGAAAAAACCACAAAATGGCTCCACCGTCGTACCATCGGCGCGACACGCAAACTGCAGTTGCAGGTTGTTGCCCAGCATCCCGGACGTGACGCCAGGACAGACTGTGCATGCAGACATCCCGGTTGGTGCATGCTATTTTGCATTTTAAAATGTTTTTTTTCCCCTACACCACCGCCTCGCTACAACACGCTAAGCTGCAGTCTGGTTCGCCCGGTTGCCGGTTCGGTTAGCGAGAAACATAAATAAATATCTATGCGCCATGGCGCATGGCTTAGGCACCGTAGCAGCGAGCAGCGAGATGGGTTTCAATGTTGAATTACCATTTTGAAGTCTTCACATCCGTGGATCGGTGTGGTCTTTTTTTTTCCTCGGGAGAGAAAAAGGCACTGGTGGAAAAACCAACATCGCTTATTTTTTCTGTCGTTAAACACCCCATTACGGATCCTTTCCGGCCGGTATGTACCGGTCGGTCTGGGTTTCCGCACCTCCGTTTGTTTGCTTTTAATCGTCCGAAGCACAAATTGTATTACACACCCAGTGGCCCAGCGTTATGACGCGACGGTGCGCGAGATCAACGAGGATTTATCCGCTTCAAACTGGCCCCCGCGGTCTACGGTCCAGGACTTGCACTCATCAGCAAGCTCACCATACAAGCTGTGCCGTTCCTGATTTAGCTCAAGAGCATTATTTATTCAACGATCGGATCGGACACCTTGGCGCTTGGTTGGAGGAGAAGCGAATTAAGTTTTCCACTCCAGGGACCTCACCGGATGGTTGAACTGCACCCCTTCAAGTCCCTCTGTATCGTGGAGTCCCTCTGTATCGTGGGTATCGTTTCGGTTAGATTGGCTCAACCATAAACAGGACCAGGAATAGAGGGGGAAGATCAAAGCAAAGCCCTGCCAAGCCTGCACTGACGCGTGGTCGGTCCACGGACCGAACCGAAACCGTATCGAGGGCCCAGAACCCTTTCGATTATCTTTCTAATCAACCGAGAAACCTTCAGCACAGTTTCCATTCCAGGGTGCTTTAAGAACGAGTCTCCTTCCTTCGCTTGAGACTCGTTTACTCGCATCACAGTGCCACAACCTCGCAGGTTAACTGGCGCTAATCCTGTTTACCATTTAATGCATCGATTATTTCGGTCCCGGGACTGACCGAGATCGAGAAAAAAGCTCGTTTTCCGGCCCGAGAAAGTGGGGAGCTAAGGTGTTCTGTCCACACACCGTTTTCAGCGCAAGCGATCGAACCGTCGAGTGTCGAGAGAACGAACTGTCGATGTGTCTCTCGATCGATATTTAATCTCCGATTCCAATCATGTACAATGTCCGGTGCTGGCCGTTTTTTTTCCGGGCTCCAGCTTCACTCGCTCTATGTTGTTGCTGGAGTTGTAGCGACGGCTAAAACAGTACATTGTTCCTTGTGCTTGTACGAATGTGTCCTCGAGGCGTGAAGGCACGTCACGTTGGCATCAGGACTGGCGGCCTGATGCCGGGCCGGCCGGCCGGACTGACCGAAACGTGGCGCGGGGCAAAAAGTGTTTCGATGTTTCGCGTTAACAGCCCGCGTGAGGCCGATGAGGCTGAGAGGAGTGTCGGTGTATCAGTAACACATCTCGGGGGCTGTAAGTGTTCATTGGAGGCAATTTACTCCCATTAGGAGTCTGCGATGCTCCATGTCTCGTTTGAAGGGGTGGTTTGGGGCCAATTTGGCCTTGGGCGGGGTGTAGGGGCTTGTGATTAGTTTTATGATCTGCTGTGTGTGTTATTTTGTAAATAGGCTTAATGAATTATTTTACATTAAGCAATTCTGGTTCGTTATGCTCCATTGTGCGCCCAACGACTCGTTGTGTCAATATTGGTTCGCATTCAGCAAACGTTTTGTTTAACAGTGGCGGTTAACGTGCGGTAAATTAATTTACTTCCCACTTTGTTTAGCTTGGTTTTAGCGGTGGGAATGTTTAAGCAGAATAGCAGAGTAATTTGGTTTGATTTTAGATGTTTTTTTATGAAGATAATTTCATTATAACTCCGCAGTTTTATATAATTGATTATCAAATTGCTCTCCATCTCAATTATTCTTAAGTCAAACAGAATGCAAAGATTCAGACTTTGCACAAGGAAACCTGGTCGGTTGATCGCTTTAATAACATAATGTGAGCGTCAAGAACGCCAGTAGAAGCTTCTGTTATTACCGAACGTACGATGTCAGAAGTTTTTAATGCTGTAGTAGACATTCAAGTAGTCATCAAAACAAACTTTAAGTGTTGCAACATGAATCATATGAATCAAACATATCAATGAAACATGTTGTTGATTTTGTGTAGTATTTTGAGCAGTTCAAATAAAAAAAAACACTTATTTTACTTCGTTTCGTGACCATAAACATGTGTCCTTCAATGTATTCCAGAAAACCTCCCCCATAAAACAATGTTTAGTACATTTTAAATTCATTAACTCACCTTTCACATTAGTGCCAGGTGTTCCGCCTGCACGAAAAGGAACGGCACAATTCATCTTGCTTCCAAAAACCTTCACCCTTCCCCCGGGTCATTAAAGTGTGATTTACTGGCACCACATAATTGCATAAATTGTGCTGTGTTCGAAATAGAAGGACGAGTGCCGAACGAACTACAAACAACCGAAAAAACCGAAAACGGAAAGGGGAGCTTTGTAAGTAGGGTGATAAGCTGCCACCCTCCCTCCCTCTCCCACGGGTACACCTATGTTCCGACCACTTTAATGGACATCAGGCCCTACCGAGCGTCGATCGATCAAGATGTAGTAGCTCGCGAAATTATGATTAATGTTGACTGCGGCTGATGGAGATGGAGTTGACATTTTCCTTTCCATCCCTTTTTTCTCCGCTTTTCTTTCCTTCGTTTTTCCGGTTCTTTGCATTTCTCCCACGATTACCTGCGCTCCGGTGCTGTTCTCTCACTGAAAGCTGGTCATGTGGAGTTGCAGTTGTGTGCTGGCAGCACCGGCGGCCATCATGGTGTCCACCGGTGAGCAAATGAGCCCCGCGAGCCCAACCAGTGCAAGCTGTGGAGCCGGTTGAAGGCGCGAGAAGCATCACAGTGGTCCATCGTTAAGGAAACTCCCGGAACCATTAGAGAACATGCTCCATCCATCCACGACACGGACTGGTGGCCGTTGGAGTAAAAAAGCGTGCAGCAGAACGGTCCTCCGCAGCCACCGGTAGTTGTGCAGGAAGTTAATGTAATTATTAAAGTTTTGCCACTTTCCATGCCACTTCCGTTGACCAAGCACCGTTCCTTTCCGAAACACGAACGCCCAACGTTGTTGAGCACGTCACGTCAAGGCGCCCTCAGGGCTGGGAATGATTTTAAAGCATTCTTCTCGACACGTTGCTGCATTCCTTGGAGCCTTCAACATTGGCAGCGCTACAGATTGACACACATTTTGCAATTAAATTCTGAGGACTGCGCACGGTTTGGCGGCGATGAAACAATAAAAGTGGTTACAGTAATGAAGTTGTACATCGCCAAGCTTACAGCTGAGCGCTGGTCGGTCACAGTTTGCCGAACAATAATCCCTCTCAATCCCGGGGCACAGACTAACCATTATCCTTGTCATACACAAGGCCCCCGGCAACTCCACTTGCAACTTCCTGTGCCCAGGAGGAATGAATTTTAATTAATTGCAGTTCGGATGGAACCGGGCATGCTGTGGGAGCAAAAGCAGTATGTCCGGAACACACGCCAGTAGACGATTGGATGCGGGTATCGATAACTTTGGTTTGACTTCCCATAACTTTCCTCTCCATTCGACGGTGGTTTTCCTCCTCGCACAGACAACTTGTTGGCTGCTGCTTCGTAGGCCACACAAAGTACAGAGAAGCTGAAGCAAGCAGTAAGTCCTGTAAGTGTGCCTGTGCGGTGGGTGTAAAGTTGTATGTAGTTGCGCGCTTCGATGTTCGATGTTTAGCAAGTGCATTGATGCGGATCGAAGTGGAGTGCTGAAAGGCGTGCACTCAGCTCGTGGTGCATTACGCTGATAGGCACGATGTTTACCCACGTCTGTTTTGCCAAAGGATCTCGAAGGAGAGAAGCGAACTAACTTTTGACGCCTGCCAACCATCGGCGTACGTCTTTTATTGGCGGTGAGTCTTTTCTACGCGATGCCGTTCCGATGGTTTTGTGGATGGATTTTGCGTAAGCCAAAAGGGGGTTTACCATTGACTGCGCCGCTGCGTTGCTGTCGATCTTGCGTTGTGTACTGTGAGTCAGCCTTGTCAGCCGTCAGCAGTTGTGTTATTGGAGCTGATTTGGCGAGAAAATATTTGAACAATTCCACCAGCGGTTCGACTAATTATGTTATGTAAATGCTTTGTTCAGGAATTCCTTTCGTTCGTTCTCTCGTCAGTCAGTCATCGGTTGCTGCGACATGCTGCTGGTCGTGTGTTCTCACCAGTGGATCCTGTGGATTGCTGGCTACTGCGATTACTGAACAGACTACCCCTAGTGTACCTTTAAGGGGATCTGCGTATTGTCAACGTCCTGCAAAGAGGCGGTTCTGCTTCGTTCATCAAACGGAATGAAACAAGATCCGACGACGAGGGTGCTGAAAGGTAGCGGCTGAAGGAAGTATGGGTGTGTACGGTACGATAGCCCGCGGGCTTTCAGGGGAGACAGGTGTGGTTCGCTCGGTGACTAATTGAATTTCGTTTTATCTTGTTTGATCAATTAGCCTGGGTGAAATCTGTCGCTGCTCCTGGACTGATGGATCAAAGAACCCCCTAGCGAAGGGTGGGAAGAGGACACGGTTGGTGGGCTGGATGTTCGGGGGAAAGAGAACTAACTTTAGGAATAACATGATGCTTGTCTGCTTGGGAAATTACACCTGTACATTAGGTCGTTAAGGAACTCTGTATCTTGGTTAAGAAAACAGCTTTAAAACAATTTTTGAATTTAGATTTTTTTTTGGTATTAAATTGCTTTACTGAAACAAAGCTGCTCGTCGACAATTTAATACCATAAATTTATTACTTCACGCCATGCACCAGTACCAACCTTTTTCCAGAAACTCTTTTTTTGGCAGAAAATACAAAATACGACCCACTAGTTGAATGCTGTTCAAATCGTGTCCTGACAGCATTACGCATAATATCAATGGCATGAATTGAATCGTAAATTATTATTTTCAAATCCAATACAGACGCAACAGGCAACAATACGTGCCAAGGCGCTTTTTCAAAATGATTGAAAGTACAAAATGAACGAAAAAAAAAACTGGAAAGAAAAGGTAGCGACACCGCTACGTACATGCAGCCTCCGGATGCCCTGAATTATTACTCCAAACAAATGGTGCGCTCCGCTTCCCTTGGGTGCTTTGTGCGTGGGCACAAACACTTATTCATCGACCCCACCACCGGGGGGGAGCATCTTTGCCACCACCAGCGAACCAGCGGAAAGCCTTCGCTTTGCTTCGCATCTACCTTATGGTTTCAGCGCACGCAGCAAACATTTAAATATCAATGACGAAATGGATGAGAGAGCGGCTTCAAAGCGACAGCGCGTGGATCCGTCTGCCATTCATAAATAACGTCCATGATTGGCGAGTGTTTGCGTGACTTTAGCAACCGGGATGGTTCACCTACCTCAAAAGCATCTCGTGTCTTATGTCCTAACCTTAACGGAACCACCGTCTGAACCGGGACGGGAGCTCTGTCTAGTAAACAACAGGCACAAGAGGGCCACATCTTCGTGGGACAAAGATGGTCGGCTCGTGTCAGCTTCTGCATTGATGAACCAGATGCTTTTTCGCGCTCGATTGCGTCCGAAATTGTTGCGGTCGGTACGCGGTTGGTGCTTGGACAAGAAGAAAGTGCCACAGTCTCGTCCTTCCTCCTCCTCATCGCCGTCATCGTCGTCTGTTCCTGGCGCTTTGATTAATCAATTTGTCACTGAACGAGAAACAATTTACAGTCTGCTAGGAAGCTAATCGAGCGGTTAATTACTCCGGTCTGCCGGACGGTGGTCAAGCGCCAGCATAGCGAACAGTATCCCGAGTCTGCTGCTACTGCTTCTGTCGAGGTTCCGGGAGTCGTTCGGGGATTCGTTTATTATTTATGCTGCACATCGGTACAGATTCGCGTGGTTTGCTGCTGTTGCCGTTGGAAGTGCAAGTGGCTAATGGAAATAGAATTTCGCTCTTTGCTTTCTCGGGCGCCAGAAACGGGACGGCGGACGGCAGGTGAGCAACGATCGTGTTAATTGGCTAAATGGTGCGCGTTGATAGGTTACCACTTTCTACCGGGGAATTAAGTACAGCCACCCCATCCCCCACTCCCAACTGCACTTGGTAAGCTCATGACGGAGCACAGAATAGTGGCAGCTTTCGCTATTTTCAGTTCTGATTGTTGTTGGCATTGCTGCATATCTGCTGTGGATTTCTAACCCAGCACTGCTTTCAGATCGTGGAAACCATCCTTCGGGAATTGTTCGGGTTTGTTCGCTAAATTAAAATTACTTTGAAAAATGAAAAACCATTTCCAGACACGTGTCTCTCATGTCTGGTGATGCTGCAAAGTGCTCCCACTCGGATTACGGTGGGAATCCTGGAATATAGCTTACGTCAAATTATTCAGAAACTGATGCGCGTGCTCGCCCGTGATGCTGCTGAAGGGATGCTAGCATTATGCGGTGGAGTTCGTTGTTTTGTGTGAAGGAATTCGTGCCAATTTGGTTTCTTTATGGGGATTTATGTAGCAATAGAGGACTATAGAAGAAAATATTGTCTATTGACAACACTTGTTTATGTATGCCAAAAGATACGTTAAAAAAAAGGCCAAAAGATTGTTCATATTGATATTCTTTAGGGACAAAATTAACTTAAGGGGAATAAGAGACATGTCCTTACGAGAATAAGACACCTTCTGCTGGTTTTTTAGTATACAGAACTCATATCCGCACTGTGTTTTGATGCATTTACTAAACATTTATAGCATCTTTGAATAATTTAAAACTGTAATGAAGTAATAATTACAAAAGTATACTGTAGTTGCACGGCTACGTTTTTATGCTATGAAAATATGCAAAAAAATATAGTAAAATTTGCGTGTAAAATGTAAAAACAACATTCACAATAAAGTTAGTGTTTATGTGTCAAGATTATTAAGAAATTATCGGTAAATTAAAAAGGTAAACATTCTAAAAAATCTTTTCACACATGTGGAATTCATAAAAAATACTGTAAATATGAGAAAACATATCGAAAAGTACACTATTTCCGTTTCGCTGTTCAAAAGCTGAGAGCGCGCATTCGCTTCCTCGTCTGAGTGCTCACCGTTCATTCATTTCTCGCGTGCCTTCGTTTTTCGTGAGCTCCACGAACGTGGGCAACGAACTTTCGGATGGTTCATCTTTTGTATTCCAAACTAGAAAAAAGAAAACAATTCCCCCGGAAGGAGCTTTCAGCAGGAACAAGAGAAGAAAAAAGTGATCCCTCCCAACATCCCTCCAGCAGCGGTGCGCGGCCCGTTTATGCTCCTGCTGCTGCTGCTCCTGCTGGCCACGCGGACGGTATAGACATGGGGCGTTTGAAATGACGCAACTTCGCAGCACTCCAGACACTTCATTATGCCGCTGCATAACACCGCCCGCACGGCGAGACACCGAGGCGTGCACCGAAGCTTCAGAAGACACGGCCCGCGTCGGTGTTGGCGATTTGCATCTTCACTTTTTCGTCTTTGCCGCCTTTTTGCCACTCCAGGACCTTCTTCTCGGCCGACCGGAGCCGGTGGGTTGCACGCGTTGCACCTTCAAACAGCGAGGCGTGAACGTACGCAGGCAGACATTGGTTCGCAAGAGATCCCCTCCCCCCCCCCCGAGGGGAAAGAAGACGGTTGCCGGGTGTGTGTCGTACCGGGCGTGTGTCGACGGACAGACATTTTAACAGCTTCAGCCAGCCCCTCTGGCCATGGGATCGTGGTGATGGTGTGGACGTTGGATGTGTTTTACCGCCGGCCTAGGATGCACCATCTTGGAGCGTGGATGAGACGATTGTCGACGGTGTTTTAAGGAGCCCAACGGTGCCATGGTGCCCAGGCTCGATCTCGATGGATTGCAACCGATGGTGGCAGCAGAAGCAAACGTCATTAGCGTAGGTGGCCATTGTTTGGTTCGGAGGTTAAAGAACGATGCCAGCCAGCACCTTCGACGGTCGAGGATCACCATCGCCGTGGTGCCGGATGGGGATGTGGTACAATTTAGAACCGTTACTGACGAAGAAGATAGGCGGGATTGGCGTCGTTTCGAAGCGACGCAACGCAATGGGACCGCACGCTCGGTGCTTACTCGGTTTAATGTTTCCTGCCGTTTGCCGCTTGCCAAAGTGCCTTCGGAACTAAACAAAGGAATGTTCTTCTTAACGCGGCAAAAGGTAACGTTGTTCTGTACGTAGGATGGACGATGTGGCGAAAGGGTTTGGATAATGTTGAAAAAACGGGGAATAAAATCATAAAAAAAAAACTCCTCCCACATGGGATGCTGCATGGCGTGTGTGATATGCCGTTCGTTGAATAATGATGGAGTAATAGAATTCATACGTTCATTGTGAATAACGAACATGATTAAAAAACATACTATTTTGTTTGATCAATCCCAAAACTGTCACACTGCGGCAGAGTTGAGAAATTACAAAAACAAAAACTAGTATAACAATATGAAACAGTAGCAAAATAATGAAAGAATAAGTAAAACTAAGCAGTTAACTAGCAAAACTATGGATTTTCGATTACAGAAATAATAAGAATGGAATACAAAGAGTTGTTAATTGTGAACCACCTAGGAGACTAACAGCCGCATAAAGAATTGAGGTATGCTAGATGTGCTTTCGGGTAAACTTGATTCGATTACGGCCGTTAATAGATTTTGTAAACAAAGGAAGCTGTTGCAGAAATGAAAAGGAATGCTTATGAAATCGGTTAACGATCGAATAATGTGAAAAAATATGTAATTAATCGTTAAATGATTAAAGAGCACCGCTAAAAGTACATAACAAATGACTTCAGATAATTAAAGCGAGTCATAAGTTAGATATAAAAAAGAAACTGTAACGTAAAAAATGATAAAAATAGTCTAACGATGCATCTTCAAAGCGTAAACATCAGCAGGAGGAGCCCATCCTCAAACCACAAACGCCATTACCATTTTATACCAAATTTTATGATGTTTTTAACCAGCTAGTTTGTGGTGGCGAACCCGCTGAAGGTCTTTCAGATCCACTTAGAATCAATTTTCAAATCACTCAAACATCAAACGCACGTAAGGGCCCCCACCAATTTGTTCGTCCCCTTGGTACCAGTACGAAAACTGTACGAAAGCACCACCATCATGATCATCATGATCATCAACACCACCATCATCATCGTCACCGCACAATCGATGAACCAGCTAAAAATAATCGAATCCACATGGTAGGAATACGCATCCCCTCCTTAAGACGGAGGCCGTCAGCACCTTCCGCATAATGTTGATAGCGCTATGCTCCGCGAGTCAACCACGCGAACGATTTACGCGTGTAATCCGCGTCTTCATGCGACGACGACAACGACTGTGACGATGGCCGCCCGGTCGTTTGATGATGGTATCACCATCACCATCACTAGCAGCAGCAGCAGCAATCCCGGGCCTTTGGGCTTTGATATATTCCGCCCAACACTCACCTTCAGGGCTGGCCGGCAAGGTTAGCTTGGGCTAGTTTTATTGGAAAATTTATCACCCATCCCTTGGCGCAGGATGACCGGGAGGCGGTGGCGGTGAAATGTGACACGCGAGATGTTTGTTGTTACTTCCTTGGCCGTTGAGCCACTGTCGATTGGTGCCGGTCGCGCGGTTCATTTGTCTCTCTAGCAGTCCGTCCTCGTCTTTATCGTCGTCGTCGGCATCATCACCATCAGCAGCAGCAACACCTGTCACCAGTTTACGTTTGATGAGTCTCTGTCAACAGACGCATGGTCACGCCGCACAACACTAGACACTAGACAGTGGTCCGCCAGGCATCGTCGGGTTGGTCTGTTTGAGATGATTGTTGCCTTCAGGATTGTTGGATCGTGGCCGACTCCTCGCTGGTGGGGTGTCGTGCTCGCTAGTAAATTAGCTAATTTGTTCGAGAATTTAAATGAAATGCCGCCGGTGACCGACCCTAGAGCATCATCCCAGGAATGCCATCTGGTGGCACATAAATTGCCACCCTGGGCCGGCGGACCGACCACTCGTAAAGGGTCTCTCTCCCTCTCTCGAAGACCCATCTCGTGGCACCATTGTGGGCCATCTTTTTGTGCCCTAAGCCTACTAGGGGAGGTGCATTAAGGTTTATGTTTTGCGTCGAAGGCGAGTCGAAGCATCGGATGGACACTAATTGAGAAGAGTAGGCCAACTGCATTCGTGATGTCAAGTGTTGGGCTGAGCATTGGGGAACTGGGATCGCCGACTTTAAGGCGGAAAAGTCCTAAAATGGTTTCGCCAAAAGGCAACGAGAAAGGAAAAATAAAAAAGAAAGGGTCTCTCTCTCTCTCTCTCTGCTGCTGCTCTCTGCAGCAGTAAAATCAAAAGTTAATCTAAGACAATCACCGAAGATCGGACTCGTTAAAAACAATGTCCGTAAACTTTTACGAACTACACATAAAGTTGGCAGAAGGTGAGAGAGACTCCCTAGAGTAGGGGAGCAGGAGGGGGGTCGATGCTGACAAGCATTTTCATCGTGTCACCGTGGGGGAAAAATCCGCAACCAAATGGGGAAGGGACGCAAGTCGAGACACGCAAAACCCATACCTTAAATCAACTTCAACTCTCCAACCAAACAAGAGCAGCGGAGCAGGAAGTGTAGGAGATGATGATGTAGGTTGAGATGCGACCATTCTGAACCGAGTTTCTTTTTTTTTTATCATCCGTGTCCCCAGCCACGGACAGGGCGAGTTTTGTCCAGATCCCCAGACTCGGTGGGAGACTTGGGTCCCGGGGCGCCTTTTTCCGGACGACTTGCCAGCGCCGATCCGTTCACCACCGGTGGTCGTGTTTCCGTGGAAAATATATTAATCAATAGGGATTGAACACGCCATGACAATTGTGACCTTTTCTTGTGTTTTCTTTGCCGTGTTTTTCCCCACCCATTCTACTATCGGATGGGGTTGGGAGGGATTGTGGGGATGATGTTCCTGATCAGGGTCCGTCGTTCATCGTTCTTTTCTTGTGTGTGAGGTTGCATCGTCGTGCTTCTGTGGTCTGGCACCTGATTTGCTCTTGATTTCATTCCGCCTTTCTCGTCACCCAAACTGACCAAATGATGGGAGTGATGGGCTGGATCGGTTCGCCAGGATCAGTCCTCCATATGAGCGCAAGGGACAGATTGAGTAATTTTATTATGTAGCTCTGTTAGCTGAAGCATAGTTCATTATCAAACAACAGCAACCGGGTGTGGACCAGGTTGACCTTCTTCAACTGGACCTGGGAGGAAAGGTGCTTATTGCTTGGACCCAGAACTTGGTGTGTTGCTTGAACCCCGGGAAGGGATGATCAAAAAAGAAGAAAAGAACAGCAACAAAAAAAGATTCGATTTGGCGTAATAAGAGGATTTGCTGGAGTGGATTGTGTGGTCCGACGCAGATAAGAAACGATCGCCGAACATGGTCACAGTGTCCGGCGACCCGATCCCGGCGGTTCATTGGGACATGGGACGAGTTTGATTGACCGTAATGGTTAAGGGCCATCCCTTTTTTTCTTATTGCTTCCGGATGGCTGGCACCTTCTTTTTGGTTTGGTTTTGGTGGTTACTCGCAATCAGCATTCACGGCATAAATTGAGCTGAATAACAAGTGTTAGCTCACGTGAGCGTGTGCATTTATTTATGCGTTTTCGGGCTGCTTTGGTTTTGGATTTTGGGTTGGATGAGGGTTTCTTTTGATGTTTCGGAGGACGAAAGGCGTACGAAGGTCTGCTTTGAGTGTTGTTTTGTTGTTTTTGGCGAAGATGACTGTATTGTGTTTTTGATTCATTGATTCGTATTTTTGTTTTGATTTATCTGATTTTTTTAAATATCCGGTTTTTGAATATGCATTGCACAAGCTACCTTTCAGTTTGATTTGAAAAGAAAATGAAGAGTTTGTTGATCATCTCCATTAACAAGACGTCTAACCTTAAAACAACATTTTCGGTTGGTAGCTTATTATCCAAAACATATTCTGAGTGCAGACATCTTCTGCAACTTTTGAATAAAACTGGTGCATTTTCTTGACGACCCAGACCTTGAAAACTTTGAAACAAAGGAACTAACACAAAGCTCTTAGCCGATTAAAACTTGCTGTCAAAGTTTTATGCTGATCAAAAAGTGTTATCTAGAAATCAGGATTTTCCATCTACGGAAACGGCAAGTAATCGTGCGCCGGTTTGACGTTTGTAGACAAGCTTCTACGATAAAGAGGAAAGATTTATTCTGTCCTGCATTGATAATAGAGAAGATAAAAGGAAAATTTTCGATGGAAGCATCAGAAAAAAACTTATGGACATCCTTCACTCTAGGAAAGTGCTCTGAATAAATAAGTGAGTCATGTATGGATTGGTAGAGTAAGAAGCACTAAAATCCATAGAATCCATTGTTGATGAATGGTTCGAACAATAATAGATGCAGTTTTATCGAGAATCAATATATAAGCGGCCAGAATATGAAAAAAGACATCTGAGAGGAATGGTTGTTCAGAAAGTAAAGAATCGCTGAACTTCGCGTTCTTTATTCCAGGCTTCCATTGAACACCATTATGCATCCTCGAAGGACGAAATAACTCAAGAGCAATGAGAGCAAAAATGAAAGGATATAGTGAACAATCACTTCAGCATCTCACTCGTGTTGCTTCAGGAGTTTGCTGCAAGGGAAGGGAAATTGTTTTTTGTATAATACAGTCATCATCTGTAATCAGCAGGTGAGTAAGATTAATTAAAAATAAATCTACATTGCCATCATCAATAAAGTGATGTCTATAACCGATTCACAGAAAAGAATGAAAACCGCGGTGTTCCCAGCAGAAGTTAGTCGCAAATCTTAAAGACAGGCTTCAAGATAGAAATCATTCCTCGATTCCCGATCACCCCCCGCCACAAACTGCATCTGGCTGGCAGTGGCCGCGCAGCAAACGTGTCCAAGTAACGTGCTGCACGAACGATGTTCTTTCCCCAGCTTCTTGACCATAAATCGTGTTATGCGTGTCTGCGAGTATGTCTTTTGAACGTTTTGCTTGCCGGGGTGGAGCCACATGGAACACGAACAAATCGCTGGAATTTTTCGTCGTCGTCGTCGTCGTCGTTGCCATCGTGGCCAATATTTCAAATCCCGGAGGAGCTTGCTGCTGCTGCTGCTGCTGCTACTGCTGAAGGAATTTTGGTTTCTTTCCTGTCGCAGGAGACGCAGACGACCGCCGTCGCCATTTGGCACCCGCAATGCCTGGTTGCAGCTGCAACCAGCTCCCAGCACACCAGAACCAGCAGCAACCGGCATTCCATGTCCGCTGACTCACCATCGGACGTCTGGTTGCTGGTCTGGCCACTGTGGAGACACGATCTGGTGCTCCGCGAAGTGTGCGATGATGGTAGGAATTTGTCAGCAACAAAATCGTGTGTGGACACTTTGCTCGCCATCCTATCCCGAAATTGACAACAAGTGAAAGAGGAGAAGCAACACACCGAGACACATAATCCGGTTGTGCACAGGATCCACCAGATCTTAGAACACTGACAGCACGTTTAGTAACAAAATTAATTACATCTCGTGTGCACTGTTACTGGGGGAAGCGGACTGCTGTGCAACAGCTTTAACTTCACCGGCTCCACTCTCCGGCCCTAAAGACTACCGCGGAATGAATGGAAGACGAGTAGCAAAGATCACATCACCGACATCGATCATGCTGCTCCCGTTTGCTAAATACGCGCCCAGCCCAGCAGCATGCGCGTGCGTTCGGCAGAAAGATGTCGTCTTCTGCATGTCTTCTGCGTTGCCCGCGGAAACCCCCTCCCATGGCAGCCTCATGGCGCGATGGCAACATCGCGGAATCGTATTCACAACCACCGTCCCTGCCGAAGGGTCTTTGATCCTTGGAAGCCGGTTTTGTGTATTTTTTTGGGGTTCTCTCGCTCCTGCTGTTGTTGTTGTGGTGTGGAGGCGAATACTCTCCAACCGAAAGCGATGTCTCGTTTGATGAGCTATCGTGTTTCAAGAGGGCGGTGTGGGGAGAGGGGATGCTTCGTTTGAATTGGAGAAACAAGCATACCAACAAGGGCAAGACTGATCACCGCATGCGACCAAAAAAGCGAGAGGGAATGGGGGGGGGGGGGGGGGGGGCAGGACAACGTTACAAAAATACCATACAACATGCCGGCGTGAGGCTTTTCATTGAATAGAAAATCCATGTTCATTACGCAATGCAGTGTAGCAAGTTGTTTCATGTGTTTCGGTGTGCCGATGGCTGGGAGCCAATCAGATCGTTGAGGTTTTCGTTTTTTTGCAACCGCAGACTACATGCTAATGAATTTTCTCCGTGATTGTGTTTTCTTCCATTTAATGAATGCTAAGTCAGCCGGTGAGCAATAATCCAATCTTAAAAAACAGTAGCTCATCGATGATTGGATGCGATTATATTTAATCAAAGTGAATAAGAGTATCATTTTAGTGTCCTGATATGCGCATAAACTTCTTGATATACATGATAGCATCATAAGCATGCAGTCAATTATCCAGATTATGCTTTTGTCAAATAGATTACCATTTTTATACATGCACAAGTTTATTATTGTTAACTGATGCCATATAAATATAAAGAAAAACTGTTTCTGTTTGTATAGCTACCAAAAGCTGTTTATAGGCATTTGAAGTAATGTAAGTAATGGCTATTTAAATATTAAAAGCCTGGTAGCCAGGGATCATACACTCGATCATGCTACGTAAACTGTTTTTGTAAGGAAATTTGCATAGAGATACCTTTAATTAGAGCAGAAGCTACCTTTTCTGAGGAATGGAGTCGACAATGACTCCCTTGAAATACTCACTAATCTCAAAAACTATTCCTCCTTCACAGCATGCATATCGTTCCAGTTGATCCAGTTGAAACTCCTTGCCGAACATAACGACACGAATTCATCTGTTGTTCATTTGTTATGATCCGGCAACGATAATCAAAATGCCAGTGGTGCTGCATTGTATCAAGCGCACCCTATCATTTCGTATCCTGTCGGAATGTCCTCTATTACCTCCGATCTTATCCACCCAACCATTGTGATGTTGCGTTTTATCATCTCTCAATCCGAGCCACAAAATTGCAGCTTTTGAGTGGTCCGTCCGGCAAAACATTTTGCCATTCGTTTGCGACGATCCAAAACAGTGCTCAGATCTTCGGGCCGAACCAGTCCGGAGAAATTAAAACGATTTAATTTGCATTCCTGCCACGGATGGCCATCAACCTCCGGAGCGAACAGTCGAATGCAATCCGAACCGAAAAGACAGTTTCAAATGACCCACCCCGTTTCGCAAATTGCCTGCATTTGCCTCGTTTTCATCGCTGGAATCCAGCACCCGCAGTTCATCTTCAAGGGCCTGGGAGTGAGCTGATTCCGAGCAGACCGAGTCGAGTCGAATCCGTCATAAATCTTTCCGCAAATCAACTCACAATTGCAGTGCTCCAACCACTGCGCTGGCTGGGCTGTTGAAGAGAAGAGTGAATGCGAGCCGCCTCTCGGCGCAACCTCCGGCAAGGAATGCAATAAAGCATCGGGGAATTAGATAACTTTTGGGGTCTCGGAGCGGTCTCCATTCACCGTTGTACCGATGCAGCTCCGTTCACCCAAAAGTACCGAATTACAGCACGAACAGGACACAGGAGGTGAAGTTCTTCGCCGACTGAACGCGACCGACTCATCGTTCAACGTTCTGTTTCTCTCAACGTCGTACGCACCGCTTCGCAGTTCCCGGGGACAACTTCTCGGCAACAACCAGGTGGGAGAAGGAGGTGGGCAATAAATTTAAGACGGTTTCATCTCCCCCCTCCACTCAGGCGTTGCGTTGACTTCGGCCGAAGACTTTCGTTGTCTGCACTGCGCTGTGAAGGAAGTGTTTTTCATTTTTACGTCACATTAATGAGTTGAAAAGTGTGAAGATAAAGGTGTGTGTGGGGAGTGTAAGGGGATGCTGCTATAACTGCCTGACAGTTGCAACCCCCCAACCCCTCGGCGGGTGTAGTATCTCTAAGGGTGTACCAGATTTTATGATGTTTTCCACCACCATCAACACCAACCGCCACCGCCAGGACGCAGGACCGAGGGCAAGGACCGACCACAAGCAAAGGCGGAAACGCAATGCAAGCAGAAAATTAAATTCTCAAACAGAGCACAACCCTGGGAGGAGGGACAAGAGCGTCATCGTCGAGCGACCGAGCGAATGGCATCGCCTTTCACACTCGGCGCGCAAGCTATAAATAATGCGCGTAAAAGGCGCGCCGAGTTTTCTTTCCCAAAAATGGGATCCAGAACCACGGGCGGAGTCCGCGACGGGTTGTTTGCGAACGCACGCGACGGGTTGTTTGGAGTTTGGAGATTCGATAACGATGAGCAATTCATTACCCGGCCACGGAACTGTCGCGAGACGTGACACCACGATGCTGCTACTCTTGGACGGGGGATGGAACGAAAATAGGACCGATCGGAGGCGAAATGTGAACCACGATAGAATTGTTGGCGCGTGTTCCCCGGGGGTAGTGGCCCTGTAGCTCACGAGAGATGTCACGAGCGATGATATGGTGGTTGCCCTGCTGGAGGCCAATTATGAGTTGCTAAGGAGTGGTTTATGAGTTTTTTTTTCTCGTCGGTTCATAACATTTCCCGCAGTGCTTCAAAGGAGGGATTCCTATACTGAACTCGCCCTTTTGTATGCTAGAGCGTGCTGGTAGGTTAACAATCAAAGGGACTTTAGAAGAGGACCGCCCCTGAAAAGGGTCTTGCACAAACTCCTCCCTGATGTGGTGGCACGATCTCCTCCGATTATGTTGATCCGGTGAACCCAATGGAGCGATCTATATCACTTTTAATTAGTTTTGCCTCCATCACCATCATTGTGAGGACGCTAGACGCTTTCTGGTGTACTATCCTCCGAGCACAATGGCATCGAACCTTCCACTATCCACTATCAAAACACTAAACACCTTATCGTTCGTTCGTCGAACTGGCAATTCGAACCGACATCGACTTGTCGACTGGAGTTACGCTTCCTGCTCTTCCCGGGTTTCCGTCATTCATTATTCAATTACTCAACACCTTTTCACGGTACGGGGCACACTTGGTCGAGTCCCTGATGCTGTTGCGATGGCGATAAGTATCTTCATCTCGCCGAAGCATCGTTGTAGCGGACGTCACAAAACTGTCGAGGTGGATTTACCTCATCCGGTAGTACTCGTCGTCCTGCCCATAAATCTCGCCCCGATATCGGTCGCCCACCTTTTTCCCGATCTTCCTTTCCCCAGGACGGAAGGAGGGATATCGGGAATTTTATGGTGGTAATCGAGTTACGTAGCCGGACGGAGTTTGAACAGGAGGTAAGTGAATTTTAAAAGCCGTTCCCTGTCACACTGTCTTCCGGCTCATTACCAGGAGGTGAACGCGTGCGATGTTGGACCTCTCGGAAGTTGCACCTCTCGAGATGAGATTGTACGCCGGAGTTTTGATGTGCTTTTGATGGAGCACTTACGGGAAATCGATTTTAAAGTGTTGAACATCGCCGCTTGTTCAAGTGTGCAAGTTGTCTTTGAGACTTTTTTTTCCCAAAAGAGTACCAAGGAGTAAATTCTAGACGAGCTTGAACTTCCTGGATTTCGCCCGATGCAATGGTGGCGGAATGAAGCAATTGAACAAAAAAAAAATAGACCAACCGAATCAAACATCCTGACGAACCGGGAAGATCGATTGGTCGGAGTAACGCTCGTGTGCATTCGATTGCTCATCTTCTGCTAAACATCAACAAACGGTGCGCGTCCTCACCGTGCAGCACTCGGTACGGTATCCTGAGTACGCGAGATGTGATGTGCCAGGCGGATGATAGAACCGGATGCTGCCTGCTGTGGCACACTATGGCTTCTGGCTGGTGTCGTGTTTTCGTGCTGCAGCGCAAGAAGGCAAAAGGCGGTCTGCTCTCTTCAAATCTCCACAAAAACTGCAGCCCAACCATTCCATTCCAACCAAACCAAGCGGCAATTTACCCTTTCTGTTCTGTTTTTTTTTTCGTTCGAGTTGGTCCCTCCGTTAGTGGCCCGAGGGAAAACTACAGTGCATGTTTTCTCCTGTTCGATGTGAATGCGGGGATTTTTTTTGTGGCCTCAGCTCGGTGAAGATTGCTGATATTATATTCGAAATGTTTCTGGTTGTGCGGAAAGGCGCTGTGGTATTCAGGGTATACAGAAGGCGATAGGGCTTCGTGGTAGTTCTGTTGCAGCAGCAGGAGCAGCTTCCAAACCCGAAAACCGCTGACCAAACTGCAAAAAACCACATCCGTGAGAGACCCTTTCGTTCGGGGAAAAGCATCAAACGTGCACGTAAGGGGGCCCCCCAAACTGTAACGCTGGTCTGCACCCCTTTGCAAAGTGGTTTCTGCAAAGCTTTTGCAACATTTTAGTTAGTTTTGGTTTTCGTTTTCTGATATAGTGTAACATTGTCTAACGATACTTGCTACATTTTGCACTTCATTTTTAGGTTTTTTTTTTAATGAAAATGAAGATAACTTTTGTCATTTTGCGAATCGTTGCAGCATACGTAGTTCTGTAAATAGACTGCTTGCTTCCCATCTCTATAAACACTTTTGTTACTTTTGACCTTCTAGTTTTCCACCGTGCCACTTTGCCAGGGTTTTCTGCGTTGAGTTTTTAATTCTCAGCTTGGTTAGAATTGCTCAAGCATCAGTGCAGCCTCATCGAAACATCGAAAACCAACGCATCTGGGAGTGAAGCTTCAAGCACCTCGTCCTGTGCATGTCCTCCCTTATTCAGTTACTGGCGTTGCAAAAAACGAAATAGAAAACACAAAATGGCACCAAAAACACATGCTAGTTGCCACAATTGCAAACTGATCTTCCTGGTACCGTCGAAGGTTGGTTGTGTTGCTGCGCCGTCTGCGATGCATAGACCGGCCCGAGAGTGGTCTCTGTGGTTACGCGCTACTGCAGCCGGTCCTGTGCTCAGTCTACTACGATCCCACCCAACACACATCCATCGTGCTCGCACCATGCAAACATCAGGCGCAATCCTGCATAGGCCACACATCGTCAGCTCGATCTCGTCGTAGCGTAGCCTGGCTGGCACCGCTTGGCCACGGAAGACCGTCAAACGGTGCATCATAAATTATCCAAACACCGATCTGGCACTTTCTAGTCGCTTGGTGCTGGTGCGAGTGGCCTGCGCGCCTGCCGTACCGCGCGAACCCGGTGGTCCATTCCCCCGGGAATGTCCGTTACCTGGGCGATGGGCGATGGGCGATACGATTACGACGACGATCCCCGCAAACTTTTCCTCCTCGTTCCATCTCCTGCACTGGACATTAATCAAAGCCAGCCCACATAACACTAAAAGAAAGAGAAAAAAAAATGGCAACAAACTTTGAAACTGCATCGGGACTGCACTGGAAGCCCACCACAAACCCCACAGCGACGATGTCATCGATCAGCTGTCTCCAGTGTCAACCGCAACAGCATCCCCGTCCTGTACCGTCCCGTGGAGGGGGAGCAGTGAAAAGTTTTGCAGTTGGGTGGCCCACCTTTGGCTTGAAGATGGTAATGAAATCCGCCCCGGTTCCCTCCATGGATGGTTTCCCTCCATGGATGGACGGGAAGTCGAGCATAAGCTTTCTGTTTTCTGCGGTGACCCGCGTCTCCTGTGTTGTGGTACTGCTTCATTAAGGGCTATTATTTTGCAGGAAAATTCCCGTGTTCCCTGCTGGAAAAGGCATAACGCATAAATTGTGCCACCACATCAGAGCACCAACAGAGCGGGTCATCTGCACCGACAGAGAGATCGGACGAGAGATGCAACGTCCGTCGTGGTGCATGCTTGCTCGGTTGTGGGCAGTTGCAGCGTTGGCTATGGTTTGATGGATGGAAGAACAAGATTTGTGGGAAAGAATGACGAAATGATTTACTTAGAGCAATTGCAGCACATTCAGCAAAGTGGAAGCGTTTGCATAAACAGTTTTTAGCTAATGAATAGTCCTTTGTATTCGAAAGATCAGAATGCATCACACAAATTGAATTATGGCGGCGTTGTTTAGTGTTCCGTAATTATTTACGCAAACCCAACGCAACTAACGATCAACTCTTGAGACCGGGAATTCTCGAGAAGCATGGGAGAAGCAATGGAACTCGCAGTTTTGTAGAGTTTTCGTTCCTCGACTGTATTGTGTCTCGCGAAACATAAATGAAATGCACAACTTTTACCACATAAAAAGGACAAAGAGAAAGGAGCAGTAAAGTAAAGCGAACGCGAGTAAATAGTTGTTCATTTTCATAATTGAAACTCAGACTCTGCACGTGAATGGATTGAGGAGGAAGTTCATCATAAAGCTCTCTTTTCCTAACGATGGCGACATTGTGAAGGACATAATGAGCAAAAGGAGGCTCTGTTCCCGGGTGTGCCATCTACGTACCGACCGCGTGAGAGTTCGACATGAAAAACCTGGCGTCTGGTGATGAAGTATGAGGTCTGTAAAGTGCAAATTTTCCCCTATTTTACCCATCAACCACCCGTCCGCTGCCGGTTGCCTCACATTCCTCCATTCCAATGAATTGCCGGCAAACAAACTGTGTTCGCTGTGTCTGCTGTGATCCATGGCGTAGCAGCTCTCGTACCAGCGAAGCTCGTTTGCTAGCGGACCAACCAGATTGCCGGAAGGGGTGGCCGGGGTGCATTATGTGGTTTTTCTCGAATTTTCCCGTCCCCAAAATGCAATTTTATCGGCACCTCAACCACCACCTCCAAACCGTCCAACACTGGCATGGCAGGCTGTCGACGGCTGCCATCACTCCCTGACATTCCATGGCCACACGATCAACGGCAGGCACCACTTCATCCCGAAGGGCCAAGCGTATGTGCCAGGCTAAAGATTTGCATATTCACATCACACCGCACATTCTCCTTCTCGCCCTCTCAGCCATCGCTAGTGCTGTGCTAGTGCGGGCGAAAGGCGATGGTTTTGTGAAACTGGATCAACTGGAGCACGCGGTACACGTTTGATTGAAAGTGTAAATATTGTAACGAACGAACGAACGAACCGTTTCCGGGGTTGACGGAGATTCGCGACACCGGCGCCTGACTATGCATGCGCCAATAGTGTGACAATTGCTTTTTGAGGGTTGCGAATGGGAATGGGGAATAAATTTCCCTGTAGGAAGAATTGCATTTTTCCATTTCCGGACACGTTACGGTGCGATGCTTGCGCTTGAGCGGTCTAGGGGTTGTCTTGGTAGAAAGGAACTGATTTTATTGCTGATCGGTACCTTCTTTTACCTTTCTCCTTTCCTGTGTGTTGATTGCAGACGCACACTTTGATATGGTTTTTATGGCAAGTCTCAGGGGGTATTTAGATTTATAATTAAAAAAAACCTTAAATTGAATTTGATGTTAAATTAATTAAAAAATCATTTAAATATGGATTCAAAATGGATAATTAGGAAGCAGGAATCATATAAAACCAGAGAAAATAAAGTAACAGCACCAAATGACCAAAAAATGAATAAAAAATGAGCCAAAAACGGGATAATGAAAGGCAAACAAATGATCTTTTGCGTAAATTAAGTAAATTGCTTGAGCATTGAACAAACATGCACAAATCATTCCAAAACCCCTCGAAAGACATGCGTAAAAAGGGAAAGAAAAGCTCCCTGCACCGTGTAATCAATACACTCCACTCAGCGGGAAAACAACACTTGTTAATCTTAATGCGTTCTCCCCGCGATAAAAAGGGCAAAAGACAACTTGACATCTGTCACATTACGCAGCACCATCTTTCACACCAACGCAGCAGCAACGGCGGCAACAAACTGCTGGCGAGGATCATGCGCCTTTCACAATGCCTCTAATCTCATCAATCAAGCTGCGGTGTGTGATTGTGCGTTTGTTTGCACCCCCCCCCCCCCCTTCCCCGAAACACCCCCTTTACTTGATCCTCGTTGCCGTCCGTTTGCCTGTTTTGCGCCCGCTCCAAACCCGTAAGACGCGGTGCACCGTTTGCAGATTCCTAACCACCTCCACCTCAAGAAAAGGTGCGAAAACTCGTGGCACACCGGTGTGCTTCGCGACACAGAGGCCGTGGAGGAGGAGTACTGGCACTGTTTGCCAAATCAACATGACCAACACATGATGCCGACTCTCTCTCTCCACTGGTCTCGGTGGAAACGGAGGGCCGAGGAAGCGACAGTGGATCATCAACCGGGTCTACCGGGGTAACGTTTGAACGCCGTCGCCGCCAACGTGCCTGGCGTGGGGACGGTTACGCAGGCGAGAAGCACCGTTGGGTGGACATTTGCCTTTTCGCGCCCTCTTTACACATGCTGGAAAGCGATGACGTTTGCGGTGAAATGGAAATGGAGCACGCAGCTACCTAGCGTCTGTCTGCCTGTGTGATCGCTCCTCGTCCTCCATGACTTCGATCGTCAGCACACCACCGCATTGTTCCCCGGATTGGTGGGTGTGTTGTTTGTTTGTCGAACGGGGCGGCAACGGCTGGTTAACAATCGTCATCGCCAGCCAGCCAGCCAGCCAGCTAGCCAGCATCATCATCATCATCATCTGAGGGCAAATACGCGCCGCCAAAGGTACGTGCGGTCCCGTTCCCGGTTCCTTGGACTCGGTGACATTTCACCACCTTCGTGTGAATTAAGAATGATGTTTATTCATGATTCCGTTGTCGTCGTCGTTGTCGCTGTCGTCGAAGTCGTTGTGTCGGTCTCTATATCGGTCGCTAGTGTTAACGTGTGGCCGGAAAAAGGAAGGAAAACGACGCTGGGTATTACAATGTTTAAGGCGAAGAAGAAGGAGACACACAGCGACACAACCATCTCTGGTTCTCTCCGGTGTCCCTTCCGAGGAGAATATAGGTGCTGTTGCTTTCGCAACAATGATATATGGAAGTCGCGCAAGGAGCCAACGAGAAAGGAGCAAAAGGGGCGAGAATGGGCTTCTGCCTTTGGGGTATTCTGTCGCACCACGACCTCCTCGTGGAGCTGGCGCACCGTCAGGACAATGCTGGCGTTACATCGCAGAGCATTATCAACATGATTGCGAACCATAATGGGCCACGATCGAAAACAATGCCCAATGAGTCTGTGAAGGCCTGTTCGTTCGTCTGTGCCTTCAGTCTGTCTGTCATTCAGTCAGTACCAGGATCCTTTTCTGCGTTGAGACGGAGACGCGTGAATGAGACCCGAGAAGTGAAGAAGCGTTGGAAGGTTGGGTTAGGGAAATTATAAATTCTCGCCAGCCATTTGTTTGTCCTGCAGAGCGCATTTGGCGTCCTACACACGAGCAGACACAGACGCAGACGCTTTGCTGGCCTTGTCGAATGATGGCAGCATGGCAACTCAATTTAATTTCGGTGGCTTCTGTGGATCCCTTGGAACAGCTCAAAGATCGAATCATTCAACGTAATCAACGATGGAGCGATGCGCGCACAAACGAGAGCACTTGCCGTGTGGTGCGGTGCGGTACGGTGATCCCATTAGGAGTGGCTGGCACGCAGCCAATCCCCTTTCCCACCCGCTTGGTAATCGTAGCAGCACCAAGCAGCATTGCACCATCGGCCGAGGGTGCGGTGGTGGCTAGCTGATTGAATTATGCTTCCATTATGGTGCTCTCGTTAAACGTCAAATTATGGGGAAACGAACGTTCGCCGCCGAAAATAGCTATTATAGGCTGCAGCATCGGCACCAGCAGCAGCCGGGAGCATCCGTGGCAGATTGCAGCTTCGTTAGCTGTGCGCCGGGTTTGCTCGGAAATTGTTTCTTTTGTTTCGCATTGCGAGTGTGTTTTTTTGGGGCTGGTGGGGCGAAATCGAACGGGATCCAGAGAAGTCATGTCCTTGCTGGGCTGTGATCCAGTTGCGATTCTTGATGGTCTGGTGTTTGGTTTGGATGTTCTGATCGATCGATCGGTTGGTTGTATGGTTGAGAAATTATGCTTTACATTGTATCATAGATGGCTTTTGATGCTATTTTGTTGGTTTCTGTGTATTGTGTGCTGTGTAAATATGTTGAAAGATGAATTCAGTGTAGATCTTGCAGCAGAAGACTCAACACCGAACGTTCGATTGATTTACAATGCAAACAGAAAATCATAACTTCTTACAAACATTTCGATGAGTTACTTAAATCTAACAACTAAAAAATAAAACTTAGAAACTTGAATAAACTTTATGTAAAAAAGTAAACTTAAAAATTAAATCACATATCATTAGTTTCAGTTTTTATTCTACTTAATTAGGTAAATGCACCTTTATTAGCTATAACTTCATTATTTTTGTTGATAAAACCTAAAAATGGGCCTCAAAATATGTGTTTGAGATTAAAGAATTTAAATGCAGTGGAGAGCAAAATTGTTATTTCATTATTTTGGAGTGAATAAAATACATGGAGGTGGATAAACTTTTTTGCGTATTTTTCTTACCATTCGTACTTTCTCCATTGATCCTAACATAACTTTTATTCTAGCGGGTCTTTTTGGAAAAACAAAAATAAATTAGAATGAAAACTGAAGTGTTTCCATGAAAAATCAACCAAAAAGGTGAATTTCTTTTAGGGCTGGTTAACATATTTTTGCATACTGTATTGGCTTGAAGAAGGAGTTCCAACAGTACACTACACCTCCAACAAATCATACTGTTGTGTAGAGACCAGTACATAAACGTTTATAGGCAATTTGGAGGCCCGAATTCACCTGCACTTCCGCAGAAATGTTATAACCAGCTGGCAACCTATTCGCTTGAAGTCCTATCGCACGCAAGTTTTTCTATTTCAATTTTTTAAAGCCCCAATTTGAAGGCATGGACCGGGAAGCAGGGCAAAATGGTAAACGAAAAAGCACAGAGCGCGTTTTCACAGACGTCGAAACATGAAAGAAAGTGCATTAAAACTCGGAGCATGTGGCATAATGTTTCCCAGCAGTGCTCCAGCACCCACCATTACCATCTGGACTGGAACACCCACACCGCGGCACGTTACGAGTGCAGCTTCTTTCATCTCACCAGCCGTTTCCATTCCAAAAAGAGGAAGGTGCACCTTGCATGGCCAGGTCAAGTGTTGTGCAATGGTGTACTAGGTGTGTATGTGTCAAGAGTGAGGTGAAGGTGTGAAGTGTATGTTTAAAAATCCTGGCACCGAAAACGGGGCCAAACGACAGCCAGTGCCCTAACCTAGAATTAGCTTTCCTCGTACGTCCCTAGCAACACCTTGGTTCTATTGTTTAGTCCGAGGGGGCAAAATGGTGTTTACCCCGCATCGCTGGAACAACTTTTTGCCGGAAAACTTCCCGAAAACATGCTGCACTCTCTAAATGGGTTGACTTTTACGAAAAGAAAGGGGCAGCGGGAAGGCTTTAAGGAGTTAATATGAGTTTGTTTCGAAAGTGATTCGTTTGCATGGCAAGGGTACGCTACCGTTTGCTAACGAGAGCCATTGAACATGATAGCAACATACAACCGCAAGTGGCACGGAATCGGTAACTTTTCGACTCCACGCTATCAAAATTCCCACGCCAGAGGGGCGTTGGATTAAAGTGGATTATGCAGCACGCAGGAGCATACAGTGCAGCATGGGGTGACATACTGGTGCTGCATCGTACGTGCTCCTCAATGGCAACGATCGAGTGGTGAGCAAAAGTTCTTGAGAATAGAAATAAATTCTCCAAGTCTCGAAGGTTCCTCCAGGCGCACACACATGCACACGTGCGCGTGCACACAAGAGCAAAAGATTAACGACCTATTGTTGCCGGCATGTGCATCGAGCTGGGTAAATAAATTACCGGCCACTAGCGGCACCATGAGCGGTGGTTCCAAGAAGGATCCTTTCGAACCCCCTGCGCTCTCCAGCGCTCTATTAGTGGAACGCATCGAGGAGGAGTATTTTACTCGATTAAAATTGATCGATGTGAAGAGCGATTTGCAACCGATAGAGCACACATTAGCCTCCGGGTTTCTTCTTCCGAGAGGCCACTGTAGTCTCTTCACTTGCGATTCTTTAATGTAACTCAATCGCAGATCGCAGATCGCATCTAGCATCCTTGAAACTGGACCATTATTCCGGGAATAGTGGTGCTGGCATAACGGGGAAGGGAAGGCTTCCATTCTTTTCATTCCAGAGCAGTTTCGCGGAATGCCATAACCCGCTTTGCCTTCACTGGAACACTTTGCTGGAAAACAATACCCAATGCTTCAATGCTGGTATATGTTTCACCATTTTAAAAGGTTTCCTCTCCGTACGTATCGAACAAACCGTCTGCGATAGAACGGAAAGAGTGATGCAAGCAACAGCAGCAGGTTGAACCTGCTTCGAGATGTAATCTGGCCTACGATTGTACCTCGACCTGGATCCGGATTGTACAATCCTTTAGCCACTTGCATAACGCATGCAGTGTGCCGGGGTATTACATAAAATCATCGGGTTAGTGTTGTCCAATAATTCCATCCCATAAACATCGTCACGCATCGTTATATGGCGTTGCGATCAGTATTGTTTCCGCCGGGAATTATTGGCGTGACATTTATAGCACCGAGGTCGAGTTCGCATAATAATAAACAGCTCTCAATCGATGCGAGGGATTGCGTATGGCTTGTCCGGCTTGATTCATGGATCAGTGTAGAATGGGGGATCGGTTTTACGATTGACTTTGTCGGAATGTTTCATCAACCATGGGCCATTCTTGCGATCAAAAGTATGTCAGCTGCATTCGGCGCTAGGACTTGGTATAACCTTTTGCTTTTGCTCATTGTTCTGACAAATAAACACGAATTCCATTGCAAACCTACAAAGCCTGCAGGCGGAGTGATTCGTCGAATTATCTGAAATCGAATGAAAAATTAAGGTATGCTGGTTTCATATTGATTGATATGCTCGCAGGGGTCTAATTAACATGCCTGTCCAGAAATCGTGATGATGTTGAAATGAGACGCAATATTCGAAATAATTTTTTTGCTAGGAAGTTTATTTGAATGATGGCGCTTCATTGATATCTCAAACCATTCATCCATATCAGTCTACCTTTACCCTGCACGCCTATCGAGAGTGACAAGCTTGCCATGGCATGAGCTGACAGCATTTCACCTGTAGATTGGCGTTGCTACAACATCATCGTCATGTTGCGTCAGTATATCCTTAACTAGAGCACCAGACCGAAATGGATTCGAAGCTCACCCATGCCAACGGGACTCCTGTAGATTTCATAACAGCTGTCTGTGTATCATTGGTCAAGAGTGGACGCCAGGAGCGTTTACGGTTATTTTTTGGCGCATTTGTGTGGTAGTATTACATCTCAGATCATGTCTGCGTATTCCGTTACCAAGGAGCTCCAGTTGTCTGACTTTGAAGCTCGAATTCGTATACGTCAGGGCATAAAATACCTGGAACTTTTCGCTCTATCTGCTGGACTGTGGATATAATGCCGCAAACGTGAACTAGCATTAAGCTTTCTGTATATTGTGTGTCTTTTGTAACGACCAGATGATATCCGATTTTAAAAACGATGGATGTGCCTTGCAGCATTTTAATCTCTAGATAAAACTATCACTTCTGGATGCTTTCCAATTCAATTAAGTATTCAATCCAATCCCATTAACCTGCCGTCAACAGCTATTTTTTATGAAGATGATTGATAAACCGATCAACAACATTGTTAAACTGTTTTACTCGTTTTCCCCTGTTCGATAAGTGATTAAATTTGTGGCACCAGAACCACAAATGGCGCACATGTTTCGTTCTTCATTACCATCTCGGGTAATGGAAAGGGTCATGAGTTTCACTTTACACCAACCAGCACAACAACTTTGTGCGACGCCCATCACACATCAACCATTGAGACGTCTGCACCGAAGAGCATCCTTTCACTCTTGTTCACACTCACCGAAGAAACGTTTTTAATTGACTGATGATGATAAGACACATACACAAGCAGAGGGAGTGCTTTTCGGGTATCCTTAGCTGCAGGCCTTTGATGTCCTCAAACCAGAACCTTTTGATCGGAGGACTCACGTTGATTCAATGTAGTAGTAATTTACTTTCTCCCACTTACTCCACGTAGCACCAACGGGATGATTTCTCGGTAGGGCAGGGTAAGCAGCAGACGACAAAGAATCATCGCTCCCCAGGTGACGGCATATCCGTCGCCGAAACCGAGGCCCTCCGCTCTCCGCTTCGTTTGGTAAATCCGTGGGCACGGACACCCATTGGACTCTGAATTAGTAGCCAACATCCTGGCACATCGTTTATCATGCACATTGGTGCGTCTTTGGTTTCCTGGACACTCTTTGCTATGCGCGACAGTAAAACACATCTCCGTGTGGTTTCCGGGCAGATCTTCAGCACGATGAAGAGCAGTCATCGGTAGTCTGCTTCTGATGCTGCCCACTCACACGGCTCGCGTTGTATAGTGTGCAATAGGCAACGTCCAAACCGAGTGCCCATGCTGTGTTCCACGTGATTGCACGTGATGGTTGATGCAGGAGCTAGGAACCCTCTCGTGTGCTGGTTACCTTGCCGTCCAGGGGATAATCCAGGGGCCCCAATTAGGACTCCGATGCCGTGGCTCGATTGCTCGCTTTTTCCGGTAGCAAGCAAACGAACCCATTATCATCTTCTCCATCATCCCCGTCCGGCCCTGTCGCTCTCACGCAGAGGTAGGTTGTTCTTTTGAAAGATTATTTTGTCATTTGCCTTGGCAGGAGCCGAGCTCTTAGTCGTCGTCGTCGTCGTCGTACCACAACTGGCCTGGCCACTGTGTTGGTTGTTAGAGTGGGAGCGGTGGTTTTGAAGATCCTCGTTCCTGGTGGCGTGATTGATGGGCACCAACGGTCGTACGGTCGCTCGACTAGCGCTTCCCCCTTCTTCTCCTGTGGATTGCGCTGACAAAGTTGTGACAGCTAGTGGTCGGTCGTTTGCGTGCAGTACAGGCTGTCTGTTGGTCGCTAGACTGCAGCCCCCCCCAGACAGTCCCAGATCGATTAATGAGTTGTTGTTGGCGCAAACCGACGGCGGGGAAAGCAATCAAACATGTGCTGTTGTACTGTGTGCTGCATGCTGGGACTGCGGGCTCGGGTGACCTACGGGGTTATGCTCCCCCGGAAGGGCCCACAGCAAACCGTTCAGCAAGGTTCAACGAACCAAGCGAGGGCGCCCGAGCACTCGGTGCAATGCAATGGGCCACGCTGCGTTCTCATCTCATCGGGGCAATTATGAAAATTGCAATTAATCAATTTGTCTCCCTTCGGGCGATCGGACTGGTAGACGCAAACTCATTCGATGCGGATGTGACAAACGGGAACCGACGGCAATTGCGGCTGAGAGGACTGCGTTAAAGTGTTTTAATTGCCGGGCACTAATTGGGCAGCTCGGCTCGCAGCTCCTGGACCGGACTCGGTTGGATCACTGACCAGGAATTAGATTTCCGTCCGTTATGGGTCCATGTGGAGGAACACAGGCCTAGAAACTGTGCGTTGAATGACCTTTTGCTGGGGATCGAGGCGTATCGAGTTGTTGTCGCAATTTGCCAATGAAGATTTATACTGGCCAGTGCACGGTCATCAAATGCTAAACTCAAATTTATGTGTGAAGAGAACTGGTTGATTCGTAGATGATTCTTCTTCAACATGCTGGATGTCTATCCCCTGGTTCAAACAATAATAAACTAGCGAAAAAATAGAGCTGTTCCTTTTTCACACGGTTCTTCAATCGGAATTGCTTGCTTGTCCTGTTTTTTGTAGCTACGTATGATGGGGTAAAAAGGGTGAAAAATCGGAATAGTCATCCCAAATTAGCTACGTCTACCAACACTTTTTACAGATTTCGTCTTTTCCAAACGACCGAACATTAACCATTTTCAAAAGTCTATTTTAGACCAAAAAAAATCACGCTGTGAACGAAAAAATATAAAAATTACCTCCGCATAGTGGCTTAAGGGGGGACTTCGGTATTTAATTTCTATTTGTGACACATGTTTTTAACATTTTTCCCTGAAAGCTGATCCTTTCAAGAGTATTGTGTAAATGTTTTGGATCGATCGAGGAAAAACTGACAAAGATACAGATTTTTGAAAATCCGCGTTTCATTCAAGGCTCTATGCAGCTCGCTACTTTGAAGAGCGTTTCCCTAAACCAATGCTTTCAAAGTCGGTGCCCATCGTAAAACTACTGGGCCGATCGTTTTGAAATGTTTTACACATAATCTGTACACTTTTTGCCAGGTAGTTTCGTCGAGATATCATTAAAATTGTTTATAATTTTTTTTAAACAAATCTGTAAAGTTCGTTTTTTTTGGCAGAATTGCAAAAAGCATCGCTTTATCAACTTAAAAAATCTGCCAAAAATCGAATTGGAATATCAACAAAAACTCTCCGGGGCTACCTATATAAACTTATAACCTTTCTAACGAATATCGATTTGTATTTTTCTGATGACCCGTCACGCAGCTACGATGGGCACCAGAAAAAGTATCTTTTCGAAGACACGACTGCCTAAATTTGATGCCATGGATTCATTTCTCAATGAATGTTGCTCAAAACAATACCAAATATTCTTCAAAAGTTGTAGATTATTATGTCATTTACTTGAAACAATACAGTTGAATGGTTATGTCACAAAAAATCGTTGAAAACTGGCCTTTTTTGGCCCTAAAATACCGAAGTCCCCCCTTAAATCCCTCTAACATGGACAACAGATCACTCTTTCATTACTTCAAGAAATACCAAAACTATCTGGTTTCTATTGTAATAGACACTCTTTCTAAAGCATCTTAGAAAGAGTATAACAGAAAGAGCATCACAGATCCAGCAAAAGGAAGACAGCGAAGCAGATAACCAATACTAGGCAACCATCACATGCCAATGTTCGAATGAATACTGCCACTGGATCCCCCCACGGCCAGGCAAACCACCACCACCACCACCCGGTTGATGCCAATGAGCTCAGCCTTCCAAAACTAATTCGTCGAAATGCTTAGCCACCTAATTACCCTGTTTCCGTCAAGGATCAGTTCCTCGCCATCCAGCCTGCCATCCGGCTTTGTAAGCGAAGGAGACACGATAGCCAAGAGCGACGAAACCGAGATCCCACTGCACGATAACGCATTCCAAGACGGCGCATTCATCGGAATTAGAATACCGCACACAGTTGCGTAGCGCAACCACGCAATGGACAAGAAACACCACATATGCCATGATTCGTTCCGTGGATTTAACATTCTCTGCACCACCGTTCCCGGTTCTTCTTCGTCGGGCCCGATTTTTGGATGCAGTGTGCGCGAGATCCAAACTGCTGCTTCCTAAATTAGCCGGCTCGGCTACGGACCTCGAGACCGCGGGATCTGTGCTGTTGGTGCGTTGGACATAAATCTTCCCGATTCCATCTGCCCGGGTACGGGCTTGTCGGTGCTTCGGACAGCGTCTGGATGGCCGACGGTGGATTAAGAATCGATATCCATCCAACCAACCAACCAACAAACTTATCCAACACCGTGTGGCATCGCGGCGATGGCGGCGATAGCAACCGGTAGCATCCCGTGTGCTCAACGATACAATGATATCCAGCAGCATTGGCGATGTGACCGCGGAAGGCCGTAGCAGGAGCGTACGGTGCCAGACATGCTGCAGACATTGAACGCAACCTGAAGCGAAACAGCAGCAGGAGTCACTCTTCGTCGTCGTCGTCGTCGTCGTCGCATTTTCTGGCCAACTATATCCTGAGGCGCAGGCGGATTCCATTTTCATCGTTACACGCGTTTGGCGGCGTCCTCCGGGAGTAGCGCTACTGTGCTCCGGTGCTCCGGTTGCAGCCCAGAGGCTGTTGTTCGGTTGTGGATCGTGTGGATCAACTTACTGCGTCAACTGCCGACGCGAGTTCACGGAAACTTGTTTGCCCGCTTGCTCGAACCATGCACCTTTTGCTGCAGGTGGAGGTGTGGAACGAGGGTACATTCTGCACGTAGCGTAGATCCGTTCTGTTGCGGGAGGATAACCATGGTGGCAGAGTTTGCTCAACAAATCCGTAAAGTTAGCTAGGTAAATTTGCATTTAATACGTTGATGAAACGGTTGGGCAAGCTGATGATGGATGGTTAGAATGTTGGTTGTAAATTAAATTAAAGTGTAATATAGTCCATCGTTGGGACCCTCATTACGGTGTTTGGTGGGGCTGAGGGTTGAGTGTGTTGCTAGATTTTGCAACATTGTAAGTAGTTGGTGTATGGGGTTTTCAGAAACTTCTAATTTCTTTAGCCTTTATTGGAATAGTTTAGTTTGAAGGGGGTGATTGTATAGAACGAAAGCACCTTTGGATAATAAGTAGAAGTCGAGAAGTTCGTTTTCCCGTTGAAAGTCTTGATGAGAAACCAACATAATATGCTACTATGAAATATTGAGGGGAACTTAAAAAAAGAAATAAGAGAACGGAAAAATTCTCTGTATTTGGTTACGCTTAATAAGTGTTGTTACAACATACAAGGTTGGAACAATCTTCCATTAGCTTGACATTAACAACAACTCCCTCTCTCTGCTGTGACCAATACTGTATTGAGAAGTCAAGTCGTCCAGTTCCAACTAAACTTAGCTCCCTAACCACAACAGACACCACCGGCATTCCTCTACGGTTTAACTTCCAAAACACCCCCCGCCCAAAGAACGTTTCTTTGTTCATCTGATTCCCTTTTCGAATTCGCTTCCCTTGCTGGAACATATCCTCTCCATTGCACTCCATCTGCAGCAAAGTCAGCAGCACGCCTTTTTTGCATCCACCAGACAGCCAGCCAGCATGATCCCGCCAGGAACCGTACCATACCTTCTTGGTGCACCATTCGGCACACTTCAAAACCCCTGACGCATCTCACCATAAGACGCCCCTCACGCCTGTTCCGTGGTCTCATCCTTTCGCTTTTTTCGCCCCCGGCCCGGGGCACGCTGGTTTCGTTTATGATGTCCAACTCTCCTTAATCTCTCCTGCCCATGCCGGTCCCGCTGAAGCACCGTCCGAGGACGTTCGACATGCAGGATTTGCGTTTCACTCTCTGCGAACGCCGCTCACGAGGCGTTTTTTCCCCCTCCCTCCCGATGTTTTACTTCTCCTTCTGCTGCGGTGTTACTTTGGCGGTTGGTTCTTCTCCGGACAGGCTTACTGCCTTACCTGAGACAGGCCGCAGCATCCACCATCGCCACCATCATCATCTGAGGGCGATGTATGCAACCGGCGAGAAAAACCTAATGATTAATGGCACCGAGCCGAGAACGATCCAAAAGCGTACGCTCTGGGGAGAAGGCGAAGGAGCAGAAGCTCTGGTAGGGGAGGGTTAAGTGGAATTTCATTTTGTGGCTCGTTATTTTTGTGTTATCGTTGTGGCCGTCGCCCCCGTTTCGCCCCCTTTTTTTTGGGGTTGGGTTGGCGTTTGTTTGAAAAGTTCGATGTAAAGTATCCGACCGGCGACCGACTGACTGTCGAACGGATTACAAACGGATGCATACAGAGCAGCAGCCTTACGCCAGGGTCTGTCGCATATTCCCCTCTACCGTTCAAAGGCTGATCGAAGGCTCAACGAGCATCACGGGGATCGGCGTGCCGGCTCGTTTAAACTGCCATTAGGATAGATAAAAGCTGAATTTACCGAGATGGAAAGTGAATGAAATGGAGAAAGAGAGCGAGAGAGAGGAGCATTTCGTGCTTTAAGGCGACTCTGAAGGCTGGTTTAAACAATTGTCGTTAGAGAATCGAGATCGTTGAAGGACTTGCGAGCAGCAGCCCTTTTGCAGACACCGTTGCGTTCCCGGCCGCTTAAAACTCTTTGAATGACTTGTGGTTTATCTCTCCACGGTCTGTGCTAATGAAACCATAATTAGTGAACCTGTTTTAATAAACTCCCGCTTTTTGTTTAGCAACCACCTGGATAGGATCCACCTGAAATTGAAATGTAATTGTCAATTTACGTGCTAAGCGGCACCCGTACGGGGGAACTCAGATGATTCAGAGTGCGCTCACATCGCGACGAATACTTTGCTTCTCTTCGGTTCGGCTTCGGGATGAACACTCGCTCCCATGCTTATGCTACTGCTGCTGCTGCTGCTGCTGCTGCTGCTGCTGAAGGTTTATGCTACCGTGGACTCACTGGCGTGCTGGTGTTATGCTTTTGCTCTCGCGTCGCTTCATCTCGTACGGGCGCCTCCACGGCATTCATCTCTCGTACGCCGTACGGTGCGGTCGCGTGTGCGGTGACACAATCCAATCTCAATCAGCAGACCAGACCAGACAGCCCTTCCTTCCTGCGGTTGCGGTGTTTGCGGGCCAAGGTATCCAGTGCGTGCAAGTTAAAGTGTTCGATCCCGTTCCCGTTGTGGAGAGGTGGATTACGGGGTTTGTGGGAAATATTTATCGCAACTCCCGGTGCGTGATTTATGAATTGATGGTGGCACCAATCGTGGCCACCTTTGCCTTCTGTGCTGACCTGTGATTGTGATTGAGTGTGAGCGGTCAGTCCCGTGTGTGGTGCGTTGCGTTGTGATGCGATTGGTCTGATCCGTTTCGACCTCAGGATCTGTGGCCATCGGTTTGTGAACCTACTCGGTGTGGTTGTGAAGTGTAGAACGAGAGCTGAAACTGTGCACCGTAAACACGCTACACACAGGTTGATTAAACGTTGTGGAAACGTCTTTTAGTGTAACAACTGCATCACTGCAATCTGATTAACCGTCCGGAACCAGCGGAGTACCAGCAGCCAGACGGCAGAAGCAAAGTAAAACATTCGTCCCAAATTTCCATCTTCTATACCTTTGTAAATACATAATAAATCTCGAGTTTTAAAGAAAACACACTTTCAAAGTGGATACGATACGGTGCAAGGTGAAGGCCGGTGTGTTGATGGACTCGTTGTTTTTTAGAGTTGCTCTTCTGAGGAAGCTTTCACCGTTCCTCACCGTGCTTCTCTCTCATCGATACCTGATCGATGCAAACGGGTCTCGATCGCAGGTAAACAGACGGCTGCAAGTCAATCCTCAACGAACCGAGGGGCACCAGTTGGTCGTATATGTTTTGAATACGTTTACACCAAACGCCTCGGTCTGGTTCTGGTGGCTTGACGGCGTGCTGCTACATCGTGCATCCTCTTCGTTAAGGGTCACTTTGAAATTTGTTTTCCCTTCTTTTTTTGGTGGCAGACAGCGAGCAGGGTGTCAGCGAAGGTGCCAGAAACACCCCCAGAATGTTGATAAACATTGGCAGCAGCCTGCAGCGATGACACAGCGTTGCTGCACTGCACTGCTCGCTCGTACGGTCTCTCGTGTGGGTGCTCTCGTATCGTTTATGATGGCGGCCGGCGATAATGGCGTTTCCAGGGCAGAAGAAGCCAAGCCCCAAGCCTACGGGTGCAACGTTGCGATGGTGCGCGGTACAATTGGAGCTAAAAATAGTTACGAGGGAGCCCTTCCTGGGAGCAACCGTTCTGGTTCGATGGTGCTGTGAACGCATAGAACGCAAGGGTCATACCGGTTATGTGATGATCATGATGATGATGATGGTGCTATTTCTGTGCTGCTCAGTAAATTGCTTCTAGAGCAGTTGTATCGTTAGATGGTTTAAGGTGGCAATTAAAGATGATCGGTTTGAAGACAGCAACAAACAGGAAGAGGCTCATGGCGTACCTGGTCGATGTACGTCGAACTCTAGCGACTCCGGTGGTACCGTGTTCGATTCCACTCCGATAAACGGTGGCGGGGGGGGGGGGAGGTTAATTGTCCATCAACGAGGACGACGGACATCACAGGACGACGAGTCCGAGAGCTGTCAATTCTGGGTGCACATTGTGTAAACAAAGCAACCCATAAATTCCTCCAGAGGTACTCCTAAGATCCAATCAAAGTGGGCTTCTCTTTATCGACAGACGATTTTCCTTCAACGAACTCCTCCACGTTGAAGGGATTTTTGAACGCCCTCTCCCTTAACTCAATAAACACATCATTATCTTCTTTGCGGCTCGCCCATGTTCCGCATTCCGATAGCGTCACGTTCTCAGGTTCACCACTGACACCGACCTGGCATATAAAGATGGCAGAGCTTGAGCTACTGTGCTGCTGCCGCCCGAGGCTCTGTTGGAATTTCTATATATATTTTTTTTTGCACCGGCAGCAGCAGCAGCACGGTACCGTGACGACAAACCTTACCTGCCGGAATGCCTCTCAATTACGATTTCTTAATTTATTCCACCTCCATTAGCAATGATTATTCAAAAGTGAAGCCCACTGACAAAAATCTCTGACCACCGGGGCCCAAAGAAGGAAGGGAGGGTTACCTTTTTTAATTGCTTCACAAAACCCGCTGAACGGACGACTTCAGTGATGGGCTTTATTACCATCCTACCGTCGTGCGTCTTCCTGGTTGTTAGCTTTCCCGTCGAGAAAAAAAAACAACCCTCGAGATGAGGTCCATAATTAATTCGGCCCAAAAACCCTTTGGCCCCGGGTTGGCGCTGGTGATGATGGCGATCTCCCGACCCGTCCCGATCCGTCCCGGCAGCCTGTTCGTCCTGTTTCGTGCCTTGCCTATCGCTCTCCATCTTTGCTTTGCTTGCTTGCTTGCTGGTCTGATTCGTCTGATTCGTGGTCACCGTCAGCCAACACTTGTTGATGAATGTGGATCATCGTCGAGAAGCCCAACGGTTGGTTGCGTTCGCGTTCGCGCTTGTACGCTGATCATGCTGATGATGATGGTGTGATGAGGATGACCTCAGGCCCAGGCTCAGCCCCTTAGCTTCCATTTCCATTCGTCCTGCTTACTCTCTCTCGCTCGCTCTCGTAGCCACTTGACCTGCCATCGAGAGGTCCGGGCCAAGGCCAAGGTTCAGCAGGATGAGCAGGATTGCTGCTGCCGACAGCAAGGTCCGCACCGCACCCAGGCCCACAAGGGATTCATCAACGTTTTCTTGCGCTTCTCCTTCCTGGATTTTTTTTTTGAGAAATGTGTCAGATGGACAGGGAACCCCCGTGCGCGGTCGGAGAACGAACAAAAATTCGTTTCCAACTTCAACTTCTTCTTCTTCTTCGTCGGTCTGCCATTCATTTCAAGAGTTGTCTGCCTCCGATTATGTTGTGTTTAGGAACGAAAACGAACAGACAACACACAGTGACCTCAGACTCTTGGCTTCACTCGAAACTTAGGGGGCGATAAGAATGAAAAATAATTTCTTTTATACGCCTCATTTGTGAGCGATTTGATATCCGGGCCATCCAGTCGGGCAAAAGGTATATCGTCTCTGGCAGGACTAAGGCGCGCCTTATGCTATTCGCTTCGCATTTTTTTTCTTGTTTTTCCATTTTTTAATCTCAAAACGTGGCGGCAAACGAACAGCGGCGGTGAAGGCGGAAATTGTAAGATTGGCATCAGCCCTGGCACCGACTCCTGATCGTTCGAGGACGACGACACCACCGAGTGTGCGACTCCCTCCGACTGGTGCGTGTCAGGGTCATGTCGCTTTTTCCGAAAGAGGAGCGTGTACCGCACGTTAGATTGGATTTAATAAAAATGTCCGAAAACGAGGGGAAACATAATTTGAAATCTCAAATCTCCCTCCACTGTTCCCGGGGCCCGTCAGAGTGCCCCTCCAAAGGACCGCTCAAAACCCAAGTTGGCAATGAGTTTAAACATTTTAACCAAGGTGGCCCACCACACCGAGATTCCGGAAACTGAGTCAGCACTGAGTCGCTCCCGATCGCGCTACCTCGGTGGTTCTAATGATGTTTATCGGATTTAATGGATTTTTTTGTTGTTGTTTTTCCTGCCCTCACTTTTAATGGGTTGGGTCCGAAGGGGTCCTTCGCGCAGAGGAAGCTCGTAGAAACACACTTTTTTATGGGTCCACACAATGGCCCTGAAATTCTTTCTCATCTCCCATCAACCGTCGCACTTTATGGCGGTCGCGTACCCCACTTCAGACCCACACAGACGACGACGTGTGCAAGTGACCGGGATTGAATTTAGAGCGCTTTCTTCTTGAAATTCATAACCACAACACGTCACACGGTTTGCACACACCACCAGTACCATATTTTTTTTATACATTCTGAAGGAGAAGAAGGTGACAGCAAACTCATTTCAAGTCCGACAAAAGACCAAGCTACCAAACCAGGGAACCAGGAACAGGGACATGCTATAAGACTAAGACCATTCACGATCATGTCACGGTGACAGCAGGAGCTATGGAGTCGATTTGGCTGGCACTGACTCGGCCACTGGGTCACCAAACTCCACCTTGATGCAGTTCGGACGAGCGGTGCAGCACCTGCACCATAGCTTCCAAGGCAGAACCGTGGAATGAAAAAGAAAAACAGAATCTAACTCTACCAGCACCGTCGTTTGCTAAGCCTTTAGACGCCGTAATCCATTGGTCAGCAGCATGTGGCCAGTGCTATGAGTCTGGGAGCACACGATCACCTCCTTCATTAGCTGGGCCCTCCAAAGAAGAAGCAGAATGGGCCGTTGAGGGTACACAGTAATCACAACCATCAGCAAAGTTTGCGCTTAAAACGAAATTAGAGACTGGGATGAGCCTAGAAACAGACACACAAAGAGAGATAGCGAGAGAAAATGCGCGACTTCCGGTACTTGCGCACGGTTGGCGAGAGGGAAATTTCTCGTTTTCATTCACCGGTTCAAGGTTCTCCACCAGAAGCACCCCCGGAGTGGAGCGAGAGGCAAAAAAACTTTGAAACACAAAAGCACTTCTTCAAGTCCCAACACCGGCGAGCTCCTTCCAATCTCATCTCTGAGGGTTTTTTTTTGTCGGATTTTTAATTCATTTACGTGTCTGCGGGCAACCGGGGGAATGTGATTGTGACTGGAACTGGAATGAGAACTGGAACGGAAGGTTTCTTTTTCCCCTTTCCTTTCCTTTCCTTTCCTTTCCTTTCCGGCCGGGCCGTTCGTTATCAAATTAAAAACTTGTCTTCCTCGCTGGCAACGCCCGCTAGATCCTGGCCTGTACGAGAACGCGATGGAGAAGGTGAAGCCCCTTCGCGATTGCTTCGATTAAGTGGAGTCTCGAGGACATGTGAAGCCGAGATAGCCACTAGATGCTAGAGATACACTTACAAGCCGGGATCCGTGGGAAGATAGAGCGACCGCAAGCGACCGAAACTGGAAGCCTCGTGGCGCGATGAGAACCTGCGGCGTCTGAGAACCGCGGTGGTTGGTGCTTTTCCTTCTTCCCCCTCCCCCCGGGAGGGGGTAATCCTAGAACACCACGGAGCGGGACTCCTAGACGCGGCGCTATTTCGTTTCAAATTTATGAATGTAACCGAACACCGGCCATGAGCTGCGGTCCCTCGGAATACAGAATCAGAATTGGTTGCTACACAAACGCGCGTGGTGCCCGGTTAAAAAAGGGTTAGCCGTGGCCATAAGACACCTGCCTGGGGTTCCACTTTCGGAATTTCATCCCCGGAACCCCCGCGAGGGGTGTGTGGATCCGATTTATCAATTAGTTTGTGCAGCCAGCTAGCGCGAGGGTCTTGGCGACCACGTGGCACCCCTGGCCTGTCTGTGCCCGGAATATTGATTCTGGGTCCCCCCCAACCGAGAGTGCTTCCGTTCCAGCCAGACCAGACGGCTGTCCATCGTCGTCCACGTCGTCGTCCGTGTCCGCGCGATGTGCAAATTCGTTGGGATTTAATTAAAAACGGATCCATACCAAGCTGACGGCCAAGCCAGCCAACCCGGGGTGCTGCTGTTGACTGGCTATTGGCTTTATGAACTGCTGCTGCCACCTCTGGCCGCGTTGCCCCCACCCGTTCGTGTTCGAGTTCTCGTTCTCGTTCTCGGCGTGCGTTCCGATTAATTAATTGATTCCCGTGGAGCGGAAATGAGAAATAAAATGTGCTTTGCATAAATTATCGAATCGAATTGTGCGCGAACGCTAGGGGACTGTAAGCATGGCTCGGATGGCAGGATGGGATGGTGCGCCAAAATGCAACACGACAGCCCCTCGATGCCCCCCCCTCCCCGAGCGCGATGGACGATGGGCGCAAGCATAAAATATGCGCTCGTTAATGTGAGAATTTACGTATCCGCTAAGGGCTGGTGTGGCCGTTGGACGGCCGCTTGCACAGTAAATCATCACGATCGCAAGAGAATCCGGGGGAAGGGGTTTAATGGTGGCACGGCGATAGAACGTTGCCGTGTTCTGGAGCCGGAGGATATTGATTGAGCCATAAAATGGACTCGGCTCGCTCGGCTCCGGGTGTTGTGGTTTGAGGTGAGTCACACACCGCACTCGCTGGCTTGCTGTAAAATGGAATGCGAAGGAACAAGGGAGGTGCATTGGACAGGACAGGAACATAAATCATCAATTTAAATAAGCAGGAAATGTGAGAAGCTAGGCTTCTAGGCGATCGTGCTAGAACGAACGCACCGGGGCTCATTAGCGGCGAGTTGAGGTTGAGTTTGGACATATTTTAGTAACTATGCATCCTAGCTAATGCCTGCATTCAATAACCCCGGTGCCGTGCGTTAATAGACTCACCATTAACCATTGGCTGTTTTGTTCGATAGAGGGTCCACAAAGATCGATCGATCAACGGTTAATGAGGGTCGATCGGTTTCGCTTGACTTGTGGTTCTTCGTGCATCGTGGATATTTCTAATGAATGTCGAGAGTCTCTGTCGATGCATGGTTAATTCTGTCTTTGCATCTGTTGGACAGGTGTTTAGCATTTTACAACGTTCCTTTATGGTAATTGGAAACTGTTGTTATTGCCATCATTAGATATTCTTTAAACACTGCTGGTGCACTTTTGTGATTTTTTTTCATTGAATGTTTTGATTAATCTTGACATGTTATAGTTTATGTATCATAGTAATGCTCATTGTTTTATGTGTTAAATTGTGTTAATCAGTTTTTCTAGGCTTGTTTTCCAAGCATAGAAAAAGAGGAAGGCTTTTATAAGAAAAATAAAAATATAAGCTTATAAATTATACTGTTTTGATGATAGTTTGTAGAGTGCAATTTTTAGAATTGGTATTTAACTTGAACTACTTGAATTTATTGCACTATTGTGCAATTTTGAACATTTCTTCGACTTCATAAATCAAAGATACTCAATAAAATAAAATAATAGATGCAGGATCGCATTTAATTCTAAGCTCTATACAAGGACACTGAAAAGATCAATTCAGTTGCAAACTTTTGAAAAGCACTTTTGCTATAAGCTTAGCATACGAGCCCTGCATCATAAGATTCACATTGTTACAAATCGTTGAGTTGTTAATTTGCAATAAAAATGAGATAAAATAAAGAAAGAGTACTTAATGCTAGTCCTAAACTAAACCTACTTGCCACTTGTCTCCATCATAAAATTATCGATTGTTTGTTCGTCTAACTCGAAACTTCCGGAAGGAAGTTTACCCACAGCCCAGCAAATGCATTTCTTACAAAACAAATACAAACTCCTGTCCCTTGTGAGCCTTTTTACTTTCAAAGTAAATACCCCTGAACTGCTACAGACTGCTACCCTTGGGAACTGGCAGTTAGAGAAGAGAAAAGCGAAAGTAAGGCCAGGTGCCTGGCCCCCAAACAAGCAGGGAACTACGACACAAGGGCGCACACACGCTTATTGTTTAACTACTAATTCCCACAGTTCATCATCTACAGTAGGAGTATCCGATTCACACCTTTCACGATCCCTCGGGAGGAGTTTACAACGTTGCGCAAGCATGCACCGCCCACTAGGCTATCATCAAACCACCGCCAGATTATTTACGCTAACCATTTGGGGTCCGTTTGACCATCAATTTACACCTTTCGAGACAAATTGAGTATGACTCAAATGGACGGTCAGTTTGGAGGAAGGTTTGATTGCTCCCCGTGAAAGCCACCGTTTCTGATTGACCCACATTGCAAGGACATGAGTGACGACACCCCCCGGGGGAGTGGTAGAAGGTCCATGTAGGTGTTTCGTTGCTCTGTTGCTACCCAGTGTCTGTCTGGTGTGATTTATGGCATTGCAGTTCGTGCGAAATTCGTAACACCCATTATGACCCCATTAAAATGTGTGGCGCATGGAGTTGACGCCACCAACTCGTCGATCATCTCAGATCGAACGATCGAGACACTCGGTGGCTTCGGTTACGGCTAAAAGGGCCGCTTAACATTCCACCCTTAACGTAAAGGGAAGGTTATTTCTCAATCGTTCGCTCGCTCGCTGACCAATTATGGCATTGCTAACATTCAAAGCGAGCCCAAGCTCGATCCGAACCGGGGGTCCAAACGGGATTTTTCTTATTCCCCCGCTTTTCCCCAAACGTTCCACAACACGGTCGGCACACCATCGCCGATTATTGTGTCAGCTTTATGTTGGATGTGAAGCCAAAGGAATGCTCAAAAGCAGGGGGGGGGGGGATGTGGTGGGAGGAAAGGGTGCAGTGATCGGCATCGGCACCCTCCTCCCCTAGGCTTACCTCAATGCTCGCGCTAACGAATGTGTCAATCAAAAGGCATCAATAAGTCAAACAGGCATCGGCTTTCACGGGCTCCGGGGCATGATATAATAACGCTTACAGCTCGCGTCGTCGTCCCAGAGAGACTTGGTGCCATGTTCGTCATGTCACACCGCTGCCTCGCCTCTCCCGGGCGAACACTCTCTGGCTATCGGTGAAGCCACTTTCAAACTGTCATAAAAGTGCCACGCGAGAGACCATGGCATGCCCGACAGGTACGACGTGGTCTCGATCTCTCGAACTCCAACCGATCGTGGTCAACCGTGTCCCGGGTCTGTCACAGCCGCCGCTTCGAACGCTACCATGGAAACGTTCTTTTCTCGTTTCGCAGTGCAGTCTGCGGGTTGCGAGGTCAATATGTGGCTGGAGCGTACCATGGACACTGCGACATCCTTTTCCCACGTTATACGGGGAACCGGGAGACATATTTTTCCTAGATTGCAATCCTCGACGATTCGCCAGCCACCTGTCGGTCCACCTGGGATGCGACCCGCGATTGCTTGACAATTTTCTCTCGGACGAATGGAAAATGCATGAGCTAGGCGGCCGTATCGCATATCCTTTCCTATCCTAGGTATAACGTGTTCTTCGTCCCCTCTCTGTGCTGTCCAGAAGGCAGGAGTAGTTTCTATTGCACACTGGTCCACTGTCCGGAGAACCAAATAAAACATTCAAAACGGAGAAAACGAGAGAAAATGGTTCTGGGAAAACAGAAATATAAAGGCGGAAAAGGGGAAAAAAGGAAAGAAAGAAAAACGAACGACAGACGACGGAAGTTAGTGGAGCGAAGCGTGCGCTATTGTAAGGTCCATGGTCCCTTGGTTGCTTGGAAGACGGCAGAGCCTAGCTGACAACGACAACGGTGACATCGCTCTTTCCCTCCTACAAGATGATGCCTTATCGCACAGAAGGAATGGAGTCTGTGACAAAGTTTTGTGACCGTTTGCTTCCCGGAAAATGCAATCCCTTAAGATGCGTCCACGTTGGGCACTCACGTTGGTTCGAAGTTTACTTTCCACCGTTTGGCCTTTTGACCTGCGAGTCTCTGTGTCTGTATGTCCAATTTTAATACATCTTCTACCAGAGTTCCGGTCCCTGCTTCGCTGCAACTGCTCGGGCAATCAAATTGGGATTAAAATGGAGATTCGCACAACGCCGAGACCTCCTGCAGTGACTACCATCTTAGCAGGATTCACTCCCGTCCCAAACAATACACCATGATAGGTAGAAAGCATTATGACAGAGTGACCGACTCGTGATATCTCGCATCTCGCGGTTCGATTGTTCCCATTTCACGGCACGGCTTGGTTGGCATATCTGACAGCTTCGGCCATTCGGCGATCGGATCGTTTGTCAGATGAAGAAGCCATGTACTTCCTACGCTCCAAACCAGAACGGGATGCGATATCATGCCATGTGCCTCATTCGATCAGTTAATTCACTGAGGGAGCAGAGCTTATCCATCGCTCCATGCTACGGTGCTGCCCTCCTCCAGATCGGACAATTTGAATTGTAAATCGAACTGCCAGAGAGGATGAACAAGCGTTCGCGTGCATCATACCGTGATGTTATGTCCAGCCGAGTGTCGCTTGTCGAAGTCAGAGCCCCAGACTCACCGATTCCCGATGGAAGGTTCCAAAGGGACGGGGGGGCAGGTGAGCCATGGGATGGACATAAATCTTCCCCAGCATCGACACCGCAGCGGCGGTCAGATTAACTTTCCATGTTCTGTTTTCTACCCGAATGAGCACCCGACACCCACTCGTCGATCGTGTTTCGTCCGGAAAAGAAGAAGAAAGAAACCCCCGGCTTGGGGGGTTAATCCCGCGGAACCTCGGAACTGACCAGCACCAGCACATCGTCCATCGATAAGCACCCTTATTTGGGGGAAAAAACCGAGCACCAACTAACCAATCTGAATCCGGGACCAGAGGGCCAGAGAGCGCTCTATCGAGCTTCTCCTTTTTTTTTTTTTGGGGGGGGGGGGTATGAGGAACAACAGGAAGTGGTAGCCACAGTGAGCGGATGAATGGAATACCGATTACCTCCCGGTGGTGGACCACGTCGCCACGGACTCCAGGGGATTGTGACATCTGGTTACTGGGTCTCCAGTTCGGGCGGCGGATGGCCATTAGCCTTGTGGTCCCCTGTATCGGATATCGGAACTGTCACCAAGATAAGCGCTTCCTTTTTGGGGGATTTTTCGGTGGCCAAAAGTAGGCATCGGACAACAAATCACATCCACCGGGGTCGGGGACTGAACAACCTACGCAAAAGAAACACGCCAAGCGGCGATGCAGCGGCAGTGAACGAAATGAATGAACCGAAATTTGAAGTTCCGAGGCTCCTCTATCTTGTGCTGACTTTCTACCTTCATTATTCAGGCCGGCGTTAACACTCGCCAAAGCCTCTGCCCAGTGCCAGACTGCAGAGGTTTAGTTCACCCGGGCTGGCTTCTGCTGTGCCTTCTTATCTTCTCTTCTATCAATCTTCGGAAGGACCTCAACGCTCATGGTGGCGTCGCCGTGTATGTGGGAGGGCCGTGTTGCTGCGGGGAATAAATTAGCCTGACCCCAGAGCCAGTGAGATGGTTCCCGGTGTGAAGATAGATAGCGAAGGCCTTTCACCAACCACGGCCCGGCCGGTCTCGGTAATTCGTTTGTGCAGATTTTGGTGGCATTAGCGTGTTTGTACTTTCGGTGAGATGGTTTGAAGGAGCAGAAGCGGAAGACGGTGAGGATGGGACTAACTCCTGGGGCCCGCCCGGATCCTACACGTTAATGGGTTACTCTCTATCTTGTCTCGGAGCTCGTTAAGGTTCCGGTTTTGTTGCGGCGCGGTCTTCCGGTGTGGTGTTCCAGTAATCCATCAGCATGAGCCTAGTCGGCCGGAGTCGGCGAGCATTTGCATGTCGCAAGCGACGCTCAGGGCCTCCTGGTGTCCTGTTGAAAGACTTTAGGACATGGCGTCGACAAATTGCAAAGTTAATGCGCTTCTCCAAAGGATTACCTTTGTACCTTGTGGCGTGGCGTGTCGTTCCCCTGGCTTCATTCATCAGTAAAGGAGCGGTGTTTCGCTGATTAAAAACCGGAATTCGAACGATCGATGTAAGCTGGTGAAAGAAGAAAAAAAAAAGAGAAGCAAAGGGAAGAAAAGGGTGGCTAGGAGCCGACAAAAATATAAAAATTTATCGTCAATATATATTCGCGTGGAAAAGTAATTTAGCCCCGAATACCGATAACGCATGAATGTCAGCAATATTTCAAAGCCTGCCAGCCATTGGTGGCTCGGGGTTGCCGCATCTTCTCACCACCGGAATTCCTTTGCCATCCAGTCCCTCAAATCATTCCGCTTTTGGGTATCTTTTTGGTTTTCTTTTTCTTTTTTTTGTTGGTGGGTCCTTTGGATTCCGTTTTTCGACATTTTTTTTTTCTTCGAATCTCTTGCCGGCTCCACAGCAACCTTTCGCCGGCATTTATTTGCCCCCCCCCCCCCACCCCCGGAAAACGATTGACCCCCAAAAGAGGCGACTTAAGCCAAGGCGGACCGACTGCACAGGGGAAGAAAGGCGCGGTTGGAAGTGACCGCGCGGAAGAATTATAGTGGCAGGATCATCGATGGTGACAGCAACGGGAAGGAGGCGGACGGAACGGACGGAAGAAAACGAACAGATAAAGACTCCGAAAGGATGGTTCGGTTCGGCCCTACACCCAATTACGATTTGTGATTTAATACTCATCGTTTTCCTTCACTTTCCGGTTGCAATTATATTGTACCAAAGGAGCATCTCCGGTGGTGGTGGGAGGCCGCGTGGAAGAGGGTTGCGTTTTGCAACTTCTGTCCCTAGCATCCCTCCGCCGGGGGGAAGGGATGATAAAAAGGATGAGAAAAAAAGGGAAAAGAAAATGAAGAAAGCAAGCAATTTATTATCGCGGTTCGCGCGATGCCCACCGTAAAACTCTCTCTCTCTCATACTCTGCGTTTTTTCTCTCTCTGATTCCATTTCGCACGCAGGAAGCAAATTGCAGCATCACACAGCAGGCCCCGTTCGCTCACTTGGAGGCTCCCTCTTTCGGTTGGTTGCTGGGTTGCGCCAGGACGGCTGTACCGTTTCATCGCTGACCGTTTAATCGGTTCATCATCACCGAGCAGCAGCGCAAGTTCGAACAGAGATACCAGGCCACCCCAACAACAACAACAGAGCGCGCAATGGGTGCAAAATGGGGCACAGTGAGCGCACAGTACGTGCTGACCGCGGTGCTGCTACTGCTCGCGCTGCTGACCGAGCAGGGCGTCCACGGTGGTTCGTGCCGGGAGGCGACCCTCTGCTGCAACGGGCGTGACTCGTCGTGCGTCGTACAGAAGGCACCGCTGAACGCAATCATCGAGGATCTGAACGATAAACCGTGCTACTGTGATCATGCCTGTCTCAAGCTGGGCGACTGCTGCGATGACTTCAAGTCGCACTGCGGAGGTAAGTAAGGGGAAGAGGGGGCGTTGGGGGGTTAAAGGGTGGACCCCCTTCCGGGGCCTGGCGGGTGTGCCGAGTCGTGTGGCTTCGAACGGAAATTACTGCTTCCGATAGCGGTCGTGCTTCGATGCTCACAGCGCGTTGTTTAGAGAAGCAAACTCCATATAGGTAGTGGTGTGCGGTTACTGTTGCTATCGAAGTACGCTACGTTGGTAAAGGGCAGCATGCCGGGCGTTGTCAGTCTGTGGTCCAGATGGAAGCGCATGGTTTGCAGCTTTTCAGGAATTTACTCATAATTTTGAGACAAATATTCGATTATAACGTGATAAAAAACACCCAAAACAATGAAAAGCTATTCATCGACTGCATTTCATTAATCAGCAAACAAATTCTGGTTATCGAAATTCCCAGGCATTCGCTTATCTCGGCCATCAATCAAGCTTTATCAATCAAAAACGGGGGAAAAATGCAGAAACAGTTGCAAAATCTACCTTATTTGATTGCACGATAGTTCCACTGATTGCCGGACTGTTGCACTCGTGGCCCCGTATCCGGAGTTATTTATTGAGAAAATGGAAATCCACCATTCCATTCCAATTCCAGGATTCACCGAATTTCGCGGAAAATCCGGGAGAGAAAGTATTTTTTAATTTACATTTCGACCCCACTTTTTGATTGGTTTATTCGCTTGTTTCGGGGATGCAATCAGCTTTACCACGAAAGGTTTATGGCTGCAATTGGGACTCCATCCGCTCCGCGGGGAGCTAAATCCGCATCGCTTCCACCTGATTGGCTGCTATCTTGGCGCTCGGTGTGCAGCCAGCGGGCGCGTCTGGGTGTATGTGTCTGGGTGGTATGATTGTTTCGTTCCGATCCATTCATCACGCCATCGGTGACGATTAATCAGAGTAAAAGGTTGCGGTGCGCTTCCCGGGCACCTAAAACTTTTCCCCCGATAACGTTTTTCGGGAATCCTTCGGCACCGCGCTGACCATTAGTCAACGGGCTCGCTAGTTGAGCCGCAAAATGATAAATACACGCGCGGTTTGGTGCGCACGCAACGCACGCCTGCAACTTAACGGAGCCACTCGATTGGAAAAGGATCGCGTCCGTCCTTCCCGCATGGATCGATCGATCGATGTTCCTGTTCGACGCGAACCATTAATCCCCCGGTGGTGCGGCACGTCGTGAACAACCCCCCCCTCCCCGGGCGGGTATCTCTGGTTCCGCTTGAGCGACATAAGTAATTGGAAAGTGGTGAAAATGGACACCATCACGGCGGTGGTGCAGATAACGCGCATAAAAGCGGAAAAGGATTAGGAAGCATCAACAGCGACAATAAATTCTTTCGCAATCTCAGACCCTCGGACTTCCTCCGCACGTATTTGCTGGTGGAATGTTGGGTTTTGTTTCGTTGGAAAATCATTTCCTATTTTTGCTGCTTCGTCTCGCTTGAGCAAACGCCGACCGAAAAGGGGAATGGTGGAATGGAAAAAGGTCATCGAGCGAGCGACCAGGGGACCCGGAACCGGGACCGGTCATTGCTGCAATGATTGCATAATTAATCGTGATGCTGCGTGCGATGAATCAACGCACAGGCCGCTACACAACCGATCATAAATCACGCAGCACTCCTCCGGGATGCATCGGCCCTTGTGCTTCGGTCGGGGTTTGATATTATTTATAGGAGAACCTCGGCTTGCAGCCCTCCCGAACCCTGGATCTCTTTCGATAGCTGGTGCTCCGGATTGCGGATTGGAAGCTGGCCCCAAAAACCGCTTCCAAACCATGCAGCAGCGTGGCGGTACTTGAGCGAATGGTGGAAACGTTTCAACAGACAGCAGCATCGGGGGTAGATTTTGGGGCCTTTTACGAACTCATCCGCCGGGGTGGCCAGCAAGCCAGCGTCCGGAACCGTTACGATAGTGCACCCTGCAGCGGCCCAGCAGTTGCGTCACCTGCCAGCCTAATTCCCAGGTCTCCCAGGCTGCTAACGATGGTGCCAATGCTGATGCTGATGCTGGTGCTGGTGGTGATTTGTTTCGAGTTGAAAAAGTGCGTCCGCATGGGGCATTAGTTGTCATGCAGTTATCCCATTATTTATTGAAATGTTCACCGTTGCTGAGGGTAATTTATTTGCATCTCAAATGAGAACCCACCCCATCGCCATGGCTGTATGGCTGTGTCGCCGGTTTTTTGGGACTATAGGAACGAACGGAAAGGGGAGCATTTTTTTTTGTTATCTTTGCGCTTTTGGACGAGTGAAGAACGAAAAACAATTTTCTATCCCAACGAAACTCCTCCGAAACTCATCTCCTGCCAGTGCCAGGGGATGAAAAGCTTCACCTCGCTGACGACATCAACCCGTGTACCCGTGCGACCCTGACACACCCCGCAGTGGCATAGTTTATGAATAAGTTGATGCTACTACTACCCCTGTCACCCCTTGAATGTAAAAATTCAAACAAAACCACACCGTAAAATAGCCATTTCCGGTCGTCTAACTAACTTCCTTTCAGCTTCTGCTCATTGGGTGCGGTTCGGTGTGGAGCCCAGCTCTCACTTGGTGTGACACTCGAGAGACACCCGCACCCGGCGCAGCATCCGTCCTAAAGAGAGGACGAAATGAAATTCATGAAACACCACCCATTCCACTTCCTTCCTATTCCGTCAACTCGTAAACTTTTTACTCCCCGCACCAAGCGAGCGCGGGCGCGCGCGCGCGCGAATGGAAAAACAAAATGACGAAAAATGGAATATAAATGAAAATGGTAATACGGTGACGATACGGCACTGGGAACGCCACCGTCACAGACCGGGAGCGGTGAAGCTCGTACCCGGGGGAGGGGACCTCTCTTTTCGGTTACTTGCTTTTTGTGGTTGTTTTTCTTCTCGTCGTTGTCGTGGTTGCCGTGGTTTTTTTTATCAGTTGTTTTAGGCTATATGCTCTCTTCAAACTCCCATCCAATAGGTAATACCCCTTTGCGCTTTTTTTTTGTGCGGTGGAGAGCGGAATGGGGAAAATAGATTGGTCTGCACCCAGGGTCTGTGCTGTGAGGACCTTGGAGAGACACTGGGTGTACTTGTGTTTACTTGTGCAAAGTTTCGATATGAAATTGGATCTCCTGACGTGGTGGTACCTGCGGGGGTATCTTTTGTGAGCACCCAGCATCAGTGTCCTTTCTCTGTCCGGACAGGTAGCATTATTGGCTGACCGTGACGGCGGCGACTAGTTGCGAGATGCGAGGTGACATTTGAGCTTTTACGACGGTATACTACTTTTAGAGTTTTCCAATATCCAATTGCGTTCGATGGTCGATGGAAAATGGCATTCCATTCGATCGCTCTATGCTGCTCCTTATTTGCTACGTAATGCAGCACTATACTAACAGTAATTGCGTCTTGTAGCCAGAACAAGCGTTGCTCATTTGAGAGGTAGGTTAATTGAGAATTCATAGATCAATGGTTCGATAGCGGTTGCTGCTGAGACACATCCTTAGTAGTGCTTTGATGCTAGAATCCATCACAAATGAACTCATTTGTGCACAGCATAGAATATGCAATGCCCTCTGGTGTGTGTTAACAAGGCATACGGGATAGGCTGTCGTCAGAAATTAATCTTAGACATACTACAAATTTGTAAGACAACAGATTTATAATTACCACCCTCGTTATGCTCCGTGTTAGTTACACTTTGCTGACTTAAGATTGGATTAATTTATGGCATTAGTTCTCTCAACATAAGTTAGAACCATATAATAAATGGAATTGAACAGCAGCAGTGCTGCTCATTCTCTGCAATTCATTATTCATCTCGCATGCTAGCAAAGGGGAAGCCCCACTCCACTCGACTTCTCGAGCAGCGCGAGCGATCCTCTAACGATCCGTTGCACAAACCACCATTTGACTAACTTCCAGGGAAAACGTTCATTCGTTCGTGCACCAGAGAGAAGTCATTTGCAGAAACTGGCAAAGGATAGAATATTCATTTCCTATCTGGCTTCCGGTACGCCAAGCAGCAGCACCAGGCACCATTTCCTCCACCACCAGCACCAGCTCCATTCCCGTGTACCATTAATTCGTACCATCAACACTTCAAAAGGAATGGAACAAATGTTTTAACTGATTGAGTGCACTGAATGCATAAAACATCCTCCATCATCCATCAACGCGCTGGGCGTTTGGTACGCGGCACGCTCTCTCTCTTGCTTGCACTCTGATGATCTGACCTCGGTTTCGAACCCGCCTCCAGCGGTTGGCTCCATCCGGATCAATCTCATTAAAATCCCGCGTACCCATGGTGCACATTTCGAAGACGAGTGAGACCTTGGAACTTCTCCTTCGCCCAAGACCGAAGCCCGGTGGTGGCCGTGCACCAAAAGGACATTTTCATGGTGTGCAGATGTTTGATCGGTGCGTCCGGATTGGACGGGGAAAAGGGAGGGGTGGGAGGATTGATGCTTTAAGCCGATTGCAGAGAAATGCAAATTTTCAATAATTCATAAGAAGCAGCAGCGGTTCGCTCATCTGAAAGGCATCTTTTCTTGGTTCTGTTCATTTCCTCCTCGCGTACGCTCTCCCCTTCTCCTTGCGACACGTACACCATTGGCATTGACCGTTTGCAAACGATGCGGCGATGTGGTACGTGTCTGTAATGCAGAGAACCTGAGCTTTCCTTCATCTTCAGTCCGTCGGTTTTGCTGTTCTTTGACATCGTGTGTGCCGTGCCGTCACACGATGCATTCTCAAGAGGCCCCCGGGGGGGGGGGGGGGGGGGGGGTGGTGATCTACGCATGACCGGCCCTCGCCCTGGATAGATCTTCTCGCAGCTGAACCAACGAACGAACGAACCTGGAGAGCCACCGGAAACTGGCCGAACGGAACGGTGTGCGACAGGAATAATAATAATTCAATATTGTATTAATTCCACTCGAGACGACCTCCCCCTCTCTTCCCAGGTTGCTTGTGGTTTTGTTTGCCCTCTTAGATCTCTTCAGAGTCTTTCAAGGCAGATGCCCCATGACTCATCAGACCGCTTCTGTAAGCACTCCACCGGAGAGTCTCGGATTGTGCTTGACTCTATCCGTCCGACGGACGACCTGACCAAAGGCGGCGACCCTTAAGCAACGCTAGCACAATTTGTAAGACAAACAGTTTAACTTGAAGATAATGAAGATTGGTTTGGATTCCTGTAACCTTCAGCCCAGCCCAGCAGCCGACACCGTGGTGGCCCCGGGCATCAGCTGGCCTAAAGTTTTAGACTTTTTGCTCAGCCTCCGGTCTCCCAGGGAAGTGAGGTGTTTAACATCTAAATTACTCCCTTTCGCCTCTGTTTGCACGCTTCGCTGTAAATAATTTACGCCTTCGCCTTTCTGGTACGAGCCTGGCCACAGACCAGCACAGCAGCAGCAGCAGCAGCCCGTCAGCAAATTGGCCGCATCTCATTGACGAAACTCGACGACGGCGACGACGGCAAGGCTGGGCAATTTTGCAAAATGCCAGCTCCGCCGGAAGTTTGTGGCGGAAGCTGCTAGAGTGAGCGCTCCGACGCTGGAGGTGGAGATTTTCGGTTCAGGCACGGTTGAGCGATTCCACCAGACAGCGGCCTGGAGTTCCTAAATGCGGCCGGCGCTAAGGCGGCAAAAAGTTTCGCTTCACTGATTTGCAGCCAGCGCGATCAGTGGGGGGGATAAGGGATGCGTTGCAGGCTAACAAAAAAAAAAGAAATGTGCTATGCTGTGCGTCATCCTCCTCCACGTCGGCTCCAGGGGGGCTCATTTACAATTCTTGTAAGTTGCTTGATATGCGAAGATTGGCTGCAGGGCTGCCAAGGGGTTGAATTATGCATGAACGGCGGATGCATAGAGGATGCGCTTCGGGCTACGGGCTTTTTGAGGGAGGAAAAAAACAACACTCCGCCCAAGAAGAAAAGCTCTGCCAGAACAATTGATCGTCTTAGGATCGTCGAGTGGAGTTGTCGAGAAGGAATGCAGTAGAACAAACTTCGGGAAAGTTTCAATGGGGATTTTGAGCGATTCTTTTAATTGATTTCGAAACAAAAATTCGTCTTGAGTGGAGCGATGCGGAATATTGCGAATGGATCTCGCAATAAGTTCTCGGCGGCCGCGGTGAGTCTGACACTGCGGACCTTGCTGCGGTAATGCAAATCCATTTGTTACCTCGGCTACATATTCCATTCCTTGTCGACTCCATTAGCAGCAATGGTTATGCAGCTACATACATAGACCCCTTGCTCCATTTCACACTCCCTCTCTCTCTCTCTGTCCTCATTACCTTTAGCACAATCCTGCAGACTGAAGTACCTTAGCTTTGGTGTCCCTAGTCTGCTAGTAGCGTCCAGTGCGATTATGGTACGTGCCTTGTTCAAAGGATTGCTGTAAAAGGATTGTTCACTTATTCATAGACCAGCGCCAGTACCTGGACCATACATACGGGAACTGTCCACTCCTGTGAAGCAGTGCTTGTCAGAGCGGGACCATTGGATTAACTGGGCACGTCCTTCGCCATATTATCAAATGCCAGCGTCGCCGCTAGGATCATGCTCATTTCGGAACTTGTCACATTGGGCTTACATTTTAACAATTTTATACCCATAAAAAACCAGCTCACCAGTTCGTCGTCATTGTCCACTCGAATGGATCGCGGTTTTTACCCTCGGTCCCTTAAAGCGGATTAATACTTTTAATCTTTTTGGACAGAAAAAAAAACCTCTGCGAAAACACGATTCTGGACCGGACTTACGGACAGAGGGATGAGAAAAAGAAGAAGCTGCAGGTTGATTCTTATCAGGATCTGGAAGGATCAAAGGGAAAACGCTTTTGCAGACGGAGGGAATGAGGGACCTTTTACTGCTCCATTTCGATCCCAGTATCCCGCCGTGTTGTCGACTTTGTAGGATTCGATTTTGGGCCACCGAGCCAGGGACCAGAGAGATTCGATACTACGGTATTGCCCGAACCCGGGCGGGGACGGAGACCGCGAGTTACCTTTTCGGCTGATCATCGTCATTCGCTGCTGGTTTTGTGGTTTCGGTTCGGTGTTGTTTTTTTGGGTTTTACTCTGCGCGTGCTGTCCACTTCACTGCGCTTATCTTATCAGAAACTCCCGCTCATCCCCCTTCCCCCCCCCCCCCCTCCCCCCAAAAAGGGACACCATTATCCTTTGTTCATTTTGTAGTTTGGCTTTTTGGAGTATTTTTGCCGGGGAATCGGATCGGGAATCGGATCGGATTGAGCCCTGGGCTGCCCGGTAAAGTTGTAAAGCTAGCGTTGCTGTGGTCTCGCTATTTTCTCGTGCTATGATTTGTGAGCTTCTGTGCTGGTGCGGGCGTGCTTGCGTGCTGAGTGTGCTTTCGAACCATCCGCTTATCATCTGATTAAAACATGGAATCCGGGGCTCACATGCCAACCATGCCATGCATCAACCTACGCTCACATGTGTCCCTTTGCCTGGAATGTTACATTTCAATAACTCATGGGCGTTCCCATTCGGAAGAAGAAAAACATGTTACCCTTCGTACGTCATCATTACGCAAACAACTCGCTATATGCCATGCTGTGCTGGACCTGAACCTGGGGCGGAAAGGAGGATTTCGTTTACAAAGGTCGAACAGTTCGTCGAGCCCCTGATTCGGAGAACCGCACAAGCAGCTCGCCGGCTTGACATTCCATGCAATGCGCATTCGTATGTGGAATCATATGGCATGGAATGGAATGGTTGAATCGTTCGCGTGCGCCCCTAAGCCACCACGCTCTTTACCTATGCGTGTGCCGTTCCCTGGAATTCATAGAGCCACTCTATGGCAACTGCAAAACCTTAAAGGCCACAGTGGCCACACTGTTTGCACAATCTCTCGCGCTGGCGGTGGCGGTGTCACTATCAAAAGCTAATTATGATAAGTGTCGATGCTGTCGGTACCGTGACTCCTTCCACCAGTCCGCTGTGCGTGATCAGCCCATGACGGCACGCCACGGAACGGTGCGACCTAATCGCACCCCACCGAGCCGAGCCACACGATTTCGCGATTCAAATGTTGTTCTACAAACTCTGGCACTCCGGGCACTCTGGGAGGTGGGCATATTAGGCCAAACCACACACCTTACTGGAGTTGGAGCGTACTGCACTGCATGCCCCCGAGAGTCAATCACCTTTTGGCATGCAATCCGCGACCCCGTGGTCCGTGCCCTGGTCAATGGAATCCATGGCGCCACGCCGTGCGAAAACAGGGAAAACATCATTCGTTACGCCCAATGCTAATCATAAGTAAAGGCCTGGTTGGGAATGGTTCGCTAGTGGTTTGCGACTTAAGGAGGAATGTTTACAGCGAATAAAGGTAATAACATTTCATGCGCCGTAAAGCGCAAAAGGTTTTCCGGGGTCAGCAGCACCACAAGGGCCACAAGGGCCACAATCTTGCCCCCGCGATTCGAGTGGAGTACGAGCTCCTCTGCACTTCCATCGTTGGTTGGGTGTCCACCAGACACGGGGGAAGGCCCAACTGGGTGGCTGTCATAAAAGTTTATATCTGTCATTGCCTGTCATGGCCGGCACGAACCAGAGAACCAGAAGCACGATCTTGCGGTGCTGTATGCATCTTCTGGGTCCGCAGACCAGAGCCGAGCCGGTCCAGCCGGCCAACCAAGTGTCGATTATTGTCCATCACAATCAACTCATCTGCAAGGCGCACCTGGCGTAGGGTGTGAAGGTGAGCATGATTCAGCTTGGCCGAGTCCAGAAGCTCTCAATTAGACCGCACCTTTTGCTGGTGTGCGGTCGTGCCCGTAAGCTGGGCACGGCTCATGGCACACGGCTTGGAGTGTAGGGTGATCGAGGTCGAAACGATGAGTCCAAGAGCTGGTGCTTGGTGCAAGGTGGTTGGTTTTGAAGTTTGAAGTGTTACAAAGCATTAGAGAGTGGTCGACGGAGTGGGAGTTGGGTTTGTGGAAGCTGAGCTGTGTTTGTTGTAGTAGAGTAAAGTTCGACAAACAAACTGGGGAACTGGGAACACCTAGAAGCCCGGCAGATAGATCGGATAAACGTACGGACAGTGGTTTTGTGTGCGGAAAACACAAACAACTTGTCGGAGCAAAGCAGACAGGCAGATATGTTACTCCATGTTGGACCATTTTCGCGCACCGGATCCAATCAGGATTTTCCGGTAGGCAGACAGGCAGGTTAGAGCCAAATAGACAATCACTTTCCCCCTCTCCCTCTCCCGGACACAACAACGAGCCATCCTTGGTTGGTTCTATTCTGTTACTTTCTAGAGGACAAGACCTCCCCTGCAATCCATCAGCTTCTATACGCACTCCCGAGACCATCTCTCAGGACATGAATAATAGAAATGGGCTTCTGGTAGCAAAACAAAGGCGCACATGGTGCCCACCAACACAGTGCCAGGAACAGAAAGATGCACTCAAAGCAATCAACCTTCTTCGAATCGAAGGCCCAACCGGCGAGGCCTCTGTGTCGAGGATCTTCCCGCCAACGAAAACCGTTCCGCGAAGGAATGTGTCACGGAACACCGCGTAGGGAACCGGAACCGTCCCGAACCAAACACCTCGATTACATAAGACCGATTGCTGCTGCTCGCTGGGCATGCTGGCCCGGGGTTTTCTTATTGATCCGCGTAGTAGTTTTTTTTCCGTCCTCCGTCATTGCAGCACCTTGGCCCGATTGTTGCGATGGAATGAAGCTGGAAATCAAATCAAACGTTATTACCAATCTCGAGCTCTCGAGCGACTCGTTGGTCGCCCATGGTTGGTTTGTTGTTTTGTTCATCGCGGTTTTCATTTCCCTCTCTTTAGCGGTCCGCTCCTGAGCCTGAGGACAGCAAAAATGGAATATAAATTGGAATCGCTTTGTTACTTATTTTGCGGAGGGAAATGAAATGGAAAATGGTGCTCCATTGGTGCGCGGTTTCGAGAGGTTCGGATTTTAATGATTTTCTATTAGGTATGGTCATGAATGGCTAATTTCCTAAATCAGTGTGTCAATGAAAGAGTATTTAATACAGATTATGAACCATTGTTTCGATTTGTTTTACGCGATTTTCTTTTGATCGGAATCGATTATGAGAAGTTTGTATTTTAAGAATTTTTTTTATGTTCAAGATGTTGTTCCTTTACCTGTTATGTATTGCTGTCAGTAGTTAAATTAAGGGGGTTAAGGTATTTAAATATTATTTGTAACATATCAAGCGAAGCAACGTTAAACTGACAGTGATATTGATTTTTCAAAAGGCATGGCTCATGCAGATTCATTGCAGCTCGCTTTCTATTTTTGTTTCTCGAAATCAATGTATTCAATGTGGGTTCCTATCGTAGCATAAAAACTACTGGAAACACGCACCTTTTAAAAAATTTAACACTTTATCAGTACTCTATTGTCCAGGTAGTCCGGTCGAGTTTTAGGACTCGACTCGTTTTATAGGCGTAAAACTCGTTTTTATAGGCAAAATCGCAAAAAACATCACTTTTTCATCATAAAAAATTTGTCAAAAATCAAAAATTTTGGAAATTCAACTAAACCTCAACGGAACTACCTGCATAAATTTATTATCTATCAAACGAATATTCATTTGTATTTTTCTGATTACCCATCACGCAGTTACGATGGGTACGAGTTTTGGTCGAAATCAAAAGACTTGCGCCTTAAGATTTAAGCGACGAACCCGGTTTGATCATTGATCAATCCGTCACCATCATAGTGTGACCACATTTTTTACTTCTAAGTGAAGCAATCAGACAAAAACTTGACGGGCTACCTGGATAACCTTATAATCTATCAAAAGAATACAGTTTTGTATTTTTCTGATGACCCAGCACGCAGCTACGATGGGCATCGGAAAAAATACCTTTTCTAAAACACGCCTTCCTAAATTTGATGCCATGGATGAAGTTTTAAGTCAATCTTCCCCAAAATAGAACCAAATATTCTTGAAAAGTTTATGTTTAATATGAAATTTAGATAAAAGTAATAAATTGAATGGTTTCTTCACACAAAACCTTCAAAAATGAGCGTTTTTCTGAGCCGAATTAACCTTCGCCGCAATGCCAAGGGCATTTCTTCTTCATTATCATGCTCTTAAGGACAAACCGGTAGCATAACAAATCGACATGCATTTATTACCATTGCTTCTGACAAAACACTACCTTGGAGTAATCAAACGGACCTCATCTGTAGGGTCCTTGACACTTGACCGCTCCCGCGTGCTGATGATTGCTGCATGATTTATGGTACAGCTTGAAACTCGGCCGACTGAATTGGTCAATTTGTCCATCTCTTGCCACTGTGGTGATCTCCGGAATGGCTGCACATGCATCACGATGTGCGAAGATTGTCGGGCGCCCCCTTACACTCCACGCCAAACCAGGAAATGAAACCGCAACAATCTCCGGTCATTAGGCGCTGGACCAGCGTGGAACTTCGCCGCACAAACACAAACACGTCTGTGTGGTCACTTCCCCCACCCAGAAAGGGGTGAATCCGGATGCAAAAACCCATAATTTAAAAAACACTGAATCCCTTTGCGTTGTCCTTGTTCGATTGATTTCACATGTCCCTTTCGCTCTCTTCCTCTCTCTCTCTCTCTCCATCCACAGTAATCGACTGCATCGTGAGTGAATGGGGCCAGTGGAGCGAGTGTGACACGGCCTGCGGTAACGGTATGATGTCGAGGACGCGCATCATCGAGCAGAAGCCACAAAACGGTGGCAAACACTGCCCATCACTGGTCCAGAAGCGTGGCTGCCAGGGGCTCAAGTGCCACAACCATCACGACCGGAAAGCACTGCGAGGTAAGTGGACCACCAACTGCCACACAGGATGACATGGACAGCACTAGTAGCTGTAACACAATCCCAGTCATACACCAAGCGCATTGTATTGTTTCCTTTTTTTTCTATTGCGAAATTCAAATTGCTATCCGGACATGTTCAGGGCGTGCAGAGACGATCATACGACGGATCCACACGGCAGTTTGTGCGCTGCTTCTGACAGGATCGACGTAATGTTTGTTACCGCGGTACTTTTTGTATCGTTCGTTCTTTTCCCTTTTTCGAGTGGTCCACCCCACCCCTGTCTATCGGGCACCGGGATATTGTTTCCATGTTCCGACTGCCGACTGCGTTGATGTATGTCGTGGTTCGAACGAAGAACTGACAGTGTCTCGTGCCTCTCAATCTTCTTCTGCGTCCTCTAGCAAGAAGTCATCCAGCTTCCCCTCTGAGATGAGTTCTGTTCCGTTTGATGGTCCTATCGGTCCCTTGCTCTGGTGCGCATCTTCCGCAAGTCAATGTATAAGTCATCTCGTAGCTCGGCGCCCGTTTTTCGGCCCCCTTCCACCCATCTCGACCACCAACTTGAAATGAAAACACATTTTATCGTTCCACCACAATCGATAGCTGTCAAGGAAGGGCACGGTGTACACGGTCCGTGGTATGGCGGGTTGTTTCCGGAACTGTTTTGTTTCATACACATCACGCGGGCGAATTTCGCTCGCCATACCCAACCATTCTCGGTGGATGATTGATGTGCCTGGTGAGGTCCGCGGTGTCAAAGGGCACACTTCCCTTCCCGCCACACGGAACACACACAGCCACAGCCAGCAGCTCGCACACGAAAAATGAGGCAAAAAATATTATTGGCATTACCAACCATCGGGGCTGACGGCGTCGGTATTTACCGCGTCCGCCCGCGCGATGCCGCAATCGAGCGATGGAAGCGGTCGTGGCGGCCCTCGAGCAGACATCCAATGGGAACAGGAAACCTGGATTGTGACGAGACTGCTTGTTGTTGGAATTCTAGTTTTGTTCCTTTCTTTTTGCGTGCGCGCGCGTGTGTTGAAGAGGATTTTTGCGCAAGAATTTCAACGTTTTTTTTTCTTCTGTTGTTGCCAACCAGGAGAGCGAGCTTTAAGTTCTCTCGACGGAGCAGTTTACTGTTTTGGGTTCACCAGCAGCAGGGAGCCCATACATGTAATTCGTCCCTTTTTCAGGTGTTTTCAGACAGTTCAGACGTGCGGTGCGGTGTATGGTGCCTGGTGGTGAAGGAAACGATTGATGATGGGATTGGGTTGGCTCAACGGTCGAGGTGATTAAACTCCTGGACCACCCGGACCCGCACTGGATAAACGATTTACATTTTAATAGAGTTTCACCTCCCCACGTGCGTTCGCCTGTTTACTCGGATAATAAAGTTGTTTGATCTGCGTGATGAGATTTCCTGTACGTGCGCTTTGCCTGGCTAGGACTTGAGGTGTAAAAAGCATAAGCTGAAGTGTGATTGAAACGGTTGGAAAAATCTGCACCGAAAATTGCATAATTTTACATTGCCCGTTACCTGCCCGTGTTGCGCTGCAGTAGCGGTACTGCAGATGGACAATTTATGTGCGTAACGGTGTACGCTCTAGCGCCTGCCGGCTGCGCCACCGTGAAAATGGTGTTGTTCTCGATGGTCTCCCGGAAGACCTCTGGGATAACCTTTGGCGGTTTTAGAGAGAGAGAGAGCGGGCACACACGCGACCTGGTGGCAGACCTTGATCGCATCGGAAGCGTGAGAATCCACACGGTGCTCGGACGATGCGTCGAAGCGATGATTCTCGTCCCCGGGGTACCGGCACTATAACCATCACCACCGTTCACTTCATCGCAAAGGCCTCAACGCTCCCTAAAATGGACATCGCAAGCGCGACCGGACCGGACTCCGGAGTCGCGTCCGCAGCAGCGCTGATTTAATGGACCAAACGCTGCTCGCTGCGGTGGACTTCACTCATCACGCCTTATCAGGTCACGGTAAGGACGAACGGGTCGACCGCGAACGACCAGACCTCGCTCTCCCTTTCTCTCTCTCTCTCTCACTGTTGATTCCCGGGGCACTGCTTTTACCAAGAGACCAACTCAACAACCAGCTACACCTAGCTGGTGCTAGTGCTGCACCGGATTCTAAAATAATCAAAACTTTTTTGCTCCAGAGCTTCGGCTCCGGCTCCGGCTTCACGGTGTGCGGTGGTCCTCTCCTCGACTTAGGTCTCGACCGGACCGGCTACCTTCTACTACGCTCTAGTCATACCGTTGTCATCCAGGCCATCGATTGGCCCATTCCATGGTTCGCTAACGCTAACCGTCTGTCCCCGTTCGACGGCTCACTTCTTTCACAGAAACTGCACTTCTGCTGCCGGCCGCCCTTTCGAAGAGCCGCCACGAGAACGACACCAGCGACATCCGGCGGAATCTGCGATTGCGCTACAAGAACGCCTTCAAGCACAACCGAGGAAATGAGTAAGTATTCCCGGGCGGGTGGGGGAAGGGGAGCTAGGGGTTGAAAAGCAGATCGATCAATTTGTGGCCGATGAAATTGCACTGTTTGACCCTCGATGGTGCTGCTGCTGGTGCTGGTGCTCTGGACGATTGCTGGATTGCAACGGTATTCAATAAGCGAGTTGCATCGACAACCGACCAGCGTACATCGACCGATTGCTTGCAGCAGCAGCAGCAGCTGTGCTGCCGACGAGCTAGTATTGCTTGCATCTTCACTAAAAGCCACAGAAGAATTGTAATAAACTCGTGCTTGAGAACACCGTAGCCAGTGTGAGTGGTTCTCGCTCGGAACGTTCCTGATTCATCGGTTATTGCACCAGGACAGGACTGCTGGCACACCATCACACTCGGTTCGTGTACGTAGACAGTCGATGAACGGGGGTTGATGCTTTATTTGAGACTTAATGACGGTTCGTTCCCCATTTTTTCGATGACATTCTGTCATGGGCAGAGAGAGCAAGACCGAAGTGATAGTGCTTTCACATTTTATTTGTTTTTGATTGAACCTGCACCATGTGAAAGGCAATAAAAGTTTCATTTTAGAGTAATACTTTTTTTTAATTTTGTTCTTTGGTATTTTGATCTGTGAAGTTATTTCAATTTATGTAAAGTTTGATAAAATGTGCAAAAACCCTTAAAAACTTCATTAAGGGGGGACTTCGGTATTTAATTTTTATTTGTGACACATATTTTTAACATTTTTCCCTGAAAGCTGATCCTTTCAAGAGCATTATGTAAAATAGTTGGGCCAATCGAAGCAAAACTGATAAAGTAATAGTTTTTTGAAAATCCGCGTTTCATACAAGGCTCCATGCAGCCCGCTACTTTGAAGAGCGTTTCCCAAAACCAACGTTTACAAAGTCGGTGCCCATCATACCGTAAAAACTACTGGACCGATCGATCTGAAATTTTTAACACACAATCTGTACACTTTTTGCTAGGTTAGTCCGTAGAGATATCATTAAAATTGTTGATACTTTTTTTTAAAACAATTTTGTAAAGCTCGTTGTTTTTTGGCAGAATCGCAAAAAGCATCACTTTTTGAACTTCAAAAATCTGCCAAAAATCGAAAAATTGGAATATCAACAAAAACTTGGCGGGACTACCTAGATAAAATTATAATCTTTCTAACAAATATCGATTTGTATAGTTCACATGACCCGGCATGTCGCTACAATGGGCACCGTAAAAAGTACCTTTTCGACGACATGTCTACCAAAATTTGATCCCACGGATTAATTTTCCAATGAATGTTGCTCAAAACAATACCAAATATTCTTCAAAAGTTGTAGATTAATATGTCATTTCCTTGAAAAAATAAAGTTGAATTGTTACGTCACAAAAAATCTTCAAAATCGGGCTTTTTTCGCCCGAAAATACCGAAGTCCCCCCCTTAAAACACTAAGTAAATTTAAATTCCATTGCATCTCTTTGTTGTGTAAGCAGAAGAGCATCAAAAACCCGTTGTCAGTCTCTTTTCATGCCATCACCAAAGAAACCATGCTACTGCTCCAAAGGGGTCTCGATTTATGTACTTCTACTCTAACGTCACAACAACCGCATGCTTACCAGTTGGGCTACGGCGTCGCCTCCATTTTCAATTAGCTCTCCAAACCGTTGATTAAAAACTAGTTTGCTAACCCCGAAAGGGCATCAACTGGGGTGAATGGGAAATGCTGAGTTCCCAGCGTGATTGATAAGAGACGGGCCCGAGAGTTCGCTCAGACGCAATCTTCGCCCTTGCACCAAAAACCCTGCACCAGATGCACCAGCACGGACGCTTGGAAATGAAATTAATTTCCGGAAATACTCCACCACACCACATTCCACTTTGGTTGTGGTTTTTGCCTTATTTTGAGGGAGTGCGCTGGTGCAAATCAAAGGTTCCCAAAACTTTCCAACGGAATTGCCACTTTTCAACCCCCAGACCTCAGAGATCAAAACCTTCTCGAGCCAGCCAGCTAGCAGCTGGCTGTTGGTGCCGCTCGTTCCAGACTCTCCATGTACGGAGCTTCGGATCATCGGAATGTAGCGACCGTCGCATGTTCGTATCCATACGCTCTGGCCACCCGAAGGGTCTCTTGGTCACGTTTCAACGAGCTAGACGCCGTCAGACGACGCCAGACGAGCCTGAAAAGGGCGAATCCACTAGCGCCAACCAGCCAAAGATGGTGTTCGATGAACGCTCCGATTGCACCGGAGCGCCGTACGTAGCCGCGTCCATTGCGATGAGCTTTTTCCCCGGCCACTGAAACCGAATCCGGGTGCTTGGGGAAGGCCTCTGGGGGCACTTTCCAGCCGGCAAAATGGTTCTTTGTGGTCTTCTCCTAATGCTCTCTCTCTCTCTCTCTCTCTCTCCGTGCTTGCTTTTTACCCTCCGTTCCCTCCAGGTACTGCGTCGAGTTCGAGGTCATCAAGGCGACGAAGGCATGCCACAAGGACACCACGTACCGTGGGCTGGCCGAGGGTGAGCGAGTGATCGTGCGCTGCGATCTGGAGGCACTGCACGAGGACAAGAGCGTCGACACGCTGGCCAGCAATTCGATCCACGACGAGGACGATCCGGAAACGCCCAAGTACCGCTGCCGGGGCGATGGACTGACCGGGCGGAACACTCGCTTCACGACGCTCGCCCTTCCCGCTTGTCGGGGCAAATGGATGCGGTTGACGGTGGGCCAACCGAAGAAGTGTCCCACCAGCGATGCCCAGTTTATCTTCATCTAAGCGGGACGGACGCACGCTCGTACCACCATCACCACCACCACCACCACTTTCTTCCCCTGATCCGGACCGAAAATTTGGATCGCGGACCGTCACCCATATATCGCCATATCACCGCCGAGCTGACCGACCGAGCTTTTCGTTGATCACCAACGTTTGCCCCGTACCAGCGACACCGTGGCCCACCCCACGGGAGGCGATTTTCAATTCTTTTCTTTCAATTATTTTTGTCTTCTTTTCTTTTTTTTGTATCTCCCTTTTAGTCACGAGTAAGGCGTATTAGGTGTATTAGCTAACTAAACTAACACACGAGTTAAGTAAAATTGTAACTTCTCTACCAGAAACGCACACATACAGAAGCACACATACAGACAAACACACAGATAGCCTGAAAAAGTTGGAGCAAGTTGAACAGGCCCACAGACAGTTCAGAATCACGATTAAACGTTTTAACCATAACGAATATTCAAATGAAAACAACTCTACAACACAACAGAATGAGGAGCAGGAGCAGCAGCAGTACAGCAAGTACACTAGGAATGGTACCACGGTTCCCACTTATTAGGGATCCCGGTCCTTTCTTCATTCAGTTTCAGTTTTTTCCGAGTGCTGGCTGCGCAACAACTGGACTAAAAATAAAAAAAACGTGGCGCGTGTGGTGCCCAAGTAACAGACGCGGACAGACGAAAACAGGCACAGCAGTGAACGCACAGCCGGAAAAGGAAAAATGGGGCCCGGAACATCACGGCAAATCCACGGCCACACCACACCATCATTACATGTAAATAGTATTTTATTAGACTATTTTTATATGCCATTAAGCCGGTTAAATAAGAAACTGAAGTATTTATTAAAAATAGGAGAAACGCAAAAAAAACTGCAAACAAACGAGCGCAAAAAAAACACTGAAAATCCGAACGGAGAAAACAAAAACCAATAAAACCGTAACCGGTCTCTGCGTTTCGATTCACCCCGCCGGGGGGGGAGAGAGGGAGAACCGTCTGGAATCGTCCGAAAGAAATGAAAAACATGGTGGTGAACGAAAGAAAGAAAGAAAAGCCAGTTGATTACGCCGGTTATGGTGTCGAAAATGATGGCAAAAATATTCAAATTTTAAGGCACCATAAATTGGGGACCGGATGTTGTTGCGCGATAATTTTGAGCGATGCTGGTGATGACGTCGCTACCGGCTTATCCAGCCAGTGCCGTTATCTAGGGGCACTACGCGCTGGTGCCAAAGAACCCATTTGCAGTTCATTCAATTATCGTGAAATTCGGGAACCGTTACACCTTCTGCCATTTGCTGCCACTAAGATCAGCGACTCCATTTCCTGTTTCGATTTCCTGTTCCCCCTCGATCGACCAGACGGGATTCGATTATGCTAATTAGATGTTTGTTGAGTAGACAGCAGCAGCAGCAACAGCATCTTGACAAGCACCAGGCGCTGATGGAGAGGCTTTAATTAACGTTCAAAAGGTAATTGTGTCACCTACCAATCGGTGTCAATGGAGGTCGAGGAGGATGAGGAGGGAAACGGTGGCCCAGCATAATAATCGATAATGCACGCGACATTATGCTCTTGTTGCTGGTTCTCTTCTTCTTGGTCACCGTCGGTCGGTGAGCTGGAACTGATTGGATGGTAATTAGTTGTGGCGTTTCTTGGCACCCAAAACCTGGACCAGATCCACCTCCAGGTCCCGTAGTCGTTTGTTTACGGGGTGTCACATTATGAATTCTCGGTCCCTGTCTCAGGTTCATTATGGCACTCGGCTGCATTAGTTATGGTGAAGCAGTTCGATGAATACGTAAGTTCCTAGGCGATGGCGAGAGGTTTCCTCTTCTTCAGAAGACACACAACACCTTACTGCTCCAAGGGAATAGCCCCTACAAGGGTGTGATTTATTCGAAAAACTAATCTCACTTAGAAGCTCGCAAAGACACAGCTGCGATCGGTGACCACACACCCTTCTGGATCTAAATGCTGGCTAAAGTTCTCATAATTTAACGCCAGTTGTGGTCGACTGGCCCTCCTCCCCCCCGAGGGGGGGGGGGGGAAACTTGTTGCTGAACCCCTTCATTTTGTCCTTATATGCACCGGATTGGTGCTGCATCGTTGCGACACTTTTCACCTCACGGTGTGACCCCTTCACACTACTGCTAAGTACACTACTTGTCCGTTTATTCCGGATCCTATGGAGCATAATTAACGAACCGAACTTGTGTCGTTCCACCTTGCTCCACTTGGATTCCAACCGAATCCCGAATACAGCGGACCCGGAATGGGGAAACTTTTGCTCGCTTCGCCCCAGAGCGAACGTTGTTGCGACTGTGTTGGGGAGTGTCACCTGCAGCAGCAGCAACAGCAGCAGCAGGAAACCGACCTCGGTACCCATGTATGGCCATTCCTTTCAATATGCAGCTTAGACCACGAAGAGGCGGGCACCCGAAGCCCTCAAGCAAAGAAGAAACTGGCGGCCTAGATCATCTCCGGTGGGCTCCGGTGGGCCGGTGGGAATAAAATTAAAATATGAGCAACAGGCGGCAACAGGAAGGGAAGAGAAGGGAAGGGGCACCGCGGTGGTCACCCTGGATGTATGTTTGCTCCGCCATCGTGCGAACTCTCCATTCTCTTCATCCGTTCCCCCTCCCCCGGGGGTTGTTTACCCGTTTTCACCAAAGCAAATACGAGCGATCCAGCGAGCGATGAAATTCCAACTTGTTCCGCGTTTCAGTTTGGGGCGACAAGTGGCCAACCTTCTCCCGCAGCCAGCAGCTTCCCACACCACTCGTGGGCTGCCCGTGGAGGGTTGATTACTTTCCATACAGTTCCGTCGTAGGCTGCGCGCACAGTGCGCGATAATGGGAATGGGTTTCATTCGTGCTTTTCAAAAATGAATGGCGAACAGACGACCTATAGTAGAAGAAGCAGCAGAAACGGTAGCACTGGATGGTGGTAAAGTGAAAAGATAAGAAAAATGAGGGTTGGAGAAGAAACAAACAAAAAGTGGGCGCAGCAACCAGCTAGCAGCTAGCAGGAGGCTCCCCGGGTCCTATAATGAGAAGTCGCCCCCTTCGGCGTACTCCTTGGACAACTTGGTATTCATCAAAACATTCCAATGAGCAGCACCGGATGCAGCATCGCGGTATGTGTACGGAAAGGATAACGCAGCAAGTGCACAACGAGAAGTACTTGGGCTTGCTGGTGCTTCTGGGCTAGGAGAAAAGTTTTCTCCGCCTCAGTGTGCGACCGCCTAAGCCCTCGCTGTCCTCGCAAACACACAGCTGCGCCAAGTATTGACACGCGAGGGCGTAAATCCAGCGAGTATTAATGTCTTGTGACTGAGTTCTGTTCTAGCTACACCCACCACCACCACCAGCAGCAGTAGCAACAGAAGGTACATACAGAACACGCGCCAACATTCGTCTCGATGGCATACCCAAGGTATTGATGGGGAGATCACGTGGGCGGTAGGAGTTTATAATGTTCCCAAGAAACGAAGACACGTGGCTTAATGAGAACATAATAATGCAGTGCTCGGGATTGCTCTTCCACTCTGGTAGATCTTTCCAAGAAATCGTTGAAGCAAACGGTTGCTTAGTTGAGCTCAGGTTGTTCGGTTACTTCGGTTTACTTCTCTGGCGCCTACTTGTACAGGTGCTGCGGCTCGGTGAGTCTGGGACAAACTGTCAAATTCCAGTTTCCGTCAAAACCAGACGTGCACCATTGTTGTGAAATGCCTATTGATTTACTATCACACCGATCGTTCTTATTGGAGCAGCTGTTTCTCGACTTCAACGTCAGTACTTGACCACCTGGCGCCTTTTTATTTATTTTTTCATCACCACTCCCCACCACGAGGAAAACACACTTCAACAGTGTTAAGCAAACAGACAAACACAACCGAAAAGCTGCGTGAGTTTTTAATTCCCTTCATTCTCATCGACATTCCACCAAGAACCGAGAACGACTTCACTTTGAGGACCTTACCGATGGTTTGCTCCTTCTGCAAATGTTTTACTACTTTTTTTTGTTGTATTTTGTTTTTTCCTTCTCGCCGGTGCGCCCGGAAGTAAGTGGTGGTCGATCAAGCACCCGAACCCGGACGATGCGCATACCAGCACCAGCTACTCACCACCTCGACGCCGTGGACCTCGACTAACGGTCGCTGCCAGATCGGATTTCATTTCGATATCCTTTTGCCAGCAGGAACCGATGGTGAAAAGCCCGGCCGACGTCCTGCGACGTAACCAAACATTCACCAGCGCACCCTCACCCTCACCAGACCACAAATTGCCAAATTTCTTGAGGGCCCAGCGGCTTACCAGACTGCCAGGATCCTCCAGCATGTGGGCCCGCGAGCTCCGTTTTTATGATTCTTTTCGCGAAAGGAAGTTGCGGCGTTCGGGAAAAATAAGCAAAAAGCTGGCGGTGCGTTGCCTCGCGCCTCTCAAAGTCAGACTTTCAGAGCGGCAGACGGGTGGGTGAAGGAGGATGAGGGCTCAGCAAGCGGTGAATAAAAGTTTGTTGTAAAAGTTGCTGGCAGGCTTTATTGGAGGCCGGATGATGTGTATGCGTTGTGTGGTGTGCGCACCGTTTGGTCTTATATTCGTCGCAAGAGCCCACAAGTGGTGCAAATGTTGCGGTGCCCCATCCCCCCCCCCCCCCCCGCTCCCTTCCTCTTTATTTTTTGTACCGTTTCTGCGTGTTCTGCGGAGGCTGCCCAACACACTTCTTGCTCTTCTCTGTCTTTAGGTTCAGGCGCCGGTTCCCTTTTTCTGGCAGGAATATAAGGAAAACAGTCAATAAATCTAAAATCAATTTAATTCCCGCTTCGTCGTCGTCGTCGCCGTCGTAACCGTTCCTCGTTCCTACGCCGCAAGGTGTCTGGTGTATGTGTGTACCACGCACGCACGCGAGTATTTTTAACTTGACCGCTTTTTTATGATTTTCGCGAGAGCTTTTATTTTTGTTTTCGTGGCTGTTGCCCCCGCTGGGGAGGGTTCGTTCGTGTATCCGTGCGTGCGAATTCATGTTTCTTTCAAACGGAACACGACCGCGATGCGACCGGCCATAAAGGTGCCGACAGACGGCCAGAAGGAAGAAGAACGAAAGGCGACCAGCGAGAGGTTCAAATGTAAAATCGAACCGCCATGTCAGCCGGAGCCACAGCGGGCGCCTAAAACCAAAGTCAAAATGCGAGTCGCCGCTTGCTCCTTTTTGACAGGTCCAATCGATTTGCCGGTTCTTACGAGATGCCTACTGCCTAGATCCATGACGAGTTTCATGGTGGCCCAATAAGGGAAGGAATCTTGTACCGAAAAACAGAAGAAAAACCCCGAAAAAAAAACACTCCACCGAAGAGATGGCTGCGAGAATGGGATGGCAACCGAAATAGCGTGCTCTGCGAATGAAAAATGTACTCCATCCGCTGGTAGACCCCTGACAGTTGGTTGATTGATTTGGAAGCACTAGCAGGGTGACTGACGGACTGTGGGGAGCGACAGGACAATAACTTTTCGACGATTGCCCCCAAAACTTCCGATCGGTCATTGCGCCGTCGATTTTTCTTTTGCGATTTTGCGAAAAATGTTTCATTCCGTCGCCACAAATATTCAAATTGGAGTGCATCATGTTCGCCCAATTAGTCCTCATCGAAGGACTGCGCCATCGCAAGAGGGAGTCTGCCTGGATGGAGTCGTACTTAATTTGATTGAAATGTTTGATGGCGATACTTTGCGACCACGAAGAGGGGGAACAGAAACGAATGGAATGAAAGCTCATTAAATGGCAGCGTGGAGTGCCAGGACACAAGAGAACACAAGTACGGAGTCCTGCTGTGACTGTTCCGTGAATTCCCTGGTGATGATCGCATGCACAATAACAACAAAGAAAAACAGCTCAATATATTTCAAATTCTCCCCCAAAAAAATGTGAATCTATTTGCGACACAAATTGAGGTGTCCATTAGGAGTCGAAGCGATCATCCTTTCCGAAAATCCAGCTGACGTAACCTTTCAGCTCTTGTGAAGATCGCCTCCCTGCAAATCTTGAGTGCTAGATGATTCACTCACTTCTCCTCTCCCCAGGACTTAAAACCACGGAACGTCTACGGTGTGTTTTACGATGTGCATCTTCTCTGCAGCATGTCTGCTTATCGCGCGGTATAACTCTTTGCCAATCAGCACCGCGCGCGAAGTCTGAGAGAGAGGTGAAGCAGACGAGACGGAATGGGTCTTTAATTATAGCTTCGATTGCAGTGGGTGTCTGTTGGTCTGTGGTAATTCCTCGATCCGTCATAAAACGCGGGGCAGGGGGGACCATATAGGTGGCCAGACCATGGCTTAAGATTGTCTGCCTTTGGGAAGAGACAGGGCGAGCGAATTCAAGGATGTTGGTCCGCACGGATTCGATGGACGAAACAGACGGGAGGATGCACCGTAAAAGTCGATTCCCATAGCAAGCCGGCAAACGGAATGGAACGATAAATTATGATTAAGAAACAAAGCAAAGACATGAACCGGGGTAGAGGTATAAAAAAAACGTCTCGCCTTCAAGATGCCCCTGAAGATGGCTGGACTGATCGACGGTGAAGACCGCCGTGCTTCGAAGTGCTTCCCCTTTGGAGTGCCTCCCTTTTGTACAACAATTAACGGCAACGATTGACGAAGGTTGTACTGGTTGGTCCAGACCGCGTCTCGTCGTCGTCGTCGCTGTGTTCCGTTCTCGATGCCGCCAAAATGCCGTTTGGCATGCGAGCAATGCTGGTGCCCGGTGCCCGGTGCCCGGTGCCCAGTTTGCTGTCTTCGGAACCGAGAAGGTCAAACTGAGAAGGGAACGACGCAGAGCAGGAAAACGCAAAACGCTGCACCATCGGAATGCAAGCGATTTGGATTTGTTTGTTGTGTGTGGTTCGTGGAAGGCAAAAAAAGGGATTCTTTCGTTCTGGACCGACCCGGTGGGGGCAGAATGCATCGAAGATCGCAGATGGACCTCAGACCTCAGGTATCTCACGCCCTTACCTTCTCGCGGAGGGACTGACCATCGGTGGACCGGACCACAGATGGGTTGGGCCGAGGTGATCTCTAACCGAGACGAGACACGACAGCTTGCAATCGTACAGACCCAGACGGTGGTTCGATGTTGCAGCAGATGGCCTTGCCGCATTCCGGTCGTCCTGGTCATCGGTTTCGGATTTGGGTCGAAGTTATCGACGAGATCCGATGAACCAGCCAGCCACAGGGAATCGGTGCTCGCACCTCTCGCCCAGCAGATCTTTATCTCCGTTAAATACTGCATTGTCTGGTCTGGTGCGCGTTCGCTTTCGATCCGCTTCTCTTGTTTGTTGTTTGTTTTAATCTTCACGGTGCATGTTGCCGAGTGCCGTTGTCTCATTCATTGTTGGGCATGGCATGGCATGCTGGCTGTCTGGCTGGCTGGTTGGCTGACTGGCTGGTAGGATGGGTCTGAAGACCTTTTGCGAGGCGCAACCACAAGCGATGCAACGCAGTGGGTGGATTATTCAATTTTGGGTTGGAAACATTGAGTGAAATAAAACAGAGACCAACACAGAATCATCAGGTCCAGGTAGGAGCTGGAAACTGTTTGATGTTGTTTTGGAGAAATATTTCAATATTTTAAAAGTATGCAAATTGAAATAAATGCTATCAAATTTAAGGTAATGAAGCAAGATTTGATTAACTACTTTTTTTTTATTATTAGCAATAGAAGTCCAGTAGCTATCCAACGCTAACTGTTGATTCGGTTTCAATATTTTCCTGACTTTTCGAGACTAAATAGTTTGTTATTGTTCATGAGCTTTGAGCTTCTTAACAATAATTTTTAAACATGTTTCTATTTTCCAAACAAATGGAGATATAGATTCAATTGATTGGTTCTATTTAAATAACTCTGTGTCACTCAGTTTCTCAAAATTCTGTTGCTTTTCGAAACGAATTCTTGTGTATTCGTTACGCCATGATGGCTGTATCGGTTCTTCGAATGAAATAATTCGGAAAATAGATCCTCGGTCCAACGAATCACAAAATCGATCCATCTCAGTTCGAATACAGTGGAACTGCAAAACAATGCTCATCCATTTTATAAGTGCACCGTTCCAATTCGACCAATCAATTGCAAACAATTAGCCAATCATTGCTGGCCACATAAAATGGCATCTTTTGTAACAAGTTCATTGAATTGAGCAAAGACATTGATGCAAATAGTAATTCATTTTTAGTATACAATGATAATAGCGCCGAGGGAACTTGGAATCTGTTTCATTTGTTCCCCGTCTTAAAACATTAAATAATGTCCTTAGTGTAGTTCCAAGCTCTGTATACACTAAACGATTTGCTGCCAATTTGAGCCCCAAAAAAACCATACTTTCACCATTGTTATTCCGAATACTGAGCCTTAAAACATGCAAATTTGACTAAGGATTCGACATCATTCGTCTTTTATTCATATTTACTTTCCTAATCCTCTTATCGCACCATCCTTTAACAAGCTTTTCCATGGCAGCTTTAAACAGCGTGGCAATTATTTGAAGCGAAGTAAAACTTAAAAGAATGCTCTTTCGTAAGCTTACCGATCACACATCGAACCACCGATTGTTGATCCTGCTTCAGTAAATAACGATTTAAGTGAAACGAATGACGGGCCGATTCGAAAAAAAAAACAAATCCCCCATCAGATCGGTTTTACATTTGCTCCGCCATCGTACTACGGGCTGCCTCGGGAATCAGGATTTACATCCTTAAATTATTCATCATCAAACCGGGAGACACAGACCATGCTCCATGCAGCGTTTGAGCGGCGGCATGCTGGCAAACCGGAACACAAAAGCACGAACGTTCCTGGCGCACGACGCAATGACAGTGCCATAGAAACCCGGACGACAAGCTCGACGACGACGACGACAATGTGCACTCTGATGATAATTCGGTTGTTTTCCGGCAGCAAATAAGAGAAAAATTAAAAGAAAACTCTCATTATTGATTCCGGCACGCAGCATGCGCTGTGATTGAACATTATTCATGAGCAGCGCCCAGGACCGATCGGCCGGGAGAGGGGCAAGGGTGATAGAATTGAAGAGGCTTTCCCATCTCCAGCAAGGATAAAGCTCCACTCCGGAGGGGGGTCCTTTGAAGAGGCAGAGCAAGTGGACGAAAGAGGGAGGGAAAATCGAACTAAAGTGAATAGAATTTTGCGAAGGTTTCCATCGGCACGCCCCAGGCGGGATGGTACCGACCTCGGATTCATGATTAATTTTAAATCATTTCCATCATTCTCCACTCCACTGGTCGACTGGAGGACTGGAGCTGGTGCCAGTGGGCCAACAAACACCTGGGAGCACACTCCACTCCAACATCATCATCCTCCAGAGGATAACATCAATGGCGCGACCGGAGAGATGGTACCCGGGTTCGCTGTTTCGTCGAAGTCTGCCCTTTGGCCATGGTCTGTCGCAAGCTTATTGGAAACCGTTTTGCTGAGGTTCTGGTACGACTTTGGGATTTTTGTTGTTGTTGTTCTATTTTCCGTCATCCCCATGGTGCCTCGTGGCACCAGTGGAGGGTGAATTGTTTTCTTCTGCAAAAGGCACAGCACTGGCAGCAGCAGCATGGATTTTGCATAAAACAGTGCTTTACATCTCCACCACCACCACCATCACCGCTGTACGCATCAACCACAAGGATCAGCATTAGCATTAGCCAGCATCCGAACTTCGTTTTTCAGCGGAACTGACCTCAAAGAAGCATAAACTGCTCCAACCGGCAGAGAGTTCACATAATAATCATCCCCGGCAAATCGGAAAGATGATAAATTGAAGCGAAAAAGCGCAAAGACGCAAACACAAAAGCGTCTCTCCAGAGGCCGACCGAGCACCAGCTCTCGTTCGCGGAAGAAGCTCTAATAAATTACTCGTTCCTAGCCGGTGCTGACTCGGCTCACCGAGGGAGGAGAATATGATTTACCATTTCCATTTCCCCAGCGGATCACCAGGAGGGCAGGGGGCTGGGGAACCGTCCCTCGGTGACAAACCACCCGTGACACACGGAGCGTATGACACGCACGGTTTAACCGTCGCCAACTGGCAACCGCAAGGAACTGGCCAAGGCCAGCAATCCAAACGTCGTGGCCACGGCCACCACCACCGAAAACCATATCTAATTTTCACCTAATTAATTATCTCATCAACAATGACGCGATGTTTGCTAGATGGATGCCACGAACAGAGACCGAGCAGCAGAGAAACAAACGCGCAAATGGCGACGACAACAGCGACCGCAACTGCTGTGAAAGGAAAACTACTCGCAACCAAACACGCCAGAGGGAGGCTCAGGAAGCCATGGAAAGCGTTCGAGTATCCGGAAAATATTTTCCGCTTTTTCGCATTTTCCAGATGACGAACTCGAGGACGACGACGACGACGACGACGACGGTGAAACTGACAGTGATGAACGATTGCCATCGGAGTGCCCTGCCGGTGGCAGCAGTAGTGGTAGCGGGTTTGGCAAAAACGTGGCAGTGTATGGCCAGAACTGTGGAGTGGAACCCCCCCGAATAGTGGCAAAGAGCTACCGAAATAAGAAAAGGCGCACCGTAGAGGGCATAGAGATGAAGAATTGTTGGAAAGATGAACTCCCATCCTCCGGAGCTAATAACCGCAAAGTGGAGAAGCTGAAGCAAAATCAACGAGATTCTCCCGTGAATCCATTTTTGGTGTTTTTTTTTTCTTTGCTTTCCGTTTTTATCTTGATGTCAGCTCAGCTCAACTTATTCATCGCTAGCAAGCACAGCAGCAGCGCTGTGTAAACGCTCGAATGAATAGTTCCTGATTCCGTGCTTGGAACAAATTTTAGTTTTCACCAAAGGTGGTTCCATCGTGGAGGTTTATGGTTGAAGTGGGAAACCGTGGCCAGGTGCCTTGCATAAAGGCATTTCTTACCGACCGATCTGTGCCTTTTGGACGGGCTATAAATGTTTGTATTAGTTGCCTGAATTGATTTGCTGCCGCTTTTTTTTCGGAATACTTTGAAAAGTGAGTTTAAAAGATTGGCTAATTGCATTCCACTTAATGCTATTTTCTACTGGAAGGCGCAACATTCTTCTATTATCCTGGCAGCTTCTGGATTGATCGGACGAAAAACGATCGTTTTCTCGATGGTTCAGTGACTTGAGCATACTCATTAGTAAAGGCTTGTAGCTGCTTTGCCATATTATCATAGCACGTCCTTCTAATCCTAAACATCCTGCTGAGGTTGATCAGTATTGAAGTGATCACTTGTCATACTTCTGGACTATTCTAAATGTTCGTCATTATTCGTCCAAAAATGAAGCACCTTTTGCGTAACATTTTGAAGGACATTTCTCTAGATTATGGTTCTACTTGTTCGTCGAAGATTATTCGATTATTTCGTTCGATTATTTTCGAGTAACTTTCGAGGATAAAGCCTTCACAACCAAAGATGTTTGGGGGAAATTTGCTACAGGACATTCGGGATATAAATGGCGGGTTTCAACCTTCTTCAATTACAAAACCAAAAGAATGATACCTGCCAGGGAAGTATAGCTCAGGAGAACGCTATTTTAAAGTCGTAAAAGCGGCATACTCCTCGCCTTCTATTCATATTTGCACTAAAATGATGCAGTCATCCAACCATACACGGCATAAAGTTAACGTAAAGTCACATGATTAATAACAAATTCCTGATGTGCCTCTCAGTTGATGTATTTTAAGCATGAATTCTTCCAAATTTATTGCTCTTGCGATTGTGATGTGCGATGTGCGATTTATTGCTTCCTAAGTTCTTTCAAAAGGAAAACAGCAGCCGAGACACCAACGCTCCCAGAAAATCCCGTGCTCCCCGAGCTACCAGCTAGCCTGTTTATCGTTCCGCAAACTCTTTGATGCAAATGGGGGAGCACTACGGTCGTAACATCTGTAAGACATCCATCTAACAAGCGGCAATGCCGTGTTCAGCGTGTTTCTACTCCTTCTGCTCCATCTCGCGTCTTTTATCCCGATCCCCATAGAGCGCCCAGGCCACCGGAATAGTTTTCGCATGGCGGAAAATTAAGCAACCGCCCCTGGCAGTTGACGGCAGGCCTGAGCCTGAGCATTGGCAGGAAAAACGGAGCACAAATATCGTCACAAAACAAAGGCGGAACATAAAAATAATTGCAACCATGTGCCATGGCATCGGCCGCTGTGTGCGAACCGCTAAATGGTGACGGCGGCAGCGACGTTGACTTCTGGTTGAGCTGCGACTTCCTTCCATCAGCGCACATGACAAACATTCTCTCTCGTTTCATGCGGGAAAATGGGGATAAAAAAAACAAAAGATTCATGGTTCTGCAGCCAAGAGAGAGAGAGAGAGAGAGAGAGAGAGAGGGACGATTGCTCGGTGGAATAGGTAACGTATGCTCAACATGTATCAATGTGTCACCGTTGCGGAAACATATCGCCCAGGCCTCCAGGCATCATTCTCTGGTCTCTGGTTGCGGCCACGGCTAACGATGAGCGCACCGTGGCCGTCGAGCTTCCGAGCCGGGAAATCGCCGCAGTCCATCATTCGTCACAGATGTGTCACCGAATTTGGCCAAATAAAGCAAACGAAATATGGCCACTGGCTGGTCTGGCTGGCCACCGAGCGTGCTAATAGGGAGATAGGGTGGTCCTGGAGTATTTCATTCTCTCCCTTTTTTTATTTGTGGTTCTTTGTGAGACTTAATGTCTCGTGGACACAAGGAGGAATATTAATTTCCGGACGAAGCGGTCCAGATCCAGACCAGAGGTAGCTCCGTGTCAGCAACGACGACGAGGTGCATGATTCCATATCCGTCTTCCATCCGCCACTGTCCTCGCTCGAAGTATTTTAAACCTCATATTGAGTTCCGGTTGATTTGGTTGATCGGCAATCGGCATACGGTACCACCACCACCGGAGGCCGGTTGTTGGTTCCAAAATCTATTATTATTTGTGGCACGTTTACTCAGTTCGGGCGATCATCGGATGGCATGTGCTGCGGTGTGTATAGTGTCGTGGAGGGGAACAAACTTCAAGCTTCAGAAGCTTCCGGACCAAGGGGAACACTTCCTGTGTGTTGGACAGGTTGTTGAAACAATTATTACCATTAATAGTCCCAGGGGCTGAAGGTGGCGATGAGTCGAGTGGCGCAGTGGCGTTAAACGGTTCGACAAATCTGCCCCTAGCTAGCAGGCAACTAGACGCCGGCCAGAGAGCCGTGTTTGAGGTGTGCAGTTTATCTGTCACGTACGCACAGCAGCAGCAGCAGCTTCGAACCGTATGATCGCCTGTGATGGGTATCCGGGATGTCGTCTTATGATGTTGATGTCGCTTTGTGCCGTTGTGGGTGAAACGTGTTGGTTTGGTCCGGCCAAAGCGTGTCTGGGTGCTTGGGCCAAACATGGGTTTAATCGTTTTTTGTAAGGCCCTACGCTATCAATTTCCCAACTCTTGGTTTCTTAATAAAAATGCGAAGAATGATTTCTTAAAACATCCACTACAACTCTGTATTAGTATTAGCAGTTTTGCTATTTTATTTATTTACTTTCTGTGAATGAATGGTAAACGATGTACCCAAACATGTTTTGGTAAGTTTTTTTTATCATTTTTCGACGGCAAAAGCAAATGAATCGTGCAGGATATTCTATTTCCTTGTCGAGCAATGATCGTTTCGGTAAAATACACGTTGTGGTATGTCAATAATTTCGAACATCTTTTACTTATCGAACCATCGATCGATTTTCATTGGTTATGCAGCATTAGATTCGAATAGTTGGAGGGTCTTGCGGTTGCGAAAATCATATCTCAGTATTAAATAATGTCTAGCCATTAGTGGGCGTTGAGATGAATCCACTTTGCGTGGTTTTTAGGCTGAAGGTTCAATTGAGGCTATAGAACACTCTTGATGTAACAACATAGAAACCACTTGCGTCATAGCTTGCGCTTGGAGATGCAAAGAGGATTCCGTTGTGTTTTAGGTCCACAGCTTAGCAACACGCTTACGTTCAGCAAAAACTCACGGTTGATGGTAGTAAGATGGGGCCCACGTGTAAACCAGAGCTACCTACGGCCGTCTGTAGTGGCATGGAGTGTCGTAAGATGACTGCATATGCGATTTTTTGAGGGCAGAACGACTTTAGCTGCCTACAACCGTCCAGTAATCAATCGCATACATAAATGAATTAATTTTGTAATCATTTCAATGCACAATTCACAATTCACATGCAACTGTGCCGCAAGAATGTGGTTTATCGGCTGTTTTTAGCTGCAGTAGATCATTAAACTAATATTTTTAAGACAGAAGTCTATGCTTCAAACCCATTATCCCCTATCCTTCTTTATTCAGCATGTTAGCATGTTGCCTTTTCCTTAAGGACACTTTATTATCTTGTAGCATAACCCTTTAATTAAGGAAAAAGTTCTATACTATCTTTTTTTCATGAATAAAAAAAATAGCTCTTATGACAACGGAGCAGCTGTTCTGCTGTCCTCGGATTCACTTTAATGCTCAATGGACGTATAGTTTATTGCTTCCATTAAAGACCATCGGTGTCCGGTGTACGATTAAGCTGCTCATTAGTTTTTATTACCTTTAACCATTTAAAAGCGTAGCAAAACCTGAGACCCCAGTCTGGACGTACGGTACCATGCAACAGGTTGACCGCTGTCGCGGATAATGTGGATGCTGTTCACTTCGCATAGTTCGCAAACATAAACAGTAAAAGGGCTGAAAGAAGAGAAAAAACGGATATCAAAACCCTACCACAAAGCAGCGGCCGCAGCGTCAATGCTCTACCGACCAGCGGGTCATTCGGTCGTTCACACTTATGAATGTTTAATGTTCCGTTCGTTTTGCATTTTTTTTATTTTTCCCGTATAGTTGCTCCAATTCCACTCAACCAATTGACTTCACATATGAGCTGGCAGTCGATTGAAGTAGGGGTTGAAAAAAACTATTTTTTTATTCGTAGCACTGCATCCTTTTTCCTGGACGCTTTTATGCTCACCTTCGTTCTTCTCCCACATCCCTGGACACTGTTTGAAGAGGCATCCCTAGAGGTCCATCCACTGTTCCCTTGGGGACGCTTGTCATGTCCGACCGAAAATGCAACTATCCCCGAATGGAACGAACCATGGACCCGCTTTTCGGCGAGCGTTCATTGCGCCTTGTTCCAGAATTCTGGTCATGAAATCGGCAACAACAAACAAGCAGCCGGATTGTAATGCTTCAACACTTCACTGACGGTCCTGCAGCACCACAAATTGCTCATCGGGGTGCAGTTTGCTGGGGAAAACTCATTTTCATCTCCAGGAAGCAGAAGAGAAAAAAAAAACAGAACAACCCATCCTCGTCACCCGATTGCGGACTTGTTGCTGTTGATTCCGTTGAAGGTACGAATGGTGGTTGGAACTCAAAATTGAATTTTATCCATCATCGCCCTGGCTGGTGGTGAAAGTTTTACAGGATTCGCGGCCGCACCAACCCAGCACATCAGCCATCATCATCATCATCATCATCATCACCATCGTGGCACTCATTAAAGCCCCCACAGGAGTAATTAGGGTTGTTCTCCTTTCTTAATCTTAACTGATTTGCATAATTTGTTACAAAATGAGATTAACGTAAGCGCGCGCATGTGTCAGAGGGAGTGCTGCACCCGGTTATCTCGTTAGCTGCCGTGAGTGCCAGCGCGGTTATGGGGCGCTGTTGTTGCAGCATGTTTGATTACCGGCGCTCGCAACCGCAACGTGCGATTCATTATTGATTCGCTGTAATCAGCGGATATTGATTGGCTGTAATTCAGTTTGAAGCAGGTGCGCAGTTTGTGCTTTTCTTTTCTCTTTTTTAAAAAAAAGTTTATGTCAATTATCAGCTTGCTACATGCTTTTACAGGTTGACAATATTAATTTTAAAGGATGACAGTGTTAACACCGTTCTACTATTAGCTATTAGCATCATGGAAGGGTAATTTATTTATGAACATCGTGATGAAAAGACCGGTGATAAATTTCAACTGTTAGAGACAGAGTTTAAATTGTATGCCATGTGCAGTGCTGATTAAAATTGGGGTTTATTATGAGAACAGAACACACATGCTGTTCAGAAATATTAGTTTGAATTATTTTTTTTAAGTCAAGCATCAGTTCGACCAATCGTTAAAAAAGGATCCTTACTTCTCTACCAGTTAGTGGAGGTGGAAAAGTCTGCAGAATGTCGCACATGTAATATGGTTTAGTAAAAAATTATGATGTGGTTGCGATCAACACAATATTCAAATTGATAACATGGTGATAACAGTAACTTACATTAACATAATTAAATGTGTGTTAATGTTTTGCTCGCGTTCATGTTTGCCCTCGCTGTTTCAGTCGCTGTCTGTTCAGTTTTTGTAACCACAAGTTTCTATTGTTCTGAATCTGTTATTCAAACGCTGTTTAAATTAAATTTTGTAGCGCTTACTATGTGCCCAAAAGACCCTGAAGTTCATTATTCCACTTGCAACAAGAGTTCGTTGGTTTGGTCCGCATTCTATCACCACTTGTTTGTAGCTTTTACAGTGGCAAATGGAAGTCCCATCTGTTAATCAGCCTAATGGGCGTGAAATAAAAGATCGACAGTGAAACTTTTCCCACAGTGACGTCCATGTTCCTGGCCACCAACGCTTTCGTCCTGCTGCTGCGATGACGATTGATATGCGATGCACCGTGCCTGTTGTAACCGTACGCCAATTCAATTAAAACATCACCATCATTCTCGCCTCCCACTCCTGCGATGTCATAAATTTTTGTTGGACAGTGGTTCCATTCCATTCCACAACAATAAGCTCCGAAGCGTCGTCCTTCACCCGGAACAACCACAAAACCGAAACGAAACGTGGTTGAAAGTGCAACAGAACCATATATAAATCAATCACAAAAATATCAATCATCGTACGCACGCTTGGTGCAACCACAACAAACGACCAAACCGACGGTATTGACACTTATTGGTACGGAAACTGCAAATTGCTGATGAGTATACTCCCCCCAGGCCTCCAGCAACAGGACAGGCGGATGCTGCGGCGGCACGTGTGCCGTTTTCGATTGATGGTAATTAATTATACTGTATTTTATGTTGTTTGCTTTCTGTTCCGGGGGAAAAGTATCTGGTTTTTCGTGCATGCTGCGAATCGTGATGCAAATTATACTCATTTCCCATTTTCCTACAATAAAAGTGCGGTTCACTCGAATTATCTTCGCAGAAGATCCTTGTGTCTGTGTGTGGTGCATTCACTCGCTGACAACCTCACTGATGCCTGGTTTTCTTTGGATTTTAGTGAAATGCACCGAGCTCCTCCTTAGCGCATTGCAAAGCGAACAAAAAGGACACGAGCCACAGAAGTATGCTGCACCATCGAACTGGCAGTGCGGCATCGCGTTGTTATCGAAATCGGTTCCTCATTCCTTTTCTTTGGGTGGAAAACTCATCGATAGATCCGCTCCCTCTGGAACGGAACAAAGTTTTCGAGACCTGTCCGCTTCTGTCGAACCTGACGGCTCTTCCAGATAACTTTTCCTACCGAAAAACTTCCACCGAAACCGTTCTACCAGCTCTGTGCCAATCTCCTGTGTCTTTGCAAACATTCATTCCGCGTCCTAGGTCCCTCTGGGGTCCTGATTGGGGATCACGGGGATGGACTTTATTATAAAGTTCGCTTCTGGAGTAGCTTCAGCCCCCACCCCCTTCAAGTGAGGTCAGCGAATGCTCATAAGACTCCCATTGATGCCTGGATGCTGCCGCTGCCGCTACTACCCCACGGATTGATGCAGCGAAAGGCTTCTGGTTCGCTTCTTTTTAATAATAAATTCCATAAAATGCCTTCTCCACCTGCACCGAAGAGCAATCGGCAACCGCGCGTCTTGGAATGTTGGAATCGAAAGCGAACTGAACGAGCACCACCACCTGTTAATGCCAGCCGGAATGTGTCGACAGCATCCGTCGACTATTCGTAGCTCCTAGCTGCTGGTTGATTCGATCGAACGTGAAGAGCGTCACAAATCCGCTCCATTCGTTTCGCAGAAGCTTTCAGCAGGGATTTGAGGCCCAAGCAAAATGCTCCTCGAGGCCACCTAAACACCTGAACCTCCGCACCACACGATCCGTGGATGATGCTGAACAAGATCCGAGCTTAATGCTTCTCCAGAGTGCCAAACCAAACCAAACCTCTTCACGAAGAACCCTTCCAGCGGAGGACGGGTGTGCGTCAGTCGCGGCAAACCACTAAACGGTGCCAGCGCAAGCGGAACATAAATTGAATGTTATAATGTATAAGCCGTGTTTATGCTTGCCACTAGCGCACTTTACGCCCCCGCCACTTGATCCCACAACAAGTGTTCATGTGAGAGAGCCTGAAAGAGGCTTTTGCACTCGGTTCAGCATTCGTCCTGACGCGCTGACCTGGGCCACACTTTCCACGAACTGTGGGATTCGGATTACTGACGCCTACCAGGGGCCCGGACTCTGTATGGACTGGGTGGACTTTCGGAACTTGGCCAACACACAGGCCAGCACAGGGACGAGAACGGGCCCTTTTACCTCCTGTTTAAACTCAATGGCTCAATGAATGGACTGGATATCCCTCCCCAAAAAACGTTGGCACTTCATTAGAAGCTGTTTGTTCCAACGAATGATCGGGGCTGGGCTGGTATAGAGTTCTCGGGGCTCGTTAAGCTTAATGTCTATGTCCCTCCCTTGTACCCCATCCCAAAACATCCCTTCAACCAGGTCGATTTATTACAAAATCGACGATGAGATCCAACTTCCAAGTTAAACACGTGGCCAGACGGCGTGGCGTGTTCGAAGGACTGATTCCACTGTGTTGGTGCGTATCGCGCGTTATTAATTTGTTTTCTCAGACACTCATCCCCTCATCCCTTGAAACTCACACTCCAGTAGTGATACTAGTAGGCTCGTTCCAAGAGCCCCCCGGGCGGTACTGCGTTGCTATCTGGAACAATAATATTGTTCGCTAATCTCCTGTTCATTACCATTATTGATGGCACCCTCAGCTCGGATAGCACGAGGAGGAGGAGGACGAGAAGGAACACAATACGCTAAGCCTACCGCACCGCTTCCTCCACGCTTCCTCGCTTCCGTACAGTCATTTAGCCAAGTAGTAGATCTTAATTCATAGCCCTGATGGTGGTGCTACACAGTTGCTTGAGGTCCTGGTAGGCTCAGAACTCACGAGTCGCGGCGGCCCAGTCGAGTTACAATATTTCATTCCGAAACGACTTCATCACGGTTGGCCTAATTGTGTGTTCCATTTCCGTTGTTTACTTGCGTTTTTGGGATCCAAAAGGAATTCTCCCGCTCCAACTGGACCTCTATGAAAGGCTTCGGTATACATTCCCTGGTTCCCCTTGTACTGGAAGGACGCTGAATGGAAAAAATCGAAACTAATCTCGCTTTAAACGCGAGAGGGAAAACACATTTTTTCACAAAACCTTCCACTTCCGCGGCTTTTTCGGCGCTCTCTCTCTCTTTCTGCTTCCTCCACGGGGATTCGAAATGGTCCAAGTTCTGATCGGTCGTTTGGGAGACTATTTTAGTATCGCGTCGGTTTAGGGTACCTCAGGTAACGATTACTGCCGGCACAACGTTCGTGGACTCATTAGTAGGCTTTGCTGTGGATGACGCGGTGGCCTTAGTTACCGTTCCCCCACCCGTTTGCTAGCCTACTTTTAATTAACGAAAATCAAAAGCACCACTCTTCGGGGGCTGGGCAAGCTTTTAGGCACGCTGGCTGGCTGGTTGGCTGGCTGGCCGGTGGACGACGTTAATGACGCTGGTCACGGTTGGACGGCGACGATTGATGTTAGCTGACCATTCAATGGAACTAACGTACTGGCAGCAAACGTTCTAGCGCACCGCCACCGCCATGCCGGCCATTCTGGCCCGAATATTCCACTTAAAAGTGGCCACGGACATGCGGAATCCGAGGACTGAGTTAGTGCGTGGCAGGGTGAACGAAATCGAGATCGTAAGTACTTTTTTTCAAACCTGGCTTTCTTCATCATGAATATGTAATACGATCAACAGCCAGCGAGTGCTCGCGACTGATGGAGACGCACAAACTCAGAACCAACGTGCGGTGTGTTTGTCGATGGTAAAGTTGATGGCGATGTGACATTCCAGAGGGCACGCAGACCTGCTGGTGCTGATATGGTGTCTGTGGATCTGTTTCTCTCGACGCAATGACGACGACAACGACGTCGACGGGGTCCGTTTGCAAATGTTAGGTAATTGTATTTTCATTTGCGTTTCCAGTTTAGATTTCCAATCGACTGGAACATGATATGGGGATACGCGGGGTGGTGTCGAAATTGAATTTCTGCTCAAAAAGTTTGCAATTGAATTCTGGCGCGGCCTGGTCTCTGTCCCTTTGCCTCTTTCTCTCTCATCTGTGGAGTTATTTTGTGTGCCCGTGTGATGTGATGTGATGTATCGATCTTCGTACCGCTTCGTGGAACTCGATGGAGGCGCGCATCCATCCTTTGCTTGGCTGTTGCTGAACTTTCAATACATTGTCATGTGTTCGGTGGCTGAAATGGTAGATTCTGTCATCGAATTCCTTATTGGTTTTAGCTAAATTGAAGCGGTTGTGCTAGGAATTGCGGTGTGAAACAGTAGAACGCTGGTTACGTTTAATATTAATAACAATTTTAATTAACGCGCTTGCGGTCTTATGCTGCCAGTCTAACGAAAAATTATAAGAAATGTGTCTCTTTCTTTCTCAAACATCTGTTAAGAAGTTAGATTATTACATTTTACGATTTCAGTACTACAGAGTTCAAATCAATATTTTCGGGAGTTGCAGAGTTTAGTTTTTGTAAAATTTTTGTAAATTTTTGTAAAAACATTATTAATGTTTTGCAAGCCATTTGTGGGATGAATTTTCTCACAAAAAATAAAAAGCATTATGGATAATCATCCGTAATCATCCATAATCTATTTTTTTTTGCCGCTCTCTTCAGGTGTTACCGATTTTCTTATTGATGTCAGAATAGCAACAATTATTTTGGATTCTTTTTACGAGCCGAGAGCGTCAAAAGCAGGCGCAATATCTAGGATGATAATAAAAGTTATCAGCTGATACTTGTTTTGCTGAAACCCCTTCATGTAAAATCTTTAAACAAGAAACTTAAATTTAAGACCTATTCAATTCAAGTGGACAAATGATTATTGACACTTTTTTTAGATTATGACGTCTCTCCCTATGATCTAAGGATGTGCCAAGGAGTTTAACTGAGTTGATCGCTTGCTAAAGAATGATTTAATCCACACCAAATCATACACCAAATACATCTCCCGAGGGAAGGGATTTCGAAGTGCTGATAAACTTCTCCAAAAACATAACTGATTTCCCTCACTCCTGGAGAACAGCCACCAGTGGACCATCTCAAGGGACAATAACATCAAACACAACAACTGCTTTGTCCGTGACGGAGAGGGCGAGCCGTCGAAAGCCAAAAGTCTCCCTCACGCGAAAAGACACATCAAATGGGCGATAAATGGGAAGACCTGAGACCTGATTGCCGCCATTCGCTGATTGGATAAAGTTAGTGCCGCCCGCGGTGGATGATTATCACTGACAGACATCAGCAGACTGGCGCACGTGCCCATGTGAGAGTTTTGTTGGCAGAAAAGCACAAACGTCGGCGTCAATCCAGCTGTTCATTGGGGAGTTTGTTCCACGAGGACATCACGCCGGTTTCCTTGGGCATCTTTGACATCTTTCGCTGATTCCTCTTTATCTCCTCAACCAGCGCGGCCGCGAAATCATATCCTTGCGTTGTCGGTTCTGTCTCTGCAAATCGCTGCCACTACGTTGTTTGATCCAGTACATCCTTCCTTCCACCACCTGGGGTGGGCGGGAGTGTCGATCAAATTCCAATTATCGTATCACACACCGCATCTCGTGGTGGTGTGGTGGTGTTCCACGTTTGATGTTGTGAGAATTCCGCGAATACTCGCGCTCTCTCGCCTTTAGAATCGTTCATGGTTGCGATAGACAGATAGCGCACGCATTTTGTGGATCCGAAATCCGTTGATAAATCCCATCACCGCCGCCACCGTCGTCCTGGGTCCCGAATGTAAAAAGTTTCGAAATAATCAATTCACCTCGTCAAATCCGTCGGTGCTCATACCTGGTGCTGATGAGCGGATGATGGGGTTATCCTGCTGGCAGTTCCTGGGAGTTCCACCAGTGCCCCTTCCTTTTTCCCCGATTTAATTGATCTTTCATCAGCAAACATTTTCCATTCGCTTTCAAGCGTGTGCGCGGCCGCGTCCGTCGCCGGTCGCGACTACCGAAAATTGATTAAACCTGATACTCCTCCTCCTCCTCCTACGCACCTCGGTGTTCAACGCATGCACGAATGGTAAATCGATATCTTTGCAAAACCTCAGTCCATGGCGTCCATGGCGTCCATGGCGTGCTTGTTACCCGATGCTTCCGATTTTGTGCGGATTGACGTGAATAATTAATACAACCGGTCGAACCGCGGTGAGCCTTTACCTCCTGCCGGTTAAATGGCGGTCTTGTAGCCGCTGAGGAAGGAAGCAGGAAAGGAGAAAGAGAGAGTGAGTGAGAGAGGGAAAAAAGGAAAAAGGCTTTCCCCACCATTTAGCACGTTAACGATCAATACCGTAGGTGTCAATTTAGTGCTCGATTAAACTTTTCACCAACTCGCTAAACCACGCTACCGGTTCGCGGTTCGGTTTGGCTGACGGAGGAGGAGGAGGAGGAGAAAGGACAAGGACATGGGAGAGTCCAGGGACTGATACAGCGGCAGATGCAGCGCCATCGGTGGGTTATCGGTGCTTGAATGTTGTTTGCTAATCTGCCGCTGTCCTTTGTTGGAGCAGCGCGGTCCTCTGTTCTCACCTTTACTCCGGAGTTGTTTTCTTGTTTTGGGTCTTGAGTTTATGGACATTCTTGGGAGAGGAGCTGCATTATTAAGAAGCGAATCCCGGGAAGCAGGCATCAGATCGGGTTTAATGATCTGCCGGAAATCGATTGAAGTTTATGGCGGTAAGTGAACAAATTGAGAACAATGCGGTGGTGCAATAGCAGTGAAATTGCTGCAAAGGAGTCTCATGCGGCTGTTGGACCTTCAAGTCGCTTGAAATGAGATGGACATCGGCCGGTGGGAGCCCATCTGTCTGGAAACTTTGTTTGCACTGAAATTAAAATTAATTTTAATCCCCGTAGTCTATTCCTACTGTAAGTATTTCCAATTACAATGATCATGTAATTCAATCTGCTGATGGTATTCAGTAGGAGTGTACACTCTCGAAGCTTCCGAGAAGCGATAAGAGCCCACAATATGCTGTGAAAACCCTTCTGGAAATTCATACTTCATTGGCCAATGATTACATAGTAATTGGATACAATAACTCACTATGGTAATTCAATCGAAATTCGCAGGAAATGAGTCGCTCAATGATTCTAATTGTGTTTGCGGCCTGTTGCGCACACCTGCTCTGGGTTTTGTAATTATTCCAGAATTCCCGAGAAAATTGCGAAACCGCATTCGGTATCGCATTAATACCAAGAGGATACATTTATCTATTATCATTGCATACAGAAATTGAATTACATTATGCTAAAATTTTTATGTATTCCCTGGCAGCTGCATTCCCTAGCAGAGTGAAATAGATTACAGTTCTGGGTGGCAATTTTAAACCTAATGTTCGCATTTTAAGGCAAATGAACGCGAAACGAAAATGCCATCATCATCATCATTATCCAGTCTGCAGAGTGGCGCTCGTACACTTCATATACGGTGAACGGGAAATGCCAACGCCACATGCACAGCAATTTCGCGGAATTGCATCTCTAAACTTCTAAAGCTTTGGTGCACCACAGAACAGGGGAGCGAAGAGGAAAAAGAAACCAAAACGGTATTTGGGGTGCGCCAACAGAATCATTCTCTCAGCCGCTGGAGATAGACCAACGAGAGCACGTGGCTCTGCAAGGTCGTGCCAGCTTGATGTTGAGCAACCCGTCTTTTCGCAGAGCGTAAAGGAGTGGGTGTCTAGCGTAGTGCATGAGACACGAGACACGTGGTGAAGCAAAAAACGTTCTTGTTATCGGCACACACTCACCGTGGTCTTCTGGAGCTGCTAATGTTGCCCGAAGAATGCTATACAGCCCAAAGGAACCACGGATAATGCGAGGTAGTCAATAGAATCACTCCAGAGACTCTATTCTGTCCCGGTGGTCACCGTTCAAACGATTTCTAACCAACGGTCAAAATTTAAATTCAATATCCGAATGGTTCGAATAAATTAAGGAAGGGGCAGGCGGGAATGAATTTCGGTAAAAACCCATTCGTTTAATCTTAAATAAGGAAATGTATCATATAAACGCAGAAAAGCACATACTTTACCTGACAAAACCATTCAAAATTTCCGGATTTCCTCCGTATCACCAAACGCTTTCTGTCGATTTGGTAAACATGGATTTGACAGCCGGAGTCGCATAGCCATAATCCAATATGGCGGCGAGCGAAGGGCAATGACTGCACCTGGTTCCTATACCCACCTTGACCAAAACAAAAATCCCCAAGTCATCTTGCCGCTGATCTAGAAAATCGTTTTTGTTCCCCACGGCCCGGAAAAGCAAATTTCCATCCCAAACGTGAGTTGCTGAGCAAGCGATACTAAGTAAAGAATCTACACAGGATAATGGCGGCTACGTTGGAGGATAAGGCGCTGTGGGAGGAGTGCGGTATCACGCTGAGCGACGAGGTGCTCCAGATGTCGACCGAGGATCTGCTGACCCGCACCAAGATGGTCGAGATGGAGATCAAGGCGATGATCAGCGAGGTGGCCCGTATGAAGCACGAAGTGCGTACACACAAGGAGCGCATCAAGGATAACGCGTCCAAGATTAAGGTCAACAAAACCCTGCCGTACCTGGTGTCGAGCGTCATCGAGCTGCTGGACATGGAGGTGCTGGACGAGGAGGAGGACGATGGTGCGGTGAAGATGCTGGATTCGCAGCGCAAGGGCAAGTGCGCCGTCATCAAAACATCGACCCGCCAGACCGTGTTCCTGCCGGAGATTGGGTTGGTCGAGGCGGAGAAGCTAAAGCCGGCCGATCTGGTCGGTGTGAACAAGGACTCGTATCTCATTCTGGACACGCTGCCGGCCGAGTACGATGCGCGCGTGAAAGCGATGGAGGTGGACGAACGGCCCACCGAACAGTACTCCGACATCGGAGGGCTCGACAAGCAGATCCAGGAGCTGATCGAAGCAGTCGTACTGCCGGTGACGCATCGGGAAAAGTTTAAAAATCTTGGCATCCTGCCTCCGAAGGGTGTCCTGTTGTACGGTCCTCCCGGTACGGGCAAAACGCTCCTGGCCCGTGCCTGTGCTGCCCAGACGAAATCCACCTTCCTCAAGCTGGCCGGACCGCAGCTGGTGCAGATGTTTATCGGTGATGGTGCGAAGCTGGTACGCGATGCGTTCGCGCTGGCCAAGGAAAAGGCACCGACCATCATCTTCATCGACGAGCTGGATGCCATCGGTACGAAGCGTTTCGATTCGGAAAAGGCCGGAGATCGTGAAGCGCAGCGTACGATGTTGGAGCTGTTGAACCAGATGGATGGATTCAGTTCGGCGGACGATATTAAGGTGATTGCGGCAACGAACCGAGTGGACATTCTGGATCCGGCACTGTTGCGTTCGGGTCGGTTGGATCGTAAGATTGAATTCCCGCACCCGAACGAACAGGCTCGGGCACGCGTGATGCAGATTCATTCGCGTAAGATGAACGTTAGCCCGGATGTGAACTTTGAGGAATTGGCCCGGTCGACCGATGACTTCAACGGTGCCCAGTGCAAGGCCGTTTGCGTTGAGGCGGGTATGATCGCGTTGCGCCGTTCGGCCGAAGCGCTTACACATGAAGACTTTATGGAGGCCATCATGGAGGTGCAAGCGAAGAAGAAGGCGAACCTGAATTACTTCGCTTAACCACCGGAGCGGAGCGTCGAAATTCCCGCCGGTGGTCGCTGCTACTTCCCCCCCCCCCCTTTTTTTTCTTTCTATACCGCAGTCCTTTGTTTCGCTCTTGTAAAAACGATCTTTACTCGCACACCGAATGACCAATAAAGCGATCTTTGTGCTGTGCCCTCGGAACACCCTTGGCGTTTGTCGTTTGATGTGGTTTCAACAACTCATCGTTTTACAACTGTTTAATATTTAATACTTAATTCAAATAAAATGCTAATCCGACAGCAGATACGTCGTTGTCTTACGCGGGCTCTCTAACACATAACACAACCGGTATAAGCAATATGGCAATACCCTCTGGTACTTCGGGAGGAGAAATCGAAATTGAATGGCCGCATGAGCGCCAAAATCGGCGGAAACTCGTCACATCTTTTGTTCCTGGTCTGTGCAAGCTTGTGCCGCCACACCCGGTGGCTCGTCATCAGTCTTTACTGGCCCTATTTGTACTGTAATTGTGTCCTTTGCAGCTTCTACATTCGTTGGAACTTCGACTTTATCAGTGGAGGCCTCAACTACAGCTGGCTCCACAGGAGTCAACTGTATCGCTTCACCACTCGTTCCAGCACTTTCCTGTGCAATCACACCCGTTAACAGTGGTTCTTGTGGATCGTTCGTACCACAGCACCGACGGCTGGCACACTGGGCACGGGTACGGCACTGGATCAGGCACCGCTCGGTACCATCACCAAGCGCACGGCTTTCGCTCGTACTCTTAAATTCCGGCTGTATCGTTACCTGGTTAATGCCCTGCTCGTGAAAAAACTCAATCACAGCCTCGTGGATCGTGTGGTACACCTTGGGACTATCGAAGATGATGTGCACCGTCGACACGTACTGGTGGCCACTCAGTTGCCAAATGTGCAGATCATGCACACTGTCGATATCCTTGAAGCCTTCCAGTAGCGACTGCTTAAAGATCTCTATATCGATCGTATTCGGTATCGTTTGCAGTAGGATCATGCCAGATTCTTTCACTAAAATGAAACAAGCAAACCGTTATTAGACGATCACCATTAGGGCACCCTTCTACCATTAACTTACTGTAAGGATAGCTCAAGGCAATAAGCACCACGCAGGACAGGATCGAGAGAACGGGATCCACAAATTTGGCCGTTTCCTCCGTCGTGTAGTAAACGATCAGGGAGCAGATGATGACAAAGATGGTACCTACGTAAGGTTCACGGTGATAATAAATCATTTTACTTTTGATATTCCAGGGCGCTGTGTATTACTTACTGCAAATGTCTCGCATTAGCTCGCGGACACTCTCATGCTTCGATTTGCTGCGTAGTTGCGATGGAGACGCATTCCGGCGTGATCCGGACAAACGGCGATCCCCTTTCCGTATACCATCACCACTTATCACGTGGTCCAGTATAACGTTCCCGCTGGAAGTGATGTACAGGAAGCTACCCTGATGGTACGTATAACCCCCGATCAGTAGATAGCAAATCCCGTTCAGTACCAACCCCAGCGAAGCGAGCACCAGCACATGCTCCGCAAAGTGCATCGCATCGCCATGGTGCGAAATGTGGAACAACGTTTGCAGTGCTTCGACAACGGCCGAAAAACAGAATGATGCCATAAAGATACACACGACCAGCATGGTCAGGATGTCGATCCGTGCCCAACCGAACGTATTCTTCAGGGTACTCTCCCGGGCCTGCCGTGCTTTCACCTTAACATTGTGCTTAATGTCCACGGCGCTTAGCTCCTGTTGCGGGATGGCGTCGGGCTTGCCGCTATCCACTTCCACCGGTCCGTCAAGGGCTAGTGGAACTTCCGCGAATTTATCAGCGCTGTGCTCAATTTGTTTTAGGTCCTCCTCAGTCTTCGGTTTGGCACTCTTCTGTGATGAGGGAGAAAGAAAAATGATAACGATTACAAAGCAATAGTAGTGACGCCATGGAATGCGTCTACACGTAGAGTACAATAGGTCGTTTGGCTGTTCCTAACATGGCGTCGGAGTCTAGAGGGAATCGCCTCCCTAATCTTTGCCCTTGTGTTGTAATCACTGGCAATCAGTAACAGCAGGGTGTGCAATAACCCAGAATATGGCCTGAGTTTGCAATTACAGACACATGATCGATTATGTGACCGAAATTCGAGTGGTTGCGTACCGTAGTAACAGGCCACTTCTACTCCCCGTTACTAAAGGTGAATGAAGTAATAAGTTGCTGCATAAAATAAATCATTTGAGGATGCCCTCACATACGCGCTTCACTCCATGCGTTCCATGGAAGGCATCCACGATCAGGTAGGGAGCAACAAGCTATGATCAATCGAAACCACCCCATTAAATGCCACATGTACACGTCCAGAGGTTTGTAGAATGCAAAGCGAATGCCCACCATGACCATCCATGAGTCTGTGTGGCGCTTTGTGATGTGCTTCAAGTAACCAGATAAGTGGCCAACAACAAAGGCACTGTACGAAAGCGAAAGTCGATGAGTAATTTGCAGTGATATACAGTGCTGCAAGGGTTGATGATGACGGTATCAGCAGAAGTAGTAGTCTACTAACCAGAGCGATCGTATGTCGACTGGAGGATGGGAAATAAATGCCACTTGCCTCCACTCTCTGTGATCGTCATAAATTATTCCGACCACATGAGTGCAAGCGCACGCAGCTGGAACTAATGTGCCATTGATGCAGTCACTAGCGGCTACTCATCATCAGCGTTTAACAGAGCGACATTAGGGCACGGTAACAACAGCGGTGGTCGCATATGAATCTAAAAAGCAATTGACTTACCTTTATCGTTAAAATACAGCCCGTCAGAGCAATGATGTTACACATCATATGGTAGGAGTTGACCAGCAGCACCAGCGAGTGTGAGATATGGCTAACGAAGAGCTGCACCACGCAGTAGGCGACCGAAAGGGCGAGCACAATGTACAGCTGCACGGGTTGCAGCTGCGAGATCCACTCTTTCATCGGCATTTTGTCCGGCCCGTTTTTTTTTGGGGAGGTTCTGCTGAGGCAGATGAGCAACGCCTCACACGATCACACGATACGAACACAGCTTCAGCTACGGTGGTGATCCTGCGCCTTCAGCTTCATGGAAATCTACAGTCCATTGGGAAGAGAGGAAACGTAAGCCCTTCGGCATTAATAAAGCATCTCTTTGTGTTTGCTGCGATCTCTTCGAATTCTTACGATTCGGTGGAGCTTTTTAATATTTTTCAATATTTTTTTACAAAGAGAAGGAGCATGCAGGAGACGAACACAACGCTTTTATTGCCGTGCAAGCACCTCAACTTCCATAAATCAATAAAACGTTATTTAGCCCCAAGAAATCTGCCCGTCTGCCAGAGAATTCTTGAACTCGGTAGGGTGCCACAAGGTACACGGTTTTTGGTTGCATTCCAACCATGGTGATCCCTTAAACCGGTTTAAAGGTTGGTTCTGTCAGCTTCCGAGAAGAAGTGTTTCGTCGCAAAATTAATCCACAAAATGTGATTCGAAATTGGATTCCTGCTCAGCAAAAAAAAAACGAGTAGCTGCAAGTAAGATATTTCCCTTCAATGATCGGCGGTTAGACCGATCGTAAAGTAACGTTACTAGATTCAAGTTTAAACGTTTCTTCTACCACCATTATCACGAGTCACAGTCGAAAAGAGTACGAAACCTTGAAGCCAACCAACCTCCCCCGGGCCAAAAACTTCTTGTAGCAAAGCGAAACTCCACGTGCCGTTGTGTGGCTCGTTTCCAGTTTGCGTGTCTCGCGCCACCGAACCCTAGAAGTGAAGCGCACACGGAGCGGATAACGTTCGTTATCGCTCATGATTATCGTGGCCACAGCAGCAACACAATCGTCCACCCCATTAATGGGGTCTTCTTCTCGCACAATAGCTCAATTGGATAAGTAGCCGCCAACGAGAGCCTGCGAGAAGCCCCGAGGCTGATATTGGTACGCATCCAGCCATCCATCCATCAATTGGACACCCAACCAACCAAACGTTTCAATATACGCACCGCTGCATGCGCACTTTCGCTAATCGTGTGCGACATCATGCTCAGCGAGGTGGAACCACCGGAGGCGGAGCAATGTGCCGGCAATAGTGTGGTTGGTAGAAAAACGTTCCACGAACCGTACCTGTCACATGTCACGGCAGAACGGTGCATGGCGCATTAGGCAGCCACCAATAATCTGTTTCCAAAACCCCCTGGCGGGCCGGTATCAACAACCTTGTTGGCGGTAGACATCGTTGTCTATTGTCGTCTCACCGGATCCAGCCCCAAAAGCGGAGCGGAGTGAGGATTAATTTATGGTTTACTACTTCCACGGGGCGCTTATCGCGCAACCAAGCACCAGGTCGCTGCGGCCACCACCACCACCGTGTGCAATGTCAACTTTGCTGTGAAGATGGCGTTGATGGCTCCACGATGATCGTATGGCCCTCTATCCCGGGAGTCCTCTGCACTGCAGTGGTGTCGTGTGAATTTGCCTTTCTTCAGACCTTCGGTGAGCAACAAAGACGGCATCATCGCAGTAGCAGCAGCAGCAGCAGCAGCAGCAGCAGGGAAATGGCGTTGCCAGCGTTGCTAAGGAAGCTGCGCGGCAACAGAGACTATGGCCTACTATCGCGTTAGGAAGATTGACTAACAGAGAAAAGCCTAGGATCCATTTAATTCTCATGATAACATCCCGTATGGTACTGCATATTGCTGCTGGTGTGGCTTGTTGTTTGAGAAAGTGATGGCGCTATTACTTTCATTCATCATACCCGCATCATTTGAAGCTTCCTTGACACGCTTGCATGCTAATTAAGGGGTCATTAAGCGTGGCAACGGTGAACTCAACTAACCAGCACGACCACACGACGCCTCGTCGTTAACAAAACACTGCTTCTTTAGTGTTGGACGATTATTTTGTCATAAATTACACACAACTAGTAGTTAATGTTTTATTACTTAGCACTGTAGAGCTGGTTTAGCTTTCAGTATCAGGTGTGACAAAAATTTTGAAGCAGTGAGTATTCAAGAGATGTCTGTTTGCCGCCAATAAAAAATATCAAAACACCCACAACCCACCCCAATCAATTCTCGGCACGTTGACCAGCGAGTCAACGTGGGCAACCTTGGTCCCCCTACCAGCGGCCGATCACACTCCGGCGCTGGTTACATCAACTGACCCCAAATTCCACCAACCCACGGCTGGGAATCGATTACTCTCCCGGGTCCAGCTTCATTCAGCAAAAGCGAACAAGCTCGATTCACTTGACTCACTCGTCACGAAATGCGTGGCACACGACATGCCGATTTTTTTTTGTCTGTGTGCTGCAACGATGTACGATGATCGATTGCGGACACGTGCAAAAAGCTGGATGCACCATCTATTGAGCGCACCGAGCGAGATCTACATTGTGCGCTACCACGTTGGACCGTTTACCGCTAGCTGCTCGTGCTCGTGAGAAACTGTGAGCTGTGGGGGATCGTTTTGCAAGATGCATCCCCCCCCCCCCTCACCTGGCCAGACGGTGGAGACGGATGGAGATGAGTAGCGGCACCTTCATTGAGTGGACATTATTTGAAATGTAAATGTTGGTCAGTGCAGGACCTGGTGCAGGTACCCCCCCATTCTCTGCAATGCGCTGATGGCTTGGATGGTTTGGATTGTCAGAACCGATCTGATCGCTTACTAGATAGCAAAAGCTTGTGCGATATTTTTTTGGGGTCACCGATGGAGACCCGGTACAACAACGTGAAAGAAAGTCACCTTAACGTTTAAGTGCTCCGAGAAGGGTTTTGCAATATGGCCGAACTCGGCACACTTTTCGCGATCCAAGAAAGATCACTTTGAACCGGTTGAAGCTCGATTCATCCTGATTGGCACCGTTGGCAGGAGTAGGCTAAAAACCTAGTAGGAACTTTCAATTGCTCGATTCGATAGAAAAACCGGCGGCAAAAGATGACGGCGCGTTGAGTGGACAACGGAAGGTTACCTATTGTTGACCAAGCAACGCAAAGTGCCAATCATGAGTGCCTCTCTCAACTACGGAAATGGTAAGAAGCTTCTCTTCTATCGAAGGCGTTGAGGAGGATACTACGCGCTTCAAAATGTTCTCGTTCGCCATTGTTGTAACGTGTAAAAATGACATTGTGCTGAGTCGGTACGTGAAATCGCATGCCATGTGACTCGTGCAACACTTTCACCATTGTTCTTCCACGAATGCCAGTCATCTCGCTGCTATTAACGCTGCCTAACAAGAACCAGATGAGAGATGAGAATGCGTTCCTCCTAACAAACTCCTATCGCCTATTGTACGGATTCAAATGCACACCTTCACACCGGGCATTTCGATTGGCGTACGTGCGTGCGAGTGAATCAGGTTAACCGGCTGGCTGATATGGCGCAACTCTTCCCCAAGGGCGGCGCACCGCCCCCCCCCCCCCCTGCCGCGTTGCATATTTGTGCATTCAAACGTCGTACAGCCACACATTACCGAATCGGCTCGTCTCAGTGTCAATGGCCATAAGGTGTAGCTAAACGGCCGATCCACCGTCAACCGAAAACGCGTGCGCCAGATAAGACACGCTCGGTGGTGGTTCCGTCCGAGTGGCGTCTCCATATGGCACCCACGGAGGAAGCGAGGTCAAGGTGAGACGGTTCGGCCGTTTCCTTCTTCTTTTTTTTCTTCCTCTCCTTCGGCGGAGGTTTGTTTACGCTACCTCTTTCTTGCGATTCCCTCTGTCCTGCTCATCTGCTCGGTAACAGTTGCCAGCAGCAGCAGCACCAGCAACGACCCCACACACCAATGGGGGGCGTGTTAGGAACCGGTACTTTTGAGATGTTTGTACGACAAAGCGAGAGCCCAAGAAATGGAGAACCCCTGACCCATAGGGGACCGGTCACCGGCGATCGTCATCGACGCAGATCGTCGTGGATTTGCATTCGCGGGGGGGGGGGGGGGGGTAACATGGGTACCAAAGGCCACGTTCACTGTTCCCAATCAACATCTGATCAGTTTTGGGATGCTTTAAACCACAACTAAGATAAGTGGATAAGTTGAGCTCAACCGGAGAGCCACTGTGTAGCAACAGGAACATTAAAAACACGCGCCACGCATTATGCTGTCCTGTAATTGACCTCTCCTTCAACTGGTTAATATTTTTGATTTATTATCACGTCCTATCGGACAGCTGATATCAGCTGACATAGGTGAATGAGGCGTTGGCGAGGCAGTTGTGGGAACCGGATAGATAAGCATCCGCAGAACAATCTACCGAATAGAGCACGAACGGCAACGGTTGCTTTGTAAAATTGGCATGGAAACGACCGCGTGCACTGGTTTGCGTTGGCGCTGTTTGAACACGAGATTCTCGCAGGTCTAGGTATCGACCTAGACTACTAGATCCACAATCGGGGCAGTGTTACTAGCCTCGAGTAGCCGAGATTGGCCGCTGAGCCCTGAATGGATCTCCGTTTTGAGGCGAACGAACGATAAACAATCACTTCGCAGGCAAGAGCGATTATTGGGGCTTTTCTTATCGCGGTATACAGCTGGCACTCGCCACAAATCGCCACATTTTGCCACAATTCCCTCCGTGGCTTAGAGGTTACTGGAGAGCATCGTGTCGGTGCGTGCTTCCTTGTGTTTAGTATCTGGCAAGTAGTTAAATTTCGAAACCGAAAGAAAAACGAACACTTAATAGAACCTCACAAACAACAGAACTTTTATAGATTATGCTCTTCACAGTTACAGAAGTTAATTGCGTCAAAAATGAAGATTAAATAATCACTAAAACCACCGAAAAAAAACCAAAAACTGCACTTACAGTAGCAACAGAAAGGCGCACACAACGTCGTTGTTAAAATCCAAACACATTCGACAGACTCACTGGTCCGAATTCAATGAACTCTCACTAACCCCAGCTGGTACCGGACGACCACCCCGAGTGTCGTCGAGGGACAAATCCGCTGTTCCGCTCCGCTATCTGTCGCCTACGCCAAAAAACCGGTAGACCGGGGTGGGTGCCAATATTCTAAAAATACTCTCCACGGTTTTCCACACCACTAGCAACCGTTTTTGACAACCTCAGGCCCACAACGGCTTCCGTTAAAATGATCCTAGCGTGATGATGATCGCGGCTCGCGATACGCACTCTCTGCGTCGTTTGGCTTTTGCGGACCTACTGCCGCTGCTGCCGCTGCTGGCGTGGTCTGTCTCTGTCACTTGCTGAACGCGATCTGAACCTCACCATCAAACCCCATCGGTGATATCGCGCTTCGCAGATGCGTTGCCGCCCGCGGTGCGGTGATGCGTTATCGCTACGGAGGGGGCGCAGGAGGGGTTTCTAACGGGGGGACGCTGTAGACCCCGCTGAGGCGAGGAGCGTGCGCATGCTGTGATTAGCTGGTGGTAGGGGTTATTTTGTTTTCAAACCATGCCATTACACGCCTGTTCGTGGTTCCGAATCGCGTTCGGTGGTGTGAAGATCGCGCTCACTTTTGTTTGGGGAATTAGGCGAGCTGATGAGATTCTTATGTTTAGACGCAGGTTTGGACAATCCTAGATTGAGAGGCTCGTTGGGAGATCAAACAAGGACGCCAAGACGTTGAAATTGCAATTTGAATGTTAACTTTAATTTGGCATCACTTTGTCAAGTTCCGTCGGACTTGAATGCCCTTTTAGAAGTCTTTTAGAAATAAGGACGGACGAAGATTTATTTTTAGACCATCGCCACCGCTTCACCTTCCAGCAGACACGCACGTTCCCACGGAATTCTGGCGCAAGCGACAATGAAACAACTCAACTCAACAGCAGCATGCGGCACCATCGCATCGCACCATTTTGTAATCAACAGCTGATAGTGCGCGGAATTACTCTCCCTTCGAGCACCTCCGCTTATATTGCGCGTGATGAGCTTCTAGGTAAGTTCAATGAGCCTCGCGACGTGCCTTTTTCTAAACAACCTTAAAGTAGGAAAAACACTTTTTGCTACGACAAGATGCTAATCATCCGGAGGCACACGATCAAGGAAGATCTCGTTTGGCGTGCATTCGTTACCTTCGTTAAGTGAAGCGTCGGCACGCATGCACGGTCGCGCGATCGTGTGGAGATCGTGATTCTTGTCTATTCGCACAACACTTAGTAGCGGTTAAACTAATCACTTCATTCGTCTCCAGTGACGGAGTATCTTCCCGTAAAGTCACCTTCTCCGTCCGATGCACCAACTCAACTGTTGCATATTCTGGCTGCAGCTGCTATGTGCGTGCATCCTTCGTTGCGTGCGTGCGTCTATGAGTGTGTGGGTGTAGGAGGGAGGCTCATCCTTTCAGCATAAAAGGATGACGTGGCAAGGGAGGATGTTATTTCCAACGGGATGAGGCAGATAAGGCTTCGCGTTGCGTCGTGTTTCAAGGACGACTGTTGGCTGCTTGGCGAGATTGCCGTTCGATGTGGCTTCCTATACGTAAAAACAAAACGGCTCATCGCGGGCTGGGTGAAGATAAGCCAGGTTTTGATCACGAACTTCTCCTTTCAGCTGTTATTATTTGGTTTGAAAAGGTAATTGGACCATTTTACCATACTTAAATTATTCTAAAATAAAATCTTAACAAGTTAAGCCTTAAATCACTTAAAAAGCAGGGATTTTGGTCACGTTTGGTGTTAATTATTCAAAAACTCTGCTTCTTATTAGTGTTCTTTTCGCTGTTTTTACTTCGCTATTCGCCTTCTTTCCTAGATCGTGAGAGAGCACTCATCAGCTGGAAAGATCATCAGGATTCAAACACTTTTCCTGCTAGACGTGCAACGAGCATATCTGGGGTTTATCTACTTATTTTACGAGTAGGGAGCTCCCAATCCTTACAGCCACGTGCAAGTGGCATTAGGACCAGGCGGACGATCGTCTATGGTACTAGATCGCTCGAAGAACGGATAATCATGCTGCGTTGGACTATGTTTTAGGGCTGGCGGCCGCAAACCATGAAGGATAATAGAGTTACTGCCCTGTAGAAGTGAGTTTACATCTAAGGTCATTAAGAGTTATAGCTGATAGATAAGTAATTTGGTAATAAATGCCCCCTATCTACACACGAGTTGATTACATTTTAACAATCGAACGAGGGAATCCCAGTTAAAACCACATTTCCCCACAAATTCAAATCTCCGTCGATGAAAAACGCGTACATATTTTCGATGAAAAGATATAGAATTTCACAAATTAATCAAGTAATCGCAATTGAAGAAGTGGTTCTAATGTTCTTTTCTTGTAGCATAGAATGCTGTATAGAGATCAAGTTTAACTCAATTAAACACAAAATACACAAAAAGGGTTTAACTCACGTGTGCGATTTTTCTATGCGTTTTTCCGCGGTCACACACAGCGCGAAACATCTACGAATTTTCTGCTTGGGTTTCTTCTTCTTCCTCTTCTTCCTCTTCTTATTCATTGTTGTTTTGTTTGTTTTGGTTTGAAATTCATGTGTTTGAATCCCGTTGCACAAAATTGCCCCGAAAAGTGAGATATTCTTCATTATAAATCTAATTATACGGTATTTTAAGTGTTTTTGCGACTCTCGGAGTAGTAACCATCCGATCATTAATCAGCTGTGGAGTGAAAAAAAAGACTCCGACCGCGAAACAATCATCGGCGTCTGTTCCGGTAAGAATGGAGTTTTGCATTTCAGTGAAGATCTTTTCCATTAACGGTCACAATCTCTTTCAAGTCCAGTATCACGACAAAGTTTCCTGAATTTAAGATTGCATAGCAGATACAACGAAAGGAGTGTGCTTAATCGGACGTACTGTATGCGGACCAATTTATGAACATTCTACAACAGCATCACAAATCGCGATGACTCCACAACATGTGGATTTGTTACTGAACCATCTTCCTCAGTATTTTGATCCGCACATGACGGTCGAGCTGATCGACGAAATGTACCAGGAGGAAAGAGCCGACGAATCAGAGTCCCACGATCAAAGGCTCGATTTACGTGACTCTCCCATGGTGCAACGTGCTCTGGAGCGACCGGCACAGCTGCTGGAATTAATGCGCGATATTATTCTTGCGTTTAAAACCATCCGCCGTACAGCGGGTGTCTTTGATCAGTTCGATAATTGGCAATATTTTGCGAAGAAAATATCTGTCGATCAGTTTCTAGCATTCATTTATGCATTCCCCATGCTGGCGGAACAGGACTCCACTGAACGGAAGCTAGCAGTGACTGCAGCAAGAATGTATCTGGTTTTACTGAGCACACCGGGACAGAAACAAACGCGGGCATTCGATGAGCAAGTCCTGCTCAAATGTTTGGATGTACTAAAAACAGAGGAACGATCTGCGGAAGGGATGCAGGCGGAAAATGATGGGAGAAAAAAATCACAAATCGATCTGATTGCAATACTGGAGGATCTCGAATTGCTGCTCAGCTGTATGACACTGAAAAACTGTGGCTCCGTTAAGCTGCATCTGGTGAAGTGGCTGGTGAATGTTCTCAAGTACTGCATCAAGCAAGAAACCGTTCGTGTGTTTGCTGAAAAGCTGGCTGGAAAGTGCTACGAAATACTGAGCACCATCTGTTCGCCGGAACATGATGATCACAACGAGTGTGTGAACAACATAAGCTTGATTTTTAATAAGACCGCTCTGTTCTATCAGCAGGAGTACAGAAATGCACCGCAGACCTTTCAAGTGTATAACTTTTTTCTAAAGTTGTTGGAACAGCACCCCAAAGACACATCGAGCATCCTGACAAACTTCATCAAATCGGTTCTAACGAACCCGCCCAAGGTGTTTGCTAAAGCGGATGATTATGCGTACTTACTGGATGTGGCGGTAAAGTACGAGCTTGCACTGTACAGCAAATGCAACGTTTCGATTGTGGAATATTTGAGCCAGTTAGAAACACAGGCTGACTCGAGCACTCGCAGCAATACGTTGGAAATCATCGCTAGACTCGGTACCATGGAGTGCACCGTCGATTGGGTGTTGTTCCGTTCGGAGATATCAACGGTGCCTCGAGAGATAGAAATGATTCGCCTGGTTTGTAACAAACTGGCGGAGAAAAACAACTCTATCAAACTAAAGGCGTTCCAATGCTTGCTGAGACTTATGCAAAACGGCAACCAAGTAGTTCACCAAATATTCCACGATGCTTTCTTTCGCAACTACGAGGACGACGAGGAAAGTTCTTATCTGCAGATGAACGACGTAGAAGAACTGTATCAGATGGCGGAGATGGATCTAGGGATCTCCAGGACATTATTTCACCTGCCCCAACAAAATAAAACCCTTGATGACTCTGCAGCAGGCGGTGCAACCCAAGAGAAAGCGAGCACATCTCGAGAAGATGAAGAAAAAACAACGAGTATCGAAGGAATGGACGCGATACGGGAAACTTTGAAATCCCTTCCGGCGATCATTTACGAAGCACTACGATCATCCAATTCGGCCATCCGTAGAGTGTCGTTCAGTTGTCTAGAGTACATTTTGGAGCTGGATCGCAATCGAATCGATGATCCATTGTTTGCCTCCAGCGTGGTTCAATTGGCGAAAGATAACGTGATGCTGGTGCGGCGCACGGCGCTGAACGTTTTGAGCAAGCTTTTGACGCTCCATCCCAACTATGCACCGATCATCAAGCTGTGGTCTAAATGTATACTCATTTTCCTGGAGGACAATGATGAGAAACTGAAAGAATCGGCCATCGAGAGCCTTAAAAGGAATGTTTTCGATAACATTTGTCGCTATGAGGATTCGTCTTCGAGGAAAAAGTTTACTCCTTGGCTGATCGTTCGGTCGATACTGGTGCTGGGCAAGATCAATGTGCTGAAAGCAGCGATCGACTCTTGGGTGCAGAAATCTTTTTTAACGTAAGAAGATCTTCGTTCATAAGAAATAAACTAGTTGTTCCTAATCCATTCCTTTTCTGCCCTGCAGGGCAAACAATTTCAGCATTATTGAGTCGCACATCTATACGGTGAACTACACTGAAGCGTGGATTGTTCTATCGATCATCGCAAACAAAATGAAATCAAAGAATCCGGATGTTGTGATAAAAATATTGAAGGAAATGCTGCAGCAAGATGTGGTAAGTATTAGTTGTGCAATGTTCTTTTGTTTAGATATTTTACAATTTATCTTGATCTTTCTTCTTCCTCTTGGTGCAGTACAATTCAACGATATGTTTGCAGTACATTCTGAGCGTGATCAAGAGCTGGTTGCACGATTTCTCCAGCGTTAAATTGAATGACTTATTCAAGATGCTGTGGGATATTCTACGAACCGGCAGCACGAATGTATCGCTCGTGAGCTCGATCTACACTTTGTGCTGTATGATATTGGAAAAATCGAATGATATGGCTACAGACGAGTGGATGCATGAGTTACGTAGCGGATGCGCCAATTATTTGGTGCACTACCGGACAAACTATTTGAGTTCGACCACAACCAACGAGCGATATCTCATTACGTTGCTAGTTTATGCTGAAGCAGTTACTGATTCAAATGAAAAACCCGACACAGAAATTATCAACATACTGCTAGAATATTTGTCACAACTTGCAGCCAGTGGCGAGAGTAACCAGAGTATGTGTAATACTATTAGCTAAGTGTATGATCAGCATTTGAACATATGCCAATGTCTGTTCCTTTCAGAACCGATGCAAATATCGGCAAATAATGTGAAAAAAGCGAACGTTAGCATCACAGCCCTAGCCAAGTTTAGTCTGCAGTACAATACCATCTCCACAACAGTGATACCACATTTCAATCGACTGTTAAAGCACAAACGAATGGATGACTCTATCATATGCACGTTGATCACTGCGTTTGCGGATCTTTGCAAAAGGTACATTAACTCCAGTGTTTGCTGATACTCCATTTCATTATCCTTGTCATTTATAATGTTCTTATAGGGATCCCGTTTTGGTGAATTCCTCAGTAAACATGGTCATTGGTCAGTTAAACTCTAGCTGCGTATCGGTGCGCAGTGTGGCATTGATCAATTTAAATGAACTGATTCTACAAGATTATGTTAAAATGCGCGGTAAAGTGCTTTTGTGCATTTTGATGTTAATCATCGACGAGAATGATCTAATTGCGGCGCAGGCACTGTACATTGTTCAGCAATACGTTCACACAAAAAATGAAAAGTTGCTGAAAGAGTCCCTACTGAAATGCGTGTTTATATTTAATCAGTATCTGGTAGGTGTAAAGAATATTGCTTCTTTTACTGCTACCACTCATTGCGTCTTTCCATTTTTTTCTTTAGAAATACGCCGATAGTGAAATGTTCCCGACGATTGATGCTGGTAGTGAGGAGTGCGTTTTGTTCGGAAATGCTGATGTACCAGCGAGCAAGCGTATTGCAATTTATGATTTTTTTATCCGAAACATCGACGATAACAGTCTATTGAAGCTGCTAGAGAACGTAAAACGAATCCATGAGCAGCTAGAGAAAAACAAATTCGTCAAATGCAAACAAGGCGTCGGAACGCTTCTCGATCTGCTTTACGTATTCAAGCAAATATGTGAAGTTAGATATCGAGACAAACCACGCGGCGCTAGGGAAGAGTCAGAGATGAGCCAGGATTTAATAGAAAACGATATCCAGGAAGAGCAGCCACCGGGTGCAAAGAAATCAAAGTTAAGCATTGCCCAAACTCAAGCCGAACGGGATGTGGTTAGTGCCTAGGGTGCAGATCGGATGATCAGCATTAAACTCAATGAAAAATATATCATATCTAACTTTTTTTTCCAGACGACCATCGTAGGGAAAACGGTTGATGTGTACTTTAGGTTTGATCAAAGTGTTCGCAAATATGTTCAGGCAGTAGAACCTCAGCGAATGGACCTAGCTAACCAACGACTGCACGAACTGTCGACGGCAATTGCGGAAAACTTTAGAAGCTCGGTAGAATTCGCTGAGCCAATGAAGTTCTGGCGCAAACTACTTGAAACTATTGATAAATCTGAATCGACTTCTTCAAATCGAAGGAAAAAAGTGGTGGATGCTGATGAGACGAATTCGCCATAATTTTGTGATATTGTGATAATCTTTTTAACAATAAAAAAACAAATGGTACCTATGCAAAGTACGGTTTCATTTAACAGAGTATTTACGCAAGAGTTCCAGATTGCATTACCTTTCACTGTGTGGGAGACTGTGTGCCGTTCGTTGGATCAATACCACGCAGTGTCTCATTTGCAACGGCAACCATTTTTTCCAGATCCATTTTGCCATTTTCCATAATTACAACCAAGAGTTGCTTCGTTTCAGTCAACCGCTGCAGCTCCACAGTTAACGACTGTATTTTACTGAAAGTGGAAATCGTTTGCTGGTGAGTAAAGATTCATTAAATAACCCGCGACGATACACGTACCCCAGCTCTTTCCGTTCACTCTTTCCAACAACCTTATTGCGCACCGTTAGCTCCTTTCGTTTCTCGGCAATGTACGCTTCTATTTTCTCGCAAGTTTGTGCTAAGCCTTCAGAAATGCATTCTAGATTAGCTCTTTTGCCTTCGGTCTTTGCATACTCCAGTGTCATCTCCTCCAGTTCTGCCCGAAGAGCTCTAAAGATACGGAATTACATACGATACAGA
>NC_064878.1:25514095-25524095 GCF_943734665.1 Anopheles aquasalis
AACGCTTTCACGTAATCCTCGATGTGGCTCGAGTTCGGCACCGTAATACCCAGGAATGCCGGTTGCCAACGGCTCGTCATGATCTTCTCATCGATAAACTCACGCACCAGGTGCTCGAGGCGTTGAAAATCTTGCTCATTATCAATGCGACCACCGTAACTTAGCTTCTCGCACAATCCCTGTACCACGGGCCACTGGATTTTTGCTCCCGCTGATATCGAACCACTGGCCGCTTCGACGTACTGGATCATATCCATGGCGGTGCGCAGATCTGCATCGGAAAAGTCGTACCTCTTGCTCCAACCTAAATCGAAAAAGTGGAAAAGCGTCAGTGGGGTGGACACGCGGAACTAGCTCACCTACTAGCTACCTTGAGGGATGTACGATCGTCGCTCCTGTACGATCGAATGCAGCAGAAACAGTCCCACGTGTAGTTTGATCGTCTTAAAGTCCCGCTTCTTGCTACCGATCGACGCGAGATCGTGCTGCTCGAGTAGGAGCTTCAGTTTGTGCTTCAACCCAGCCGGTGGCTCGTACAGTACCTTGAGGCACTTCTTGAGGAACACCTCCCCAATCTGTCGATCCGTTTCCGAAGTCAACCACAGCCGGAACCCTTCCGCCAGAGGAACCGTCTTCAGGGCATCATCCAGAGTGGACACGAGAAAAGTCGGCACCGTGTGCACGTTTTTGATGCAGATCCAGCTACCCGTGTTGGCGGCATCCTTGATGAGCTTCAGTGCCTCCATCTCCAGGCCCTTGCCGATCGAGAACTCGCTGTACTTTGCCAACCCAACGCCGGTCGTCTGGCGGGCGTGTTCACGGATCTCCTCGGCCGGATCGATACCGGACGATGTGACCAGTAACAGCGGTTCCGCTGGTGTCGATTCCTCTGCCAGCGCTTTAACGGACGGACGGGTGCTGTAGAGTGTTTTCAATCCCAACAGATTACGCACCGATCGGTGGATGGTGCGGATGAGTAGATCCGGACGTAGGATTTGTGCTATGAGAATCTGCTGGAACTCGGTCAGCGATACCGGAGCGACCGCTTCATCACCTTCCGTGTATCGGCTCCAATCCTTGGACTCATTGTGCAGTTCGAGCCGATGGTACAGCTCTGGAAGGAGTGTTTGCAGTGCCAGCACTTTGGCCTTCTGCTCCGGTCTTACCCAAGCAGGAATTCCCCTTTCCTCTCCTGCACCACCGGCGTCAGCGTTGGTAAAGTTGTGGACAAACGATTCCCATTCCCGGTCCGGCAACTGCTCAGGGAACGCTTGCTTGCACACGTTCAGTCCGAGAATGATCTGCTCATCTTTCGGGATGCTACGGCTGAGTAGAGAGTAAACACGCCGCACCAGAATACTGTACAGGGCCTCCTGGCCCGTATGCTTATCGTTGTCGATGACGCTGAGAAAGATGGCAATATACTTCGTCACGCTGAGTGGATAGAACCTTCGTATGCCCATGTACAGCTTGGCCGCCATTTCGCTCAGCACCGTTCGCTGTATGTAGTGCTCCATGATCGTATCTCGCACCTGAACAAACTCACCCAGTGACTTCTCGATCGCCACCGCACTGGCCTTGATGCTGTTCAGTGTCGCCAACAATGGTTCGTTCTTCAGTATATCACCCTGGGCCGCCGACAACTCCTGAAGTAGCTTGTCCTGCAGGTTCAGCTTCTCCTTCATCAGCTTGCCCTCCTCTTGCAGCAGCTCCGTTCGCTTACGTTCGATCGCCGGTTGCTTCGTGTGAACCCAGCGGAACGTTAGCACGTCCGTTAGGCCGGCCACCGTCGTCGTGAACCGAAGCTCCATCAGCTGTGCCCTCAGATCGGCGCCAATCTGTGCCACGAGATTCTCATTTTGTGTGATCAAGATCAGCTTAAAGTCATCGTGCAGATCGATCGTTTTATTGCCGACCTGCACCAACCGCTTGTTGAAACGGCTCTGCACGGCGGTGCAGAACAGAGAGAGGAGCGGCGGATCGATCGAGTTTACGTTCTTGACGATCAGCACCTTACCGAATCGTACGGCCAGCTCGAGACTGTACGCAAACCGCTCCGCGCTCTGGCTCGTCAGTTCGGTGGTGCGGTTCAGGTATGCCAGATAGTTGACCAGCCACTGTTGGCCATACTCGGAAGGGTCGATGAGCAGTGGAACGGGTGTGGAGGAGAACGGTAGCGAAAAGTACTTGGATAGCATGCCGGCGTTTTCACGGTACTGTTGGTCAGCCGTTAGGCCCATGCTCTCCCAAATGATCTTATCCTGATTGCTAACCAACTGCTGATCAAGCTCGAACACTGGAGTACCGGTTAGTTCGGCCACCTTTGCCATACATGCTCTGCAAATGGATCGAATGAGTTTAGGGGTCGTTTGTAATGTCGATAGTGACCGTATTACCTTCTCGTTTCAAGACTCATTTGGGAGAGTTGCGTGAGGTTTAGGGCGGTCATGAAACTTCTTCCGTCCAGGTGAGCGATGGCATGGTTCAGCTCGTCCAGTTCGTTGCTCCAGCTCGTATACTCGCTGCTCAGGCTCTGCACCAGCACTTCGGCAGTGTGTAGCGTGTTTCTGGGGAATATAAGACAAGGACATGAATGCAAATCAAAATGGCATCCTGTTTCATCGTTCTCTCCAGCTTACTTGGCATCTTCCAGCTTGATCTCAAGCATGGCAGCTTCCTGTGTGTAGACGTTGAGCTGCTCCGATAGTCCTCGGACAGTATCGTTAACGTTATCCAGTCCGCTGGACAGTGACTGCATTGATGCTTCCGCTTGGTCAAGATTCTCCTTCAGCTGATGCTGCTCCCGTTCTAGTGGTTTAATGCTCTGCATCACCTTGGCGTACTTGACGTTCGCAATGACCCAGGCGGCCAACGGTGCCGCCGCAGCCGACGCCCGTTTCGCATTGCGCTGCTCATACGAATCCGCCTTGGCCGCCAGCAGCTTCTCAACCGCCGCACAATTCTCCGGTCCGATGCGCGAAGGATCGAGTGACAGGATATCCTCCTTAACGCCCCGTTTGGCCAGAAAAGTTTTCATGCTGTTCCAGGACGTATCCCGTATGCCCATCAACCGCAGCACACCCTCCAGTATGTCGCGCACGATCTCCGGAGGAGCACGCAGTGACCGGATCTCCGATAGGGCCTCCGTTTTGATCTGTCCAACGGCGGCACTCGCTTCACGCAGAACTGGCTCTACTAAACTCAGTTCCTCTTCGATCGCTCGCTTTCGTTCGATCAACTTCTCGCTGCTTTCCTGTGTCTGGCGTTGCAACTCGAGCAACTCCGTCTTTTTATCGTTGGCCGAGCGCATCGTGTTGGCGATCATGTCCAGTGATTGGTTCGCTAGCTGGCGCTTCTCAGCCAGTGCGCTCTGTTTCTCTTCGGCTTCGAGCTTCAGCTTCTCCACCACTCGGTGCGTCTCGGACAGCTTATCGACACCGATCTGGATCTTCGATTTGTGTTGCTCCTTGCGACTCTTCTCCAGTCCGTACAGGTGTCCGTAGCAGCGCAGAAGCTGCGTACGCCGCAGAGGACACAAGCTCCACTCCGAGAGTTTCAGATCGATGAGATCGTTAAAGTAAGCGGGCAACGGTATCGCCACGTGTTCACCATTCGCCACCGGTACCAAGCTCGCAGTCGTTTCTCCACGAACACCAGTGCCAACACCCACGATCGTTGCCAGGTAAGTGCGCAAATCGTCCGCCCGTGAGCAAGACTCGGGTAGCATCCATATCATTTCCGTTTTCTGATACAACGCAGGATACGATTCGAACAGCGCTCTTACCGTCGGACAACCGGACTCGAGGACGAGCACCAGATGGAAATTCTGCTTGAGACGCTGCACAAAGTAAGCCACCGGTGAACTCTGGTAGGATTCGAGTGCTGCCTGAGCCTTCAATGGAGCGGCAATGTTCTCCAGATCATCACCGAAAAAATCGGCCAGCTCACCACCGGCCAAGATGGCTTCACAGGTGCGTACCGTATCGGGCAGGAAGTTAGCGACGGCATGGTGCAAACAGAAGACCACCGGTTCACCCTCGAGGGCACAGTTTTGCATCGTGATCTTAAGGTCGGTCTGAAACTCGGCCGTACCGTACTGGCGGGCCATCTGAGGCATCGCCACCTTAACGTTGAGCTGCGTGCAAGCCGCGTAGAGTGCTTGCAACCGTCCGGAACCACTACGCCCGGCTAGGACGAGATTAACCGAAGGGCGCACCAGTGCCCGGCAGATTGCGGCCACCGTATCGTAGAATGCTGCACTCATCGGCACGTCCACAATGACACTTTCCGCATCTGCAATGTGAAACACAGTTCAATCAGTTCATGTCCTTGAAGGGAGAGTACAAGCTACTTACTGCATATAGAAACACTGTGGTCGACGGTCTGATGCCACTGTTCCAGTGAAACCATCTCCAGCTCGCCACGCTGCCTCTGACCGGTGCCTTCCTTCGGGGCAAACAGTTCACTCCCATCGATCGGTCGTAGTGCACGGAACTCATCGCGCAATACCTCATCCAGCTGCTGCCGTTGCTCCAGCATAACCAACCGATCGCGGAAGATTCGCCGGCATTCGTACTGGAGTGCCCTCTCGAAGCAATCCTGTGGATAGAACAGTAATCCGGCAATCCACTTCTCGATCATCTTCGGTGTGAAACGGTAGTGCGTAGCATCGCTATGCTGGAACCGCTCATTAATCCGCAAGTACACGTTGATGATCGAACGCACCAGTTCGCCTAGCTTAACCCTCACCGTCCCCTTCGCCAGCTGGTTGTACACCGGCAACAGAATACTCCGGACGATACTCTCCATATCCTGCTCCGATGGATACCCGAACCGTACCAATCGACAGACGGACAGGAAGCGAGGCGACAGGCCGCTCTTCTCGAGATCCGCTATCGAGGCACACACCTGCACCCCACTGACGCAGATCCACTCAACACCTTCACTGTAGAACCCGTGGCGATGGATTAACTGCAGTAACAGTTCGACCACCTCGCACGTACCCCAACCATCGACCGCACACAGATCGAGATTGCGCAAGTATAGCACAATCCGGGCATAGTTCGGTCGATACTCCTTACCCTTCACCGTCGTCACGATCAGCGAGTTCTGTTTGAGCGTATACAGGATGCTGGCCGTCGTCAGCTGTGCACTGCAGTTGATCGTTACCAGCTGATAGCCGGCGAACTCAGCGACGATGCTTTGCAGCAGTAAGCTCTTCCCGTTGCCACTCGGTCCAACCAACAGCAGCGCACCGGTCTGACGCTCCCGGGCACCAACGATCCGCTTCAGCAGCTCACTGGCCAGCTTCATCAGCGGTGTCTTGACGAGCACGTTCGTGTAGCTGCCTGCCTCGATCGTCGCTCCCGTTATGTCGTCCGTGCCGTACAGTTCGATCATATCACGGAAACTGTTGTAATAATGATACTCAGCGACCGCACTATCCGTCACGGCGATATCAGCCCACCCGTACACCTGATTAGCGAGCGCATTTTTACTCCCCTGCCGACCCAGCACACCACTCAACCCACACAACAGTCCGGTGCAGAAGTGTTCGCTACTCCTTATGCTCGAACCCGATACTGTCTCGATCGCCACGAGGGCGGACTGAGCGAGACTCACGAGTGAGTAGCCCGCAGGACGCTCCTGATGCTGTTCGATCCAATCCAGCGCTCGGTACAGATGCTGATCACAGTACGATGCAAGCTGTTCCGTCGAATCCGTCATGCTGGAGTTTCGGCCGGCCAACCAGCTAGCGACGATCAGCTGGTACGGTAGATCGGCAGCACTCAAATTTATGATCCCCATACGGGAGATGGTGGCAGGTGAAGCGGTCGACAGGTCATGTGTTTCGAAGATAAAATTCACATTCGGTCCAAACTGAATCCTCCAACCGGATGGCAGTGTCAGGAGTCGATTATCATCGAGCACCGAATTGAGGGCTTCGATCCACTCCGGGTCCACATCACCATCGCACACGATCCAGGAGGTAACGTTACGGCTCTCGGCATTAACGGCGACGGCCAGCGAGGTCAGCACACCGTCGGTCCATTGGCGTGTATCCGGATCGAGCTTACCGAGCAGCTGCACACGGGCCATCGATTTCGGGGAGATTGTATGCAGCCGGATGATGTGACCCTGCGCTAGCAGAGCTTCTTTGAGCAGGTTGATGAGGGTGGTTTTGCCGGATTGTGGTGGTCCCATCACTACCACACCCATGCGCTTCTGGAGCTGCGCGTACAGCTCTAGGCATTTGTCGATTTGGCGTTCGTTCTGCTGCAGACCGATGGTTCCGAAGGCACTCTGGAGGGCGCCACGTAGCTCCACATCGGTACTGGCTGTGAGGGGAACACCGGGGAACACGTTCCCGAGTAGCACATCGAATCGTGTCGCATCGGTGGCCGTTAGACGGCACATCAGGTTAGCCCGGATCACGCTCACCACGATGGCGGCCTCTCGCTCGTACGATGCCGTGTCACTGGAGGAGGCGCCACCGGTCAAAGCACCACCACAAGCCGACAGAATGGCTTTCAGCTCCCGAAGTCCCCAATCGTAGTGTCGCTGACGGGAGAGAATTCTCTGTGACAACTCGAACAGTTCCACGATCTGGTAGCCAATGCGATCGGCATATCGGAATCCTTCGACGAACAGTGTCACTCGGGCGATCTGTTGAGGACGGGGGGCTTGCATGGCAATCGGACGGAACAGGGCCTGTAGGTTGAGTGGTAGCTGCTGGCGGCCACCGTACTCTTCACCGGCCGGATTGAGCGTCACGAACACGCAACAGTGCTGATCCAGTGGTACCGTCTCGCCGTTCATCTGGACTTCCGTTAGGCGTTCTTTAAGGGCTCGTTGTAGCGGTTGGATTAGCATCGATATTGAAGATAACGTGGCCTCCTGCAGCCGGTTAAATTCATCGAAACAACCCCAGGCACCGCACCGGGCCAGCCCGGACAGTATTAGGCCCATCGCCGCGCTATCGATGTTCTCGTCACAGTTGAACACCAGCACCAACCGACCGAGCATGGCACCGAGCGATTTAACGCACTCGGTCTTACCGGTACCGGCCGGACCGAATGGATTGCCACCGAGGCCTAGCTGCATCGCTTGCGTTAGTGTGAGGTAGCAACTGTGCGCCAGCGAGGTATAGACCAGCTTGTTGTAGTTACCGAGGAACTCGTACGAGTAGCGGAATTCGGCGTGCACCATGCGCACTGTGATGTTGGTGCCTGCGGTGGCTCCAGGGCCCGACGCGTAAAACTTGAGCTGCTGCAGCCAGTACCAGTCGTGCAGGTTGGTGACATTGTGTGCCAGGAGATAGTCCACCGTCGTCTGGTGATGTACCAGGTCGATCAGCAGCGATCGTAGCTTAATGCAGGTCAAGTGTCGGCCAGGCATCGATTCAGTGTTCTGTTGCTGTTGCTGCTGTAGTGCACCGGAGTAGCGGGCAATCTCGTTCTGAATGTGTTGCTTCAGGTTGGGCAGCTGCATGCCAACGATCGCTTTCTCCGTGCGGCGCGTGAAGTTGATCGACGCCACCAGGCAAAGGATCTGCATCGGGAACCGTTCGATCGTTTCGAGCTCGTACGTATCACCGACCTGAAGACACTGACCGATCAAACCACTCAGTGTTTCCTTGATTCGCTCCACTAGACTACCGAGCCACTGTTCAACCGGTACACCGGTGATCGGTATGCCGACACCCGTCAGCCGAATCTCGTCCCCTTCTTCACTGGCAAAACCGATTACCTTCACCTCGCCGGCCTCACCGACCTGTTCCTCCTCGATCATCAGCCGATAAATCCCGGGGAACAACTTCCGGATGTGCTTCTGAACGATCACTTCCTTTGACGATTGACCCAACAGCTCGAGCAGATCATCATCGGAGAGAAAGTAGAAACGCGAGAACGCATCCCGTTTCGCCCGTATGTACGTGCTGAGCGCATTCTGGCACCGGCTGATCTGCGTCTGCAGTGTATCGATAATCGACAGGATGTTGTTGATACGATGGACCGAAACAACCCGCGGATCCATCGCAATCTCCTGCATGATGTAGCGAAAGTTCTTATCGATACTGCGGAACACAGACTCCTCCTTGCGCAGCGTCCCGGCACCGAAAATGGGCTCCAGGTAGATCCAGCGCTTCTGGATCTGGTTCAGATGCGTCACGATGTAGTCCAGATTGTTCAGCTTCTCCTCCCACACGTCCGCCTGATCCGAGAACGACTCAAACGCGGCAGACGAATTTTTAGCCGACTGCAGCAGGAACTGATTGTCACCGATCTTGTTAAGCGTTTCGACGTACTCCCGGATCAGCTTCAAGGGCGTACCACGCGAATCGGTATAGTCGATGAGCTTCAGGGTGGCAGTGGCAGCCCACTGTTCCAGCTCAACGATCGCCTGTCGGATCACGTGCTCCGAGGCAGCACCACGGACGATCGTCTGGATTTCGCCGGCCTGCTCCAGCAATCGATCACTGGCTGCCAGGACATCACCAAGGCAGAGATCGTGCAGCGAACGGGAATCGATCGACAGTAGCATGCACAGGCGCGCCCAGTGCTTCTCGATCAGTGCATCCGACTGGAGAGTGGTCAGCACTGGCAGGGCGCTCCGGTAGCGATCGATTATGGTGCTGATGCGTGTGCTGGCGACGTTCGCTACGTTCTGCCCAACGAGTCCTGCACCACCGTGGTCCCAGCGTGCCAGGAAGTCGGTCAAAATGTGTGGACGACGCCGATAGATGGTCCACTCTTCGCTTCCCACCGTATCAAAGTCCTGCAGAAACTCGTTGAACTGCTGCCAGTTCTTGCCCTGCTCCGCGATGTCCTGCTCCAGTTTGGTGAATACCTCGTGGAATTCTTTCGGGACGGTGATGTTAAACTTTTCCGTTTGTTTGCTGCAAGGCAGAAAAGCCAGGATGATCATATCAGATTGTGTCGCCCGCAAACCCGATCGCATACTTACTTGAGCGTTTCCCGTTGTGTAAGAATCTGCTTCCATTGAGTTTGTCGATCGCGGAACAGTGTCATGTCGGCATTTTCATTTGTCTGCAAGGATGTTAAACGTTTTTTAGTACCTATGATACCGATTACTCCCCAAGACCGTACCTCCAGATCCTTGATCGTGGATTCCCAGCGGATCGCAAACTTTTCCGCCTCATCGTTCAGTTCATGGATTTGCCGTAGAATGTTCTCCTTAATGATGTCGAGGCGACCCTGTAGCAGCGTCTGATGGTTGTCAATCAGCGGCTGCAGCTGATTCCACTGCAAGACAATTCCACCGAGCGCGGAAACTCGCTCCTTACACCATCCCGCCAAACACGAATCCTTCCCTTGCAACGATTTCATCAGCTCGCCCATCTTGGGCAGATCGCTCGTAATTTTCTCGTACTTGGCGCTCGACTCCGCAATGCCCAGCTCATCCTGGGGAATGTTCTGCAAAACATTGAACGAGTATGCCAGATACTCCTGTATCTCGGCGATGCTGTCCAGGATGGAGGTCCGCAAGCTGGCCACCAGTGCCTCCCAGTAGCGACGGCTGAGTGACTCTATGTCGCCGCACAGTGGCGCATAGTTAACGACTAGACAATCGATTTCCTTTTCGCGCTCCTGTATCCGAGCTAGCTGCTGGCTGAAGCGCTTACAGGCCCGGAAGTTGTTATCCCAATGCTGCCAGCTCGTACAGTGGACGGTACACAGCTGCTCCAGGTCGACCATACCGAGCGCCACGAACGGTAGCCAGCTGTCGCGAAACTCCAACAGCTGACGGAACACAATCTCGGCCTTTTCGTACATCACCCCAAAGTGTTGATAGTTCCGCTCGATCATGATCCGGAACAGGGTGCCACTCTGATCGGAAAGCCCCTTAAAATTTACCGGCTTCTCGATAAATCGACGGACCTGGGCGTAGTACTTTGATTTGATTTCCTCAAGCGTTGGTCGTAGCTGGATGCGCTGCTGGCGAAAGATAAGATCGACGTGGATCTCGGGCAGCTTGTGGT
>NC_064878.1:25529095-25551595 GCF_943734665.1 Anopheles aquasalis
TTACGTTTAGGTAGTTCAATTTTTGTTTTTAAATAAAAATTTAAATACCAAAAGTTTTATTAAAGCTAGCAAGATAGCTTTCATGAAATTCACGTATAGCTATTTAATTTTGTATTATTTTATATTACAAAATTGTTTAATTAAAAATTAAACAAATTTTAGTTTTATTTATTTCATTTCATGCATTCGTTGTTAAATTTCGTTCTGACAGCTTTAATTAATAATGAGGTTTTAGATAATAGTTTTTTTTAATAAAATAAAATAAAATAAAATAAATTTGTTTTTAAATTAATTATATACACTGAACTATGCATTCATAACTTTGACTCTACAGGGCACATCCTGACTGGCATTTCGTCAGTATTCCGGTGCCGAACGACCTTGCAACGTTCATGAGATGCTGCTCCATTCATTGACCATTCTTCAGAAACGTGCGGACCAAAGTGGAGTACATAAAAAACAGTGTAACTATTGTAGAAAATAAAACTCATTAATCAAGCACCATCGCATCAGTTACGTTGCTGTTGATAATGACGATGATCGCCATCATGCAGACAATAAGCCAGAGCAGACAGCAAACCGGAAGACTAAGTATAGAGGGACAGGACCCTGGACCGTTGATAAAAAGAAAAAATAGGATACCTTCCCTTTATCATGCGTGCTACGACCTACTGGGCCTGTGCTGGAGACCTACTACCCTTAAGAGCCAGCACGTGTCGGTCGAGTGTATACTGCTTGCTTGTAAACACGTTTCGCTTTTATTTGCTTCTTCCGAATGGCGTTGATTTCACCTGGTTCGCTTGTTGTTCTGAGGGCTGGAAGGGTTTCCGCGGTAGTATAAAGGCGTTGCAACGACCGATGCATCCGATCAGTGCAGTTTAGCATCTTCGGTGAACTTCAAGTGTAACCTCACCGACTGTGTTGCATCTTTCAACTCGTGTACTACAACCGATCAGCCGAGACGATCGTGCGTACGAGACAGTGCTAGAGTAGGGATTTCGTGGAAAGTGTTTGCGTGGGAAAACGACCCACTGTACAGCGCTAGACGCAACTGGGTGTGTAACAACAATGGACTCCACAGATGATACCGGACCAGCAGCAGTGCCGTCCAAAGATCAGCTAAATGTTGTGGACTTTTATCGCAATGCGACCGTGCTCATCACCGGTGGAACGGGTTTCATCGGAAAAGTGTTGGTGGAAAAGCTGCTCCGGTGCTTCGAGGTGAAAAAGATTTTTCTGCTGATCCGTCGCAAAGGCAGTGCCAACCCGGCAGAGCGTCTGCAGCGTATGTTCGAAGGACCGGTCAGTGTTTCGAGTGTCTGCGCTTGATAAGAAAGTGCGCTTGGATGTTAATGGTTGAGTTCGCCTTCTCGTTTCATCGTTCCAGATATTCGACACAATCCGGAGTACAAAATGTGAAGCGTCTGTGCAGGAGCTGTTCGCGAAGGTAGTCCCCGTGGAGGCATCCTTCGAGGAACCGGAAATTGTCGATGAGATCGATCGCATTAAGCTGTGCAATGAGGTGCAGGTATGTAATGTGCATGGTGCCGAAGAGTTCATTCGCCAACAGTTGAAATGCGTGCTGACTAAGCTCTCTACTCTTCTGCCTCTTAGATCGTCTTTCACGTGATGGCCTCGATCCGATTCGACGAAGTGCTGGACGATGCCATCGCTATGAATGTCACGTCCGCTCAGCGGCTCTATGCGCTATCGCGTGCGATGCAGGACCTGCGTGCCATCGTCCACGTGTCCACGTTCTACTCCAACTGTAACCGGGGCCACATTGAGGAGCGCATCTACGATGATGTACCGTTCGGTGGCGCGGACCATATTCGGGACTTTTTCCACGGGCTTGAGGCGAACGAAAAGGCGCGCTTAAGCCGACTGATCATCGGTGACATGCCAAACTCGTACGTGTTCAGCAAAAAGTGTGCGGAGGTGATGGTAGGCCGCGAGTTTAGTGAACTACCGATCGGTATCTTTCGACCACCGATCGTTATCTCCGGTTACCGGGAACCGGTCCCGGGGTGGGTGGATTGTTTTCACGGCGCAACAGGGCTTTGCGTGCCGATGGTGCTGGGTAAAACCTGGTGGTACTATGGTAAGCCGGAGATGAAAACATTCATGTCACCGGTCGATCACACGGTGGGTGGGATGATAGCAGCCGCATGTGATATCTATCGCCGGAAGAGCAACATCCTGGCACCGGCGGAGTCGGTTCCGGTGTACAACTTTACGTTCGAGAAGAATGCTTTCGCGTTTGGCGATTACGTTGAGCTGGTGAGCATCGGGTTGCGGAATCCGCTGGATCGTTGGATCGGGTGCGTATGACCGGTACTTTGGTTGAGGTGCTCGGAAACTAATGGTTTTCTTTTTCCCTTTATTATCTGCTAGCCGGATCAAGAATCGTATCGTTCCGTGGAGGATTTTCTCGAAGCTGCTCGTGTGGCTGATGATGTTGCAGGCGCGCGTGGCCGACGAGATACTGGCGTGGTTTGGCAAACGGAGAAGGTAAGTAACGGTCGTCGGTGGAAGCAATAACGGTGCTACGATTCAGTGGCTCTTCGTTGCAGCAACGTGAGAATCGTTTCCGCCATCTCCAATCTCGCCGATGCGGTCGAGTACTTCCGGTGCCATATGTGGTCCTCCGATAATGGTAATGTGCGGCGTATGCTGTCAATGCTTTCGCCGGACGATATGCGGTTGCTTGATTTCGATGGTGATCGGATTGATTGGCGGGATTATCATAAGCATTTTGCCGATGGTATCACGCAGGAGCTGATGCGGAAGAACGCCAGCAGACGCCAGCAGCGGCAGATGAAGAAAAAGGTGGCTTAGAGTAGAGCGCTAGTCGTTAGTATTGATATATTAAATAGTAATCGCACGAAAAGGGTGATTATGATGTGAAAGTGCAATGTTATGAAATTTATTGAACTGTTTGTTGAGCAAGAAACAATTGAACAAATCATGTTGTAATAGTAATAGTAAATCACAGTGTGACAATTCATATTCTGTTAACAATAAACAGACGACATAGCGAATTTTATTTGTGTGCAATATTATAGCAAAGAATCATAATAGACAAATGAGTACTTCCTTTTTCATAAAAAAAAACACTAGAGTTTCGAAGTTTATACTAATTTGAAATTTAAAAAATGCCAACAAGGTATTCTTTTAAATTGTATCCTTTTTTTCCCTTTTTTCGGTGCCGGCGAAACCATTTTTATGATATTGAAATTATCATTCCATATGATATTAAAAATGAACACGATAAAACACCATAAAGTGCTTTATCCTGAATGATCAAATATGGGAGGAATTCCGAGGAAAATTAAAACATTCAAATCGATTTCAAAAGAGATCTCCGTCTGTGTAAATGGAAATGTATTGGTCACTTCATCATCAGGTGCACTTTTTCCACATTCAAAAAGGCTACATAGTCCATAAATCATTTCTCAGTTGAGATAAGGAATAGTTTTAATTGTTACTTTGCCTCCAAACGGTCATCAGCTAGTCGACACTAGCTTGCTTAGCGCCACCGGTCAGTGACGGTCAACAAGTTCTCCACTCCATAGAAGAACCATCAAGGATACGGATCCGTTGGAAAACCGTTGCAGCTAGTAATGTGTTGCACTTGCCGTAACGATCAGCCAGTGGTGCTTGAGAGCTCAACGATCACAGTTCTACTGTTCTGTCAGTGTGTTCTAGAATTAGAAAAAGATTGTGGTGATTGTTTCGAAGGAATCGGCATACTAGCTATGATGACATCCGTGAACGTGAGCCTTGTGCCGTTTGAACAAAAACCGCGCCCACTGGACGTATCCGAGTTTTATCGGGATGCGGTAGTTTTGGTTACCGGTGGGACCGGCTTTATTGGAAAAGTGTTGGTGGAGAAGCTGTTGAGAAGTTTGAATGTGAAGCGAATCTATCTCCTGATAAGAGAGAAGCGAAACGTGACAACTGCCGATCGTATGAAGGAAATGTTAGAAGATCCAGTAGGTATCAATCGATACGATTGTCATTTAAAACCTTTTCAACACCTGTGACTGATGTCCTCATCGCTTACTTACTCATCATTTATCAACAAGTGTGTCATCAGCATATTTAAAGTGAATTAAGCATACGTTAGCTTCATACTAATGGATTCTTTTACAAACGAACGTAAATGATGTCTTCAATAATGTTGTTTGAAGAAGGAACTGGTTTTTGTATCCTATGAGTGTCTAGCGAAACAGAGGTCTTTACACGACCTGAACATTATCTCGGTTTAACTAACAGGTGTACTCGGGAGACGCTAACCAGTTCCGCTGCTCGGCAGAATAAACGACATGGTCAGGTGTAACTAGTCAGATGTAATTGGAAGTAATTAATTCGTTTGCCTGCTCAGGAAGTGTATGCAAGGTGCACCAAGCACGAAGGCTTACGATTATGAATGGGTTGAGAGTGTTTTGTGACTTTAATGTGCCTGAGTTAATACTTTAGGAAGCTGCTTAGAACATATTTAAGAGTAATTGGGACGTTTTCTAATTTCTGTTTTAGGGTTTTAGTTATTTAATTCATTTCAAGCCAAAGTCATCATCATCAAAAGCAAGTGTAGATGGCTGCTTTAAAATTATTTGTGGTCTATTTTACTACGCAAGCAGCGATCACGTTTTTATTGATTTTGTCAAACAATTTCGTATGCATTGCTATCGGGGGAATCTCTTTCACTGTGCCATTTATTCAATGGTGTTGCCTGGGATTTGGTATTTGTCGAGCTCTGTTTTTACACGACATCTTCCAAAATCTTGAACATACGATCTGTAACGATATTAAGGGCATACGAGCAGCTGTTGTGTCCGTTGGTGCTCGTACACCTTGGTACGATCGCAGTTGTGTTCACCTCATTATTTACTTTTTACAAACGCGTGCAGGTACAGAACGAAAACAAAACCAACTGGGTTAAACATTTGACGAGAACAGCGTCCCTCGCGATGCTAAAATGTATTTTAAAAATATAAAACATTGTGTAGTTGCTTTGAAGGAATCGACCTACTAGCTCAGATGGCAAACGTGAGCATCGAACCATTTATACAGAAACACCACTTTCTGGACGTATCGGAGTTTTATCGGGATGCCGTGATTTTGGTTACCGGTGGAACCGGGTTTATCGGAAAAGTGTTGGTGGAGAAGCTGTTGAGAAGTTTGAATGTGAAACGAATCTATCTTCTGATAAGAGAGAAGCGAAACGTGCAAACGGTCTATCGGATGAAGAAAATGTTAAAAGATCCAGTAGGTATCAATCGATATTGTTTGCTCTTCAATACCTTGCCAATGAAGCACTTATAATTTTTTTGCACGGTGTCTGCATCTTCTTGCAAAACATCCATCATGCAAAACAGTTCCGCTGCGTGAAACATTAAAGTTAACCACAGGGCAAATGAAACTACATTGTAAGCGTGTTCAGAACGCTTATCAAGGGCTTACGGTTTGCTTTACCCCTTTTGCAGATCTTTGACACCATTCGTGGTACGGTTGTCAACCCTACGGTGCTGCTAAACAAACTCGTGGCCATTGAAGTCGACTTTACCAGTGAGGAGTTTGTGAAGGAACCATTCAAGACGGATCTACTCAATGAAACTCAGGTGAGACGTGCGTCGCAACGCACCGGAACTGTACATTAAACTTTATGTTACGTAAAAATGTTCCATTCTTCGTAGATCGTTTTCCATTTGATGGCCAACGTTCGGTTTGATCTGGGGCTGCAAAATGTACTCGAGACAAACGTAAACAGCACAGAGCGCTTGTACAGCTTCATTCGGAATGCATCGCGCCTGAAATCGATCGTGCACGTGTCATCGTTCTACTCAAACTGCGATCGTTCCCATGTTGACGAGTACATCTACGACGACATTCCATTCGGTGGCTTGGATAATATGAAGTCCATCTTGAGCCACTTGTCCGACGGGGAACGAGAAGCCCTAACACCGACAATCATTGGCCAGATGCCGAACAGTTACGTCTTCAGCAAGAAGTGTGCCGAGGTGATGATCATGCAACGGTTCTCCGACCTCCCGATCAGCATCTTCCGTCCACCGGTTGTGACACCAAGTTACCAGGAGCCCGAACCAGGTTGGGTTGACGGGTTGCAAGGAGTAACGGGATTAAGCGTTCCTTTATTGAAACGTACACTGCTCTGGTACTATGGCAATCCGGATGCCTACTCACCGTGGGTTCCGGTTGATTACTGTGCCTCGGGAATCATTGTGGCCGCCTGTGACACCTATGAGCGGCATCAGCAGGGCAAGGTCATGGCATCGTTTGATCGAATGCCTCCGCCACCACCAGTGTACAATTACTGTTTCGATCAGCAGCTTCAAACGTGGCAACAGTTTACGCGTTCTATCTGCGCAGAGCTTCCATCGTTCATTGGACGGAAGCTCAGTGTGCTCAGGAATCACATAACACGATGGCGCATCATTTCCCGGATCACGTTCGTTGTCCTCTATCTCCAGGCATACCTCGGTGATGCAGTGCTGAAAGTTCTTCGAAAGCCACAGCGGTAATGTGAAACTAGGTGCCGGACTGGGAATCGATAGTAGACAAGCTAACGTACGGTATGGTTTTTCGTTGCAGCAATGTGAGAATCGCTAGATTGTTGCACACACTGGCGAATGCGTTGGAATTCTTTCTCTGCTACATCTGGACAATGCGCAACGACAACGTCAAGCGGATGCGCTCGCTACTTAAGGAGTCTGAGGCAAGCTTTCTAGAGTTTGATGTGGATCGTATCGATCATAAGGAGTACTTTCGATCGTACGTCGATGGGTTGGCGAAGGAGCTGAAGCGACGAGAACAGAGAGCAAGGAGCCGAAAGTAGCGTAGAAGCGATCGGACATCTTCGTTCCATTTAGCTGGATCACTCACAATAAAGTCTTCATTGTTGCTTCATCGGAACATCTAAATTAGATTAAGCCTGAGCATTTAACTGATAAACACAGCCGATGACATAATGGTCCGATACCGGTGACAGCATTGAGCCCCCGCGCAGGTGAAAGACCATCACCGAGCGTTCGTAATGAAGCTGATAAGAACACCGGCACTGTCCTATCTTCGGCGGCGGAAGTTACGATACACGCCTTAACTCTATTTCCTAATCGACTGACAAATCCATCAAACATTCTGCCGATTCCGGACAGCGAAACCACGGGGGGATTCGTTGACTAAACAAACGACGATGCTCCGGTGATAAGATATCGCGCTTACATCGCGTTGTTCCGCTGCAGCTTTGATCGGATTTGATAAGAAGCACGCGGTCGTGAGGCGCGAATGGCGAACGAAGAGTAGAATCGCAAAGTAGTGTCAATCGGTTGCTGAAAGATTGGATTTGTTTTAAATATCGTCCCTGGAAACCCTCTGTTAGTAAGTAAGGCCACGTGACGCTGTTAAAAATAACTGCCACCAAGCAATGCTTTGAGCGATTGTCTCTAGAGCGCGCTGCAGTGAAACGTAACGGTTTTTTGAAATTAAAAAAAAACCATGTGACGCAGAGGGAGGCATGAAAAATGTGCTCCAACAAATGTGAGAGTAAAAAGCAGCACTACAACTGCTTTGTTTAGCTTGAAAACTCAGCTATAGAAAATAAGCCCCCAACATGAGGAGTTTTGACAAGGAGATAAATTTTTTGGGGGTTTATCAAAACCAAACCGGTTTTAATCTCTGGCCTTCAGCTTTTAAAACAGAACAGCCTATTGCTGCTGATCATAGGTTCAACGAACGGGCCAGATGCAAAAGTATTTTCGGAGTTAAAAGTCAACAACCGCTTATTACCACCTCCAGCCAACGATCATGCACATCTCCAAACACAAACGTCTACTGCTCGTTAATAATTCCATGTGGGAAACGCTATCCAAAGAGTGCCTCCAGAAAACGCCACCGCCACTATTGGCACACTTTATTGAACCCTACCGACCCAGTAACTGCTCGCGATTCCGTCGGTTCTAGGCACCGCAATTTCCGAACTCCGCACTATTGTGCAACCGCCGGTTCCCAGGACGTGCCCTTTTCGTCTACCAGCGTAACATGGGCACCGCGGTATGTATGGGCCTGGCGAGTATCGACAGCAGCATGGGTCATACGCAACGCGCCCACCCCAAAAACTACCAAATAAATATGGCGCTAAAAAAGCGAAAGACCCGCCAAAAAACTGTGCACCACCGTGAGAGAGAAGAGGGGAGGAGGCAGGGAGTCTTGAAACAAAAATCGCAACATTCGCCCCCCCACCCCCCCTCTTGGTTGCCTACCTGGCGGGGTGCTGTTGCATAATTTCTCCAAACGGAGAGTGCGGAATGCCACCGCGGCCTGAGCGGAGCGGTGTGCTGGAGAAGAAGTTTAAACAAAATATTGGCATCATCGCGTTTACGCGATCACGGCCCCACGAACAGCTTCACTGATCGGTGGTGTATCGGTGGCGGTCCGATTGTGCGAAACACCACAAACACATCGGTGATCGCGAGTGGATCTGTTATGAGGCCGGCCCGGACGGCCGCGGAATCACGGAATCAGTGTCAACGAATCGTGAACGCAAATCATCGCGCAGCGTTTAGTGGGCCACGGACAGGGATCGCCTTTCGGTCTCGGGAATTTGGTAGGTTCGGGTTTTACGGAATCCTGGAATGGCGCCGGAATGATGATCTCCGGTCGTCGGCGACGAAGACGGAGTGTAAACAATGGCGACGTAACATTTAACGACGACCCCGGGGGATCACGCCAGCCGTTGGGGCGTTTTTGTGTGTCAACCCGTCGTGGCGGTCACTGAAAGGGAAAATTAATTCCTCCCCTCCTCCGCCGCTGCAACACCCGGAGATGTTGGAGAATTTGGGTTTATCTGGTGTCTGCACCACACCATCGTACCCGCGGAATGCCACGGATTGCGATTCCGCGGGAGGTGTCTCATTCCTTTCGTTGTTTCGTTGTTGCGAATTGTGTAATTTTTTGTATATTATTTATCCATTTTTGTGGGCCATCCGGAATGGTCGGCCGGTGGTCTTCCCCGTGTGTGTCTGATGATCATGATGCTTTTGGCTTTTGCTGAACCTCCGCTGAGTGATGATGATGATGATGAGGAGCACAAGCGACAACGCACGGTTGATAACATATTGGATGAATAAAACAGCAACAGCAGCATCGCGCAAAGGAATATGCTTTCGATTGTGGTTGCTGCTGTTGCTGTGGATCGTTATTTAATGGTTTTTTTTTGCCAATCGCACTTTTCGACTAACTTTTCTTTTTCCAAAAGTCTGGCTGGGTACCAAGGATAGCTTTCTTCGTTTTGGAGAACAGATTGGAGCACGATTTGAGTGACAAACGGGGTCAAACTAAACCTAGCTAAGGGCTGCTGACGTCACGACATTTACCGCGTGGTTCTGCGAGGTCGTTGGTTCGCGGCTTCCCGGTCATCACACCAAGTGATGCGAACGTATCGAAGCAAAACCCCTGGCCTGTCCACGGTCTGTCTTCGTCATCGTCTTAGGTAATCCGAGTATGAAGTGGACTGCTTAAAATATCAATATTCGCCCGGTGCCTTGTTGACAAGCGTGTTCTATTTATACTCACTATACCGACACGCACTTCTAGCCTAGAGTGTACGGTTGTTGTTTCTACGATGCCTTAGTTCAGTACTGGCGATCCAATCTGATTCGAGTGGCTCGGATTTGGTTTCACTCAAGCGACAAGAACGTTTCATCAAAAACACTACATGTGGAGCACACAGCGCACCGGAATCTTTTCGGTTCACCACCGTTAGCATGTCCTGGTTGTCAAGCTTGCCAATTTCGGTCAAGGCAGCAGGGCATTCTGGTGAAGTTCTTCCAGGAAGAACAGTAACCCATGGGTAATGCTCCCCAAGGAAATCGAGTGTCGATCTAGAGCACGGAATATCAAATTCAGAAGCACAAAAATCGAAAGTCACAGCTCCGGCGCAAGGACGCCAGGATGCAAACATGCGATCGAAACAGGAATCGTGCTGGTTCGTTGAGATAATTGTAACTTGAAACTACCGCCACCGAATGCAAGACCTTGCAGCACTGGATTGGAGGATAGTTCTTCAGTCTGAGCCTCTACTTCCTTATTTTACTGGTAGCAATCTTGCGCAAGGAACTTTGTTCAAAGGAAGGTTACACTTGAGCATCGGAAATGAGGGGAATGTTTGGGAAATCCAGCAGTGAATGTCGAGTTTACTGTCGAGCAACAGGGTCTGCGGGATTTTCCCCTCAATTACAGGAGAACAGTAAACAGTATGCGATATATTTTAATGGACGTCTTAATGGGATTCATTCAATGGGACGTTCCAGTGTATCGCCCAATAATGAACCATATAAGTAGATATCCAATGTCGATCGATCGATGATACCACGACCACGTGATTGCTGTGGATCAACGCGAATGTTACTTTATCAACGTCACGCAGCCGTTAGCCGCGACCTTCACACCTCACCACACTGTTCCCACTTGGTGTGACGCTTCAAACACTACTCATTTCCTTCTTCGTCATCGTCATCTCTCGTCATTCTCTCGTGCACGATTCTGTTTCAACCGGCACAATCCAACCTCCGGTCCGGCACACCCCAGCCACCACGACGACATCAATTGGCAACCGTGTGTTACATTTCCGGGAGAATGCCTTCGCCGAAGGCAAGCCAGGTACTCGGTCCTGATGTCCTGCAGTGGAACTCTTCTCGCTGAGATGTGGATACGGTCAAGCAGTCGCTCGTTGCCGTTACGTCACCGCATGAACCGAGTCCATCCGAGCCGAAATGAAAGGAATTCGCCGGCGAAATCAGAAAAAAAACGATGGTTTCCCTTTGTCAACAACAACAACATCGCTCAATACGCGGTGCCCGTGGACGTGCTGTTGGGTTCCCTTTCGCTTTCTTATCGTTCGAGCGGATGATGGACTGGATGCGTGGCACCGATCGGTGTCACCAGTAGGAAGGAGGATCGTACGATATGGTTTGGCCGCTTGTGTAAGCGGAAGACCCAAAACCATAATGTGGGCCACCAGTGACATATGCTCTCTGTGTGCGTCTGCGGAGGTGTTCCTTCCATCCTGTCCTCCCCAAAAAACATGGCCAACATCGGGAGTGATTGGCATCGAGCGGATCGAAACATCGGCCCACCACCCTGGTGCTGCTGGATTAGAAGGTTACGTAAATTCTAGTGCCTCCCGCGCGCGCCTTCGCATTTGTGGCACACACCACTGGAGGGGGGGGGAGGATTGTGAGGGTGGCGGCGACTTGACGCGTTGCGGTTCAGCAGAGTCCGAAACTGGTGTGCGGTAACCGCCACCACCACACAACGGCTGTGACCCGAATCTTCCTGCTCCTCCTCATCGCATGGCATCTCTGCAGCCGAAAGCTGCCTTGCTTTTTGGCGGTTACTTCATTCATGCCGCGGCTGTCGAAGACTAGACCAAGACGAGGTGGCCGAGAAAGTAAAGAAGTAGCCGAACGGAGAGCATCTGCGGCTGCCCAGATAGTGCGCAGTACTGGCGTGATCATTTGCGAGTTAATCCTCGCTACACGCTGTTTTGTTGATCTAGTTTATCGAGCATGCGTTACTGTTTGCACTTCTGGACCTGAATTCTTGACTCAAGCCAGGACTCATCAGGACATTTAACGTATGCATTAAAAAAAAGAGACAAAATTTGAATGGCGATAAAAAATACAGTATGACAGATAATTGAGTTCTGTAAATTACATGTGAAAAGGGAGTTTATCAGTTTATCAGCAAAAAAATTCTACGCCATTCCGAGTAGGATTCTGGAAGTTAGACGGTAATTTCGACATGGTAGTCAAAAACATATTTGTGCACATGTTTTTCAACTATTTCTGTGTCTTTTCATTTAATTTCTCCTCCGTTTTTCCAATAAAATTGTTAAAATAGATCCTACGTTTAAAGTTAGCCCAGAAATTTTCGATGGGCAGCAGCTGGGGGACGTTGAGGGGGTTCGCAAGCTTTGGTATCACATTGGTACTCAGCCGCTTCATTTCGTTTAACGATCACTTCGCGTAGCGTTTCTGGTCATACTCCCCGATCTTTGTACTATTAGTGTTCCTTGATGATTGACGCAACTTTCTACAGTCACTTTGCATAATAAATTTTCCCGATCACGACAAGTTCGGAGTTAAAGAAGGGCAGCTGATTGTTAGCCAATGGAGGGCCTTTTTGAGGAACTTGGTGTGTGAGTGAATTTCATTTTAGAGCTCACTTTCTTCGTGCGGAATAAAATATGAAGTGCCTTTTAATAATTTTTCATCTAGACTGAGATAGGTATCGCGTGCATTCACCACCGCCACACCGCGATGCGCCAAAAAAAATTAACTTGACGATCGTGGTCAACCGCTGTCGCTGTGACATTAATTGCTGCTCTGAGAATAGTGGCCGGGATATTCGCTTTCTGACATGTATGGCTATGTACTCCAAATACTTCTTAATTATTTGGGCCGTTGCACCGATCTCACGGCCAATCGCACGCAGCGATGTAACCACTTTTTCCTCGGTATCGGTCATCAGCATCCTTTGGAGGTTTTGGTCGGTCAGAGTCGTCGGCCGTGCCGAACTATGCCTTCTTGTGATGCTATTATTGTTGGGCAATAGTGCCAAGATCTTGTAGATACTGAAACGGCCATATCCGACACTCACAAAGTGTCACACGATAATCTTTTTGGTCGCGTCAGGATACCGTTTTTGAAATGCGCAAACCTCGGAACGAAGTTGCTTCGCTTTTTTCGTCATCACGATTAGAGTTGGACTGATAAAGCTTTCAAATTTTGTCTGATGACTCATAGATAACTATTATTGATGCTGCATTTTTAGTTTCTGCAATGCGATTGACGGTTTGCCCAGGAAAAATCGGCAAATTTTGTCTCTTTTTTTTAATGCATACGTTAAATGAAAGGTCCATGGCTGTCCTCTCAAGCTGGATTGTTTGAAACTTTAGACTACTTTGATTTACTTCGCGTATTCGGATTCTGCAATATTTTTTCCGTTTCCTGAAAATACTTCAAACAAAGCAACCAAGAATATTGACCAATAACATTGACGCGTCTGTGCACCCATTAACCATGCGGTTGGCGGACGATGACCCAGTCCTTAAAGCTGTTTTGTTGTTTTTTACAAACGCTCTAGATAGACAGAGAGACAGACAGTGCGAGAGAGAGAGAGAGAGAGGAAGGTCTGCTCGATATCGTTCGAACATCTCACCGGTGTCCCCCTCCAAACCGGGCTGCATGCAGGTGGAAGATGGTTCGAGAGCGTTATGTCAGGGCCGTACAGGCTGCCAGTCCAGCCTACGCTTTACTGCCATTTATGGGGTGTACACGAGACAGAGAGAGAGAGAGAGAGAGAGAGAGAGAAAGAGAGCGAGCACACGCCAGGGGAGCTTTGGGGTCCTTTGGTGTCGCGTGATTTTTCGGGGGTCTGCACCACCATCTTCCGCCCAACCCGTCCTGGGAGCGGTCTCTGCGGTGCTACAGATTACATAATACAGACGCACCGCCAGAGACTCTCTCTCTCTCTCGTGCGCTCATGACCGCCTGAGTTCGGATGGCCTGAGCGGTGGCCACGACCACGACCACGGTGACGATGATGATGATGATGCAAAAAGAGCCCCCCAAAAATCGTACAAGAGCGAGGGCGCATCTCTGGGAAAATCTTTTTCTCTGGCCTCCTGTGAGATGGGCCCCCGTGGGGTCGCACTTCACGTGCGCTTCCTGGCAAGTGCGTCCATGGCATGCGCCACTGTTGTTGTTATTGTGTCTTGTGTTGTTTGCTTCGCTCCCTTATTTTCCGACCAAAACTGTTCCGACTCCTCTCCAACTGGTCGCAAACATTAAGCGCCCTCCCCAAAACACCGTGGCCGCGTGTTTTGTTGTGGACTTTGTACACCTTCTCTTGACCCTTTACTTTCTCATTCTCTCCTTCATCCTCTTTCTCTCTTTCTTTCTGTCCGTCTCGCACGTACGCACGAGGTTCAGATTTCATAATATTCGTTTGTCGTGGCCCCAAAAACTTTTCTTCGTTCATCCTCGGCATCGAAGTCGAGCATAGCCGGCAGCTCCCGGTTCACAGTTCGCTGGCTCGCAGATACTTTCTCCTCAAACCGGACCTGGCCTGGGTCTCATTCTCCTGACCTGGTCCCGTGATCGGGAGTGAGTGAGGGAGGGAGGGAGGGAGGGGACCACACCATGCCATTCCCTTTCGTTCCCGTTTCGTTCGGTCCATTCACTTTCTCTCGTACGCACTCGCCGTTCTGTTCCATATCGGTCGCCGGCCGCGATTGATTCGTCAGTTCTCTCTCGTTCTCTCTCTCTCCTTCTCTCACGAAGCGTCCATAATTGACATTCCACGCATAGCGCGTGTGTTTAGGGCTAACGGATCCACGTGGTGTCTACCAGATTATCTCAACCCAACAAAAACTCCAGGCGCTCGTTCTCAGCTCACCGGTAAGTCCTTTGGCTAAGGACTGCACCGCTAATAGCACAGCATCATCATCATCATCATCATCATCCTCATTGATGTCCTGGTTTCTGCAGTACGCCTCTCAATGCAATGCAGTAGCACCGTTATCTCCTCGTTTGTTTTCGTTTTTGGACCACCGCAGGAACCATCACTTCCGTCAATAGATATCTCTTGTACGGACACATAACCTCCAATTGTTCCTAACCTGCATTTAGCAATCATGGCTGACTGTGTTATTGACAGCCAAGATGGTGCCTATATTCCTGATTGCAGTGATGGCCGCTAGTTGAGGTTATGTGTGCTACAGGAGGGACCAATGCGTAGAACGCTTGTCGCATGATGGTGGCCCGGCATGGTTCTCGAAAAGGGCCACTGCTATACTGCTACTGATTGATGCTGACCGATTTTCTTATTAACCAGATTAACCGTAAACCTCAGTAGGGCCACCCCACAAGGCCATCCTCTCCACCCACCCCGCTCCAAAATGTAAGGGATGTCAAGCGTGTGTCCCTTTCAATTCCGTCATGGCCCCCGAAGGTCCGCACCCCGGTCCGGCCCATAATTCAGCGCATTATGCATAATCGGTGCGTCACAGGCCGGCAGGTTCAACGTCCCTGTCCCTGTCGTCGGTTAGGGCTTACGCGCGGCCCCTTTAGCGTCCATGCTGGGCTTTGGGGGGACAGCATTTAAGCTGCTGTTTATCGGTAGTGGGAGCCGGGACCGAGGTGCAAGGAGGAGAACTCCAGGAAACAGGAAAACACGAATAGACAGATAAGTGCATTAGCCGACGACGACGACGATGGCGACCTCGCTCTCACAAACCCACACTAGTGGTCCGGTTGCCCTCGTTTGCATGGTGCTGCTTATCCAGCGGGTCCAATTATGCTACGCTCGGAATCGTAGTGTGCGTAGTGGCCCACCCGGGCCACCTCCTTTTACGCCATTCGGCGGCGGTGCAACCGGCATCAAGCGTGTCATTCGCAGTCAACTTTCTCCCGTCCTCTCTCTTTCTCTCTTCCGAGAGCGTGCGCTCTTTCTCACTTTCCCATTGTGCTGCGAGTATCCTGCGGGAGATGCAGGAAAAGTTTAAAAGCCCGCCGAGAAGCCGCGAGAGTCACCCACGAGTCATGATCGAGCCAGAAAGGGGAATTGAAGGGGGTTGAAAGTAGGGCGAACAGTCGTGTGCACGATTGCTGCAGCAGCAAGAGATTGAAAGAGAAAGGTCGGCCAGGGTAGATCGGTAGCGGTTCTGCAACGCACGTCACCACAACACCATCTCGCGCCCATCATGCCATATCGCGTCATCGTTCATATGTTCGTCATCTCGCACCCCACCATGATTCCGTAACTCGTGCTCGCGGCCACGGCCGGTGCGGCCACAAATCGGGCCGAGGGCCATAAGCAGAGCATAAGACGGCGACGACAACGAAGCGACGCACCGGCCTCCTTATCCATCGGAGGTGAGTAAATGAAATGTCCTTCTCTCGCGCTCTCTCTCTCTCTCTCTCTCTCTCTCTCTCTCTCTCTCTCTCTCACTCTCAGTCTCTATCTCTCTCTCTTTGGTCTCCTCGTCTCTGCGCGCCTGCTTGTGCGCATCCCTCACTCGTTTCGTCTATTCGGTGTCACCGAGGCCTTCCACACAGATGATTAGCCCGAACGGAGAGCGTACAGTATTGGACATAAAAAGGGTGCTACAAGCACCTACTGTGTCTTCAACGATTGATCTTTTGATGGTTATGATCTGCTATTGCAATATATTTGACTGTTTGACTGTAAAGAAGATCGTATAACTCTTCCCATAAAAGCCCCAAGAGAAATAGATTTGGTGATTTTTTTCTATTACTTGATAGTCAAAGCATGCCTTCCAAGGCAGAACGGACTGCCCATCGCCCGTTCTGCCTTTCAAGGCATTCTTTGACTATCAAGTACTTTCTTGTGCCTTGTACTCATAGCGTTTTGATAGCACTGTGGTATCAAACTGTTCCTAGAAAACAACAAAAAATACTTTAAATTCGACTTAAATACCGTCAGTACATTAACACGTTCATCGCCATATTTTCTTAGAGAATCCTGAGATTCTGCAGGAGCTAATATGCAGTGGCTATTGCTTTGGAGCATAACAATATTTGGAGCATAACACATTTTTGAAGATCTAGAAAATTATCTCGTCGATTTTCGTGCACCTTCCTGATGGCAAGCAAGTCAGAATAGTTCTAAAACAAATCCTCATAAGTTCCATGATGTCTTTAATACAAGCTGTGCAGTTTGAAAACAAATTAAAATAAATATATGAATCAGTTAAGGAGGAATGTTAACCAATAATGGTCTTGATGGATACTGGATAATATTAGCTGGTCCTGACTAAATCTAATGCTGTATTACTTAGTTATACCTTTATTGAATGTAATAATGCAGAGGGATTTGTTTGTTTTTTTTTTTATTAGAAATTGGGCTCGGTGACTTGGTGTATCTTTTTACGCCCGATACTGTACTTACTCTCCGTGGAGATTAGGTCCGCGTGGCGAAAGTGAGCATAAATATCGAGAGCAAGAGGGAGAGAGCGAGAGAGAGAGCGCGAGAGAGAGAGAGAGAGAGAGAGAAGAGAGAGGGAGAGACCAGATTGAAGGTAAAGCGCGAGAAAGGCCCGAACAGGGAGTAGAGAGCGCTAGAGCATGCTGGCCTACCCGGGGCTCCTGTACCACCACCCCCACCACCACCACCACTTCAACCCTTCACCTGCTCTACCCTGGTGCGCGAGCGCGAGGCCACCGTGCGCCCTCCCCGCCTCACCAGGGTGGGCCAGCGGCGACGGCAACGGCGACGTCGGCCAGAGATGATGATGTTTTGGATGTTGCGTGCTGCCGTAGCGCTGCCGCTGTCGTACCGTTCGGTCGGTCCTTTGGTCAGCACTCGAGAGCGCACCGCAGTCAGTATCGGAGCTTCCCACTAGCAACACCTTCATCGCAGCAGCAGCAGCAGCAGCAGTAGCGACCGCGGCACAAGTGCCCCTCAGTGTGAGATCAGATCGCGGTTTAATCGGTGCTCGGGTTCGGTGATAACAGAGATTCGCGTGCGTTAAAACGATACCCCCCCAACGGGAGGAGGAACTCCTAGGACATCCTAGGAAAACCTGGTGTCCTGCTTGCTACCCGTTTGTCTGCTACCTGGAGTGTTACTCGTACGGTTCTTTGGTGGTGCATGGATTCCTGGATTTGGTTGGGAATGGTCGCAGTGGTGGTCGTGCCGTCGCTGCAAAGGATACCCGGTTAAAAGTGACCTGCGACAGCGTGGTCCCATAACCAGAACGGTTCAGCCAGGAGACTCGCTAGAGGTAGCCGAGACAGCGAGCGAGAGAAAGGGCAAGAAAGCGCGTGGCAAGTGGGTAATGGAAGGGATAAATGGTGCTGGTGGTGGTGCTAGTGGCGACGACGGCAATGGTGGCGCCGGCGATGGTGTGGCGGCCAACCTAATGTCAGGCGACACGCAGAACGCATCAACGCGAAAAGTACCGCCACCCCTCCCGCAAACCTCTCGTCCGTTGGTTACCCGTTCTTCCGGACACAACGACGGACGGGACGGTAACGGGGATGACGCAGCGGCGGCGGAGAGGGATCCCAAAGTGTACGCCATAGTCCCGAGTGTGCGCAGAGCAGCAGCGGCGGTGACGGTGGCGGCTGTGTGTGCGAGTTGTGTGTGTCCGAGTTGTGCGATTGGCCCCAACTTCTGGCCGAGGAGCTCGAGCTACCGAGGGTTGGCTGCTATCAGAACACCCCTTTTGGCGGAAGTTTTTGGCACCCCGAAAAAGTGCTGCCTGGTGTATCATCCTTATCATCGCGTGCGTAACCCCCCTCGGTGTGTGCATGAGTGTGTGCGTTCGAGTGTATCGAGAGTTTCCGTCTCCGGTGGCCCGGTTGAGCCCCACGCCGAGTGGTGCTTGGATTGGATCAGCGCCCACTTGGATGGAAGCTCGCGAGCTGTCACTAGCGCGTCAGTTCTGGAATTTAAATAATCCAGCTTTCACGATCTTTCTCTCACTGTCTCTCTCTCTCGCTGTCTCCGTTTATCGTCTCTGTTCCATTCTGGGTGGGTGTGTGCATCAATGTCATCTGGCCGGCGGCGTGCGGCCAAGGGGTTGGTTTCAATTAGGCAAATTCCTGCCTTACGCACACGTGCTCCGGAAGGGTGGAAGAGTCGCAGTGACAGCAGCGCACCGGACACGCTGACGTTTGTGGCGCGCCATTGCGCAGTTCCGCTGGTGGTTGCTGTGGCGGGGAATCACGCTAGAGGCATGCCAGGGAGTGTGGGCCGCCATCATCATCACATCGCACCATGTGCGAAGTTGCTGCCGTCGCCACCGTCACCGCCACCATGCAATATCAGGGCCGGGCCCCACATTATCTCGCGCGACTCTTACGATACCCATTTTTCGCGCGTCCTAGACGGGGTGAACCCCGGAGGGGGGAGGGGGGAGGGAAAGAAGTTTGCGTGAAGGGTTGTGTCGGGCGGACTTTGTTTACACTGCGCTGCTGCGCTACCCCCGCGGACCCCGGTTTTTCAGTCCGCCATCCAAGTTGGTGGACTTGGATGCACTTGAAATGTGTCACTCTCTCACTGTCGCTCTCTCTCTCTCTATCGCCGTTTTTGTCTCTCTCTTTCTCTTGGCCTACTCCTGTTTGTACTGTCGTTACGCGGATACCGAGATCTCTGGAGTCACATAACCTCGGGACTTACCGACTTCCCTTCCCTTTTTTGCAGGAGTCCTTCGTCTTCTTCTTCTTCTTCCATTCGCGAGATTCATATCGAGGCCGGTTGATTCATCCGATCAGTGTCACAGTGACGTGTTTGTGCTTGTGTGCTTGTGTGTGTCCGGTGGTCCGGTGAAAGCGTGGCATCTAGAGCCACCTGCCAGACCAGCTAGTAGTAGTAGTAGTAGTAGTAGTAGTCGATCGGCCTTCCTTCCATTCGTTGTGCAACCGTGCACCGATGATCGTCTGATCGGATCCATTACCTGCTGGTCCTGTCCCCACACACGCCGACGCGCCGCGCGTGTGTCTCGTTGCCCATCAGGTCAACGGCGCCTTCAACCCGCACAACCTAGCACAGTAGAACCACACCGCCAAACACATCCACACATCATGAGTGATGCGTGCGGTTCGAAGGTGCTCGAGTTCTACCAGGACTCGGTCGTCATGATAACGGGTGCGAGTGGATTCCTCGGGAAGGTGCTGCTCGAGAAGCTACTCCGATGTCTGGACGCCCGGAAGGTGTACGTGTTGATCCGCCGGAAGCGGGACTACAACGCGCAGATGCGATTAGAGCAGATACTCAAGTCACTGGTAAGTTTTGTTGGCCACCACCATCATCATCATCATCATCATCACCATCATCATGCAGATGATGCGCCTGCTGTTGCGCGGTCGGAAGTGATTTAATGGGGGCGCTAGCCGGTGGGGAGGGCACGACCAAGGCACACAAGTAGCAGTGATAAAAGAATGGCGGTAGAAGACGGACAACTCTCGCTCTCTCGGGACCGCAGTGGTGGCCATTATGCTTAATTAAGCACGTCTGTTGCTGCCGGTGCCGGTGCCGTGTGTGTTTAGCGGGATGTTACCGTAGTTGAGTGTGGCCGGGATCTCGGGCGTGCGCGCTCGAGCGATCGCGTGTACCCTGTTCTTCTTCTGCGCGATCCGGCCTTTGGTTGGTGTGCGGCCTGTGTGCCGGCTACACTACACTTCACGCTCGGTAATTTCATCGTCTCGCTTACCGTTCCTTCCACCGTACAGTTATTCGACCGCCTTCGCAACGAAACCAAGGCAGCGAAGGGTCTGTTCGAGAAGATCGAAGCCGTCGAGGTAAACTTCGAGCGGGATGACCTCGGGCTGGAACCGGCGATGCGGGATCGGCTGCGGGGCGAGGTCGAGGTCGCGTTCAATCTGCTCGCCTCGGTCAACTTTAACGAGGCGCTCGACCAAGCGCTCGAAACGAACGTCGAGTGTACCCGGCGCGTCCTGAACCTGCTGAGCGGTGCCCGCCGGATTAAGGCGGTCGTCCACGTGTCGACGTTCTACTCGAACTGCAACCGGACGATGATCGAGGAGAAGATCTACGACGATATCGGGTTCGGTGGGTACGACAACATCAAGAGCACGTTCGCGAAGCTGCAGGACGAGAAGCACAAGCAGTTCCTGTCACCGGTCGTGCTCGGCCAGTTCCCGAACTCGTACACGTTCAGCAAAAAGTGTGCGGAGGTCGTGGTACGGGACAAGTTTGGCCACCTGCCGGTCGGGATCTTTCGGCCACCGATTGGTAAGTAAACGCGGGCGGACACACCTGTATCGCGTATAGGAAGCAGTTCTTATCGATCGATCGGTGGACGGTTGGGGAGTAGAAGCAGCAGAGCGTTGTGTTATCGATCGATCGAACAGTGAACTGATTTGAATGAAGCCGAGGACTCGATGATCGCGATCGCGATCAAATAGCCTTTTGTTTGCAAAGTTAATCAGAGACGTGGAGAACAGCTCCAGATATCTAACTTCAGATATCGAACTGAATAGATTTGCATTCAAATTGCAATTTGCGTCAAGGATTCAGAAATTCTCGAGATCACTTGCTGCTACCACGCGATCGATCGCGGTCTGTTGTTCGGTTGTTTAGGATCTTCATCTGAAGCGCACGTACTTATCTCTCGTCTTGTCTTGTCTGTCTTGCCACGCACGCCCGCACGCACAGTGACCTCCAGCTACCGGGAACCCGTACCTGGATGGATCGATAACTTTAACGGACCGAGCGGTATGGTGGTGCCGTTGTCCCAGGGCCTCTACAGTGCCGCCCTGCTCGACTCCAAAAAGAAGCCGTTCATCGTGCCGGTCGACTTCTGCGTCAACGCGCTGCTGGTGTGTGCGTACGATGTGAGCAAATCGAGCGCCACCAAAACCAAAACCATTCCCGTCTACAACTACACCGACGACAGCAACCTGTGGACCTGGGGCCAGGTGATCAACGGATTCTTCAGCGGACTCGGCCCGATCAGGAAGCTAGTGGCGTAAGTATCGACTTCGTTCTACCCTCCGGTATCGCCAGACAGTACTCCCTTGGACTTGGCCACTAACCTCCATTTTCTTCTCATCTCTTGCCTCTCTACTACCTGACTTGACATAGAAAATACTTTACCGGCACCACCACGGACAATCCGCTACGGTATGCAATCTGCAAGCGCATCATGATGTTCCAAGCCTTCTGTCTCGATCTGATCCGCACGTTCACCGGCAAGGAGAAAATGTAAGTAACACACCGTACACAGTGGCGGTTGACCCACTGCCAGCGATTGCCGCCGAACAGGAGAGGGGTTGCATGCTTTCCCCGGTTGCGGTTTTCTTCGCGGATTCGCGAAATGAAAAGGGCTGGCTGGAAAATGCTGGCGCCACTGGGCGGGCGCGCGCGCGAGGGGCTCCATTTCATTCCACTAACGGTGGTTGGATTTCTCTTGCTTTGTGGAACTCCACTCCACTCCATTTGGAACCGGCTGCAAAAGCCTCATCAACAAGAGAGGGAAGGGAGGAAGATGAACCGCTAAAACCCGCTATTGGCACGCGTTGGCCGTGCGAATGTAGGGCGCGTGCGGAACTCGGGCTTCGCGAAATTCCACTCCATCGCCACCGTTTGTTGCTCCGGTTGGGCTTCAAACCCCCCTCCGGTCCGTAATGCCTGCACGTGTTTGTGGCTTCCCCCTCACGGTACCCCGGGGTCCTGGCTGCCTCATGGCCGTTACCGGTGCTGCAGCTGGGTTGGGTCTGTTTAATCAATGGCAAACCCACAACAAAAACTAGGTTATGTGTCACCGGGAAAAGAAAGAGAGAGAGAGAGCGAGAAAGACTCGATCCGGAGCCGATAATGAATTGCATGGACCGTGTCCGATCGGACCACGGATCCGTGGCCGTGCAGGGAACCCGCGAATGCCGCGAATCGTTCGCTCGCCTGCGTGTCTGCGTGTTGGTGATTGCA